>NC_031500.1:18349924-18407941 GCF_000237925.1 Schistosoma mansoni | reverse complement strand
GTTTTAGAGAATTCATATAGCACATACTCGAAACAACTTTAGTTGGAGTTGTTACATTACTAGATGAAAGAGGGGAGGTAGGAAGACTAGGGTTTATTCGCATATAAAAATTACGGAGTTAACTGCCACGGTTTGCGTAGATGATAGGTATCTTCTTCATCGCGCACGCAGTCCTATTAGATAATCGACAGCAGGAGGGACCTTCCACAACATGAAGAAGATATTCACTCTGGGACTTGAACCCACTACCATTGGCTTCTAACGCCACCACGTTATCCACTCGGCCACTGAGTCCTGATAGCCACTTGCTTGTGCAATGAGGTGAAGTGAACATCAACTTTAAGATGCAGGTGCATCCAGCTGATGAGTCCCAAATAGGACGAAACGCGCGTCGAACTGGATTCCACTGCTATCCACTATCCATCTTTGCTTACAATACTTGTGAATTATGGCAATATCGATGCAATACGCACAGTATGCACATATTTCAATAAGTGACTGATCAATTGCAATCCATTAGAAACAATGTAAGACTGTAAAGCTGGATAACGCTTGCTAAAAACCCCTCAGAAGGTATAAGTCCTCCAAATATTCCAAGTACAACTTCCTGATAAATACCAACTGGCAAAAGAACCCCTAAGTTTCATCAAGGACAATATCCTATCAACTATATTCAACTATTTAACATTAACAACTATTTTATTTCTCATCAATTAATACTATGAAACTGAATTATTTTTATAAGAATGGGGGTTTTGTTGAGATTTTAGTAACTTTATATAGTTGAGATTATGAATCAATTAAAACTAGACTACCATGAAAAACCTGGAAACACTGGACAGCCGTCCTGAGTTCGAGTCTCGTGAGGCAGGATCATGGATGCGCATGGCTACTCACCAGTCCCACAATAGGACGAAACAATCATCCAAATGCTTCCACCTTTTCAAATGATGATCTAGTTTACATCAACTCATAAATTCAATCACTATGAAATCGGGAAAAAAAAGAAAGAAAAACTTAAATAGAGAAATAATTAACGAAAAATTTTTTTAAAAAAAAACAGTAGAGAATGTTCGTGTATAATTTTGTTTAACTGTTATTCTATTTAATTGTAAAATGAGAATATAATACAAGAAGTCATAAGATAGAGATGACAATCTAAAATGATGTTTAAATAAGTAATTTCAGTAATCTTCAGCTCTCCCTCTCCCTCCCGCTCTCCTTCTCTCGCTCGCTCTCCCTCTCTCCCTCTCGTTCTCTCAATCTCTATCTGTTTCTCGTTTTAAATAACATAATCACCATGTAATTGTATCCTTTCTTTTATATGTAACTGTGAATGTGCGTGCATGTATGTATGTATGTATGTGTGTATGTGTAGGTAGGTAGGTAGGTAATGTAAGAATGTACCTTCGTGTTCTAACAAGTGTATGTTTTATTCTGAAATTGTAGATTTGATAAATGTGAGGAAACATGCAATAAGTATTTGTTCCATGATTTTTTTCAATCTTTAACAGACAAAAAAATTTTTTTCGGAAGGGGTTTTTATGGATATTATAGTAATTTTAATAGTTGAGATCATGACTTAATTGAAACTAGATCGCTATGGAAAACTTGAAAGTATTGGACGGCCGTTCAAATAGGGTTCGAACCTCGTGTGGCGGGATCGTAGATGAACACTGATGAGGAGTCCCACAATAGAACGAAACGGTCGTTCAGTATTTTCAGGTTTTTCATGGTGGTTTAGCTTCAATTGACTCATGATTTCAACTATTAAAATAAAATTTCTGTTCAAAAAATGTCTCAGGTAATATTAGTCCTATATTACTACTGACAAGGCAAGGATTGTCAATGTAAGGACAGCATTTCTACAATTGAACAACACATGGAACTCAGAACAACTGTCAACAAACATGAAACTCACAATCTTCAATACGAACGTCAACACAGTTACTTTTACTGTATGAAGCTGAAACTTAGAGAACTATTACAACCATCATCAAAAATGTACAAGTATTTGTAAACAATTGTCTAACCAAGATACTCAATGTCCGTTGACCAGATATCATCATCAACAACCTACTATGGGGGAGAACAAACCAGCTTTCAGCCCTAACTTGGGATAGTGAATGGAAAGGGAAAAGAGGAGGGTCAAATAACACTACGTCGAGAAATGGAAGCAGACGTGAAAACGATGAATATGAATTAGGAACAACTGGAGAAGATTACTCTGTACAGAGTTGTATAGAAAATGTTGCTAAGTGGCCTATGCCCCTCAACGAGGTGCAACAGGCGTAATTAAGTAATTCCTACTGACAATAGTTGAGAGTAATAGGACAGGGATTCGGTTTTGTAATTATTATTATTTCTTTGTTTTTCGAGGCATAGTCATCATACAAGCTAGTAGTTATGTGAACTCAGTAGCTCAGTGAATAATATATTGAATCATTAGAGTGGAAGGTGCTGGGTTGAAGTTCTAGTGTGAATATTAACATTGGAGTACAGGTACATCTATTTAATAGGTCCCAAATAAGACATAACACATATCCTGGATATTGTTACAAAGCAATATCCAACAATGAGTAAAAGTAATTTGTAGATTATAGTTATAGATATTCCATTCCTTATTTATTATTAATCAGTTGTCCACATCTTCCTCCGTTTCCTGTCACTTATGACTTGATTTTCTCTCACCCTTTCTCTTTCTTCTGGTGATCGACTGGATCATGAAGACGTCAACATCTGGAGGAAAGCACGAGATACAGTGGACAGTTAGGTTGAGCCTCGACGATCTAGACTTCGCAGATGATCAGGCTCTTCTATCACAAACGCAACAACAAATGCAGGAAAAGATGACCATTGTATCAGCAGCCTCAGCTGCAGTAGGTCTCAATATTAACAAAGGGAAAAGCAACACTTTCCGATACAATACAATATGCACCAATCGAATTACGCTTGACGGAGAAGCTTTGGAGGGTGTGGAAACCTTTACATATCTGAGCAGCATCATTGATGAACACGGTGGATCTGATGCAGATGTGAGGGAAAGGATCGGCAAACAAGAGCAGCATATTTACAACTGGAGAACATCTGAAACTCAAAACAATTATCAACCAACACCAATGTTAGAATTTTCAATACGAATATCAAGACAGTTCTACTGTATGGGACCGAGACGTGAAGAACTACGAAATCCATCATCCAGAAGATATAAGTGTTTATTAACAGTTGTCTACGCAAAATACTTCGAATCCGTTGACCAGACACTGTCAGCAACATTCTACTATGGGGGAGAACAAACCAGATTCTATCCAGTGGAGGAAGAAAGCAGGAAGAAGTGCTGGAAGTGGATAGGACACACATTGAGGAAATCACCCAATTGAGTCACAAGACAAGCCCTTACATAGAATCCTGAAGGCCAAATGAGGAGAGGAAGACCTAAGAACACATTACCCCGAGAAATGGAGACAGACATGAGAAGAATGAACAGAAATTGGATAGAACTAGAAAGGAAGGCGGAGGACAGAGTAGATTTGAAAATGCTGGTCGGCGGCCTATGCTCCATTGGGATTAACAGGCGTAAGTAAGTAAGTAAAGTAAAGTAAAGTAATGACTTGATTTTATGTAAACTATGATTTCCTATTTATTGTGTTGCGGTCTGATAATTCACGTACATAAACCTATGAATGTTTAAGTTTTAGGCGATAGACAAGTATATAAGATTTAGTTTGCTCCACATTTCTCTACTTCTGGTTGGTTACTGAGCTGGAGGAAAGTATGTTTTCTAGATCAATCAGTTTATAATTATCATGGTCATTAACTCAAAGTTAAATGTTGTCTGTTCGAACATTGAGAACTAAGAAGCACTGAATATCGGTTTCGTGGAGGTATAAGACTACTCATCAAGGCGTACTCACAATACCTCCACAGGGGATCTAACTCAGAACTTTCATTCTCATTTATGAACGCTTAATCTACAAGCTACCAAGCCAAAACTTAACGAAAATTCTACAATATCTAAAACACTCGCTATACCAAAAATAATTATGTGCTCATTAGTGACTATCTGTAAGACTCAATTATTGAAATTCGACCACGTTGTTTTTGAGGCAGTTACCTATCAATCACATAAGAAGATGGTTGTGCAATATCATGAACTGACTGATGTTAGAAATGTAAACCTTTAGGTTTGTGTTGATTACTGAATCTGATGGTTTATATTAAGACCTGAACTCAGTTATTTGTAAACTATTTGATGTTTTCTAAATAATGTATAGCATAATCACTTCCAACGGGACCTGAAGGTACTGAGTTTAATGCCTATTGAGGTCGCGAATCTTCACTTCTGAAGTATTCCGTACTATGATGAAACAACTGTCCAGTTCTTCTTGGTTTCCAATGCTTCCCTAACTAAGATCAATCAGTGATGCAAACTGTAAGACCCAGTCAGTTTGTTATGTGGTCCAATCCCCTTCCCAACAAAGTAAATATTTCACCTTCAAATTTATCAACTGATCAGGTTACATATCTCAATACATCTCTCTAAAGCTTGAAATTAATGCTAGAAATCTTTTTAATATGTGATAGTCAACGTAGACTCTGGCATAAATGTGCGTTAACTCAGATTATGTTACCATGCCAACAAGAAAAGATTAAATTAATGAGATAAATAATCAAGGAATTGAAGCATTGTTGTAGTAATGATAGTGAAGAAGACTAACCTTTAAGAATATGGTTAGAAAAGAATGTAAAGGTATTTTTGAAGGAATAGTAGCATTCGAGATCAAGGGAAAGATAACTAATGGGTATATCTGGGTTTTTTATAATCGATTCTAGTCCATATCACTCAAAGGTTTCAACCATTGATCACGATTATCATGAGGACCTTAATCAAGTAATTTCCATGTACCAAAATGACCCAGAAATCATTTGGTAAACTTTCTACTTTTGTAATCTAATTGTGAATATGTATATTGCTCATTTTCACACCAAAAGCTTTGATTATTACTTTCAGTTTGTGTTTCCCACCTGGAAGGACCTTAAAATCCATTGGTTCGTTTTTTTTCTTTTAGTACACTATTTTGTAAGGAGCTGAAACGTGGAGACCTACTACAACCATCTTCAAGAAGGTATAAGTACTTATAAATAGTTGTCTATACAAAATACTTAACATTCACTGGCCGAATACTATCAGCAACAGCCTTTTATGGGGGATGACAAACCAACTTGCAGCTGAGGAGAAAATTAAGAGAAGACGTTGGAAGTGGATAGGACATACATTGAGGAAATCACCAAAATGCATCACGAAGCAAGTGCTACCTCATAATCCTGATTAGAAATAGTGAAAAGGAAAGCCGAAGAACACACTGTGTCATGAATTGGAAGCAGATATGAAGAGGATGAATGTTAACTGTAAAGAACTGGAAAAGATTACCCATGACAGGGTTAGATGGAGAATGCTGGTGGAACGCAAAGAACTAGCTTAGCTTCTTCCTGTTATTACGTTGCTCATTTTCCGTTCACTGGTTTAAGGTAATATGATAATTTCCTGAACATAGCGTCTTTTAACTGACTTTCACCTGAATAGGTTTGACTACTTTTGATAATTTTGTAAAAACCCTTTATTTTACTATAAAATACTAACTTACTTACTTACGCCTGTTAATCCCAATGGAACATAGGCCACCAACCAGCATTTTCAAATCCACTCTGTCCTCCGCCTTCCTTTCTAGTTCTATCCAGTTTCTGTTCATTCTTCTCATGTCTGTCTCCATTTCTTGGCGTAAAGTGTTCTTCGGTCTTCATCTTCTTCTTTGGCCTTCAGGATTCCATGTGAGGGCTTATCTTGTGACGTAGTTGGGTGGTTTCCTCAATGTGTATCCTATCCACTTCCAGCACTTCTTTCTGATTTCTTCCTCCACTGGATGGAATCTGGTTTGTTCTCCCCCATAGTAGAATGTTGCTGATGGTATCTGGCCAACGGATTCCGTGTAATCGGGATTATCACAACTAACTCAACAACATGTTCATTTGAAGACGGCAGTTTGAGTCGAGATCACTACAAACAATAACAGTAGACTGTCTCACCATTTGTATTGAAAATTCTGATTTTGGTGTTGGTTGATAATTGTTTTGAGTTTCAGATGTTCTTCAGTTGTAAATATGCTGCTCTTGCTACTACACATGTGAAAAATACCTATAACAATCACACTTGTATAGTCCCGAAAATGATATGGTCATCAAGAAGATTTTCTTCAGAGAAACGTCTTCATTCTTTTTTTAATGATTACACATTAATTTAACAGTTGAATTCATGAATCAATTGATATTAGACCACCTTTGAAAACCTGGAAGCACTGGATGGCTGTTTTATCCTAGTATAGGACTCCTCAACAATGCTCAACCGCAATCTTACCCACGGTATTCGAACCTAGGAACTTCGGTCCCGTTCTCGAACGCTTAACCTGTAGATCACAAAGTTGATATCTATCGGTTAAGTGCTCTGGCATGAGACTGGTAGGTCCTGGGTTCGAATATCGCTCGCGTGGCGAGGTCGTGGATGCGCACTTCTGAGGAGTCTCACAATAGGACGAAACAGCCGTCCAGTGCTTCTAGGTTTTCCCTAGTAGTCTAGCTTCAATTGACTCACACTTTCAACTATGAAAATACTAAATCTCCACAAAACCCCTTCTGATAATAACTGTTGTTATTGTATAACTTCAATCAATCCACAAAATTGTGCCATTGTCCACTATTGTCTTCAGTCAGTTATTATCTTACAACATACCTGGTTGAACTCCACTTATCACATCTCACTAGTACTACTCCAAGAAATACCTTTTGAATCCAATCAATAGTAAGCATCATAATTTCATCATTGTAACCATAACATTGAATAAATGAGAATAGATTGATCATATCTCCATCTCAACTAAATGACATAGTAACAAATAAAAATCAATAAACTAAATTGATTTTAAAAATAAAATTTTTTTTTAAAAATTTTTGTCTTTTATTAAGTTAATTTTTATGGGAATTCAATTTTAAAAACAAAAATTGGGACACGCCATAAAAATTATAACTTTCACTATTAAATACATTTAAAACAAATAAAGGATCCCTTTTTTTGTAGTTGAATTCATGAATCAATTGAAGTTAGACCTGGAAACATTGAACGACCAATTCATCCTATTTTGGAATCCATCAGAAATGCACATCCATGATCCCGCAGCCAGAGATTCATACTCAGGACCTATTAGTCTCGCACGAGGGCACTTAACGTCTAGACCACTGACCTAGCTGGCATCTAACGGTGTTAATGTTGTAGTGCAATGCTTCGCTAATCTTTCACCTCGATTACCTTTATAATGCAGATCTTAACGGTGTATGAAATCAGAAGGCAAAGAGAAGCTGAAACTACAGTTTATTATCAAATGACGCGTAGGCGAATTTATAGTTAAATTGTATAGGGGCACAGCAAGACAAGAAAAAAGCTAATAATAGGATTTAAGTGCATACATATATGGGGAGGAGGATAAATCATCGAATGACATTTAAGCGATCGACGTTGATGGATGTGTCGCTCAATTTCGTGGACTGGTTGAAATTAGACATTAACATCGTTGATACAGGCCATCTCAGTGGTATAGAGGTTAAGCGCTCGCGAGCGATACTGATAGGTCCGTGGTTCAAATCTCACGAGGCGGGATCGTGGATGTGCATTCCTGCCGGGTCCCACAATAAGACGAAACAGCCGTCCAGTGCTTCCAGGTTTTCCATAATGGTCTAGCTTCAATTGATTCATGATTTCAACTACATATAATGAATATTTTATTTATATTTTGTTTTTATATTAATAGATAAATTTTAGATTGAAATCAAATGGTTAAAATCATGAGTCAATTGAAGCTAGACCACCAGAGAAAACCTGGAAGCACTGAACAGCCGTTTCGCCCTATCATGGGACTCCTCAGCAGCGCGCATCAAATATCCCGCCTCGCGAGACTCGAACCCAAGACCTACCAGTCTCGCGCCAGAGCACTTAACCGATAGACCACTGAGCTGGCCGGCATCCAATGGTGTTAATGTCTAACTTCAACTAATCCACGATGTTTTTGAGCAACCGTTCACCAATTGTCTTCAGTGAGTTGATATCTTTACAACAGACTTGGTTGAACTCCGATGGTCACTGCTTCCCACTAGAAAATGAAATGGTTATCATCTTTTTTTAAAAAAGAAAAATTTTTTCCTTCATAGATCTTCTAAATGATATTGATTCTTCATGAAAAAGGATGATAAATTGAATTAATTACATTAGACTACTTGGATATAATGCTAAGACTGATACTACTACCACTAATAACAATAATAATAATAATAGTAGTAGTATATACCCACGTCCTCTTAAGAGGTTACTAATGCTGAATGCCAACTATATCTAGAGAGAAATAAATATTCATGGTAGGAGTGGGAATATTAGTGTATCAGCCATACAGGTTGGTTAAGCGTCTTTTATTTGGGGGGAAGGGGTTAAGTGGCTTTTCAGACAGGAAAATCTTCATAACGAGCCCCATAAATCCACCACGTGGATATTTTTGTATGGAAATCGTTAAAACCACCTGGGTCTTGGTGAGCGAAAGTTTCACCTGGTATTAGTGTACGTCACATGTATACCCACGAACCTCCCAATCAATGTCGGCCCACCAACAATTGAAGAGATCAGCATTGCCATCAGACAAATCAAGAGCGGTAAAGTAGCGGGACCAGACAAAATTTCAGCACAGGCACTGAAAGCAGATGTAGTAGCAACTGCAAAGATACTCCACATTCTCTTCAGTACGATTTAGGATGAAGAACAAGTACCAACAGACTGAAAAGAAGGACTTCTAATGAAAATACCAGAGAAAGGCAATCTCAGAAAGTGTGATAACTACAGAGGCATCACTCTTCTCTCAATACCAGGAAATGTTAGACAGAATGAAGGAATCCGTAGACGCCCAACTTCGAGATCATCAGGCTTGATTCTGTAAGGATCGATCGTGTACAGACCTTATCGCAACTATACGGATCATTGTAGAGCAATCAATTGAATGGAACTCATCACTCTGCATCAACTTCATTGACTATGAGAAAGCATTTGATAGAGTGGACAAGACAACACTATGAAAGCTTCTTCGACACTACGGTGTACCTGAGAAGATAGTCGATATCATACGGAATTCCTATGATGGATTAAACTGCCAAATCGTTCATGGAGGACAACTCACCGATCAAATTGTTCACTGTGGATCGTTTCAGTCGACGCCAGTGCGTACCCAATGTACATACCTACACACATAAACTACACAAACCAAGACTCATGGGGTTCATATAACTTGAATTAAACGAATAGGCAGTCTATGTACCTCCATAAGGAGTAATAGACATAAGTGATAATATTTAATTTGAGTAAAATTTTCCCTTTCTTTAAAAAAATTCAATAATTTTCCTGTATTCCTATTGGTTAATTTATAATTATCATTATATTGATTGAATAATTGATTGATTGATTTTTTTCCAGCCCCCTTTTTTTCTAAAAAAGAAAAATTAACTATTGGCATATCAACTAATTGTTGTCATGACTAAAAAAGGTATTTATTTCTCTATTAAGAATGTTCAATGTAATTGTAAACAATGAGTCATTATTTAATGGATGTTATTTACTTAAATTAATCAATCAGTCAGTTAGTCAGTCACAACGTAGAACTTCGTATGTACGTACGTACATCAGTTCGAGTTGCCATACCATATTAGCACAGAGATGTAGTTGTCGATTCAAATCCCATGGTGGTAGAAGTAGTAAGAGTATAAGCATTAATGTGAAAGATTACCGTTTGAAGATTTTATTCAAGGAGTATAATCCAATGAAATAAATTTGGAAAGAGAAAAAGATAGAGACATGAAGAATTCAGAAGATTAGGATTCGGAAGAACACAAAGACTGGATTCACCTTCGCCATTGCAAACGATTTTGAGCCATGTCATTCTAACCATGTCTCTAACCATCGATTGCTATGAACTCGCGAATCCCAACCAGGTAGTCTACACCTACCAACATGGATCAGTCCACTTGTCAGTGAGTGACTTCATGGATCTGTGCCACGTATATGTTAACTGTGTGTATTGCTTTGATATTGCCTTAAGTCATAAAGACTCAATAGCTAAGTGGATAATGTGATGATGTTTGAAGCAAATTGTACTGGATTCGAATCTCAGAGTGAATATTAACTCTGAGATATAGGTGCATCCAGCTAAAAAATCACAAATAGGACGAAATGCACATTCTGGATTCCACTGCTAATCAATATCCATCTTTTAAATTCACTTGGTATTGTTTGTTTGAATCTTCGCAATGATATTTAGGACTGCAATTGATCAGTCTCTTATTGGCATATGTGCATACAGTGTGGATTGCCTCAATATTGCCTTAATTCACAAGCATTATAAGCAAAGATGGATAGTGACTAGCGGTGGAATCCAGTTTGACGCGTGCCACTTTGTCTTATTTAGGACTAGTCAGCTGGATGTACATGCATCTCAGAGTTGATATTCACTCTTGGACTCGAACCTGGTACCGTTCGTTTCAAACGCCATCGCCACTTGATTTTGCAATGGGGTAAAGTTTTAAATTCACTTAGTATTGTTTGTTTGAACATCAACTTTGAGAAGCTGGTACATCTAGCTGAAGAGTCCCAAAATAGGACGAAACGTGCATCGTAAATTCCACTGTTAGCCATTATCCATCTTTGCTTATAATGACTCACCATATTTATGTATCCATAGCACACACACACACACATGTATAATCATAAACATGGTGACATATACTGACTAGTATACAACTCACTTCAAATTATAATATGACTCAGCAATATACATATATGTATAATATACATTAGGGAGACATTTCCGAAATAGAGTTTATTTTGTAAATAACTGCTCAAATTTGTAGAAATAAATATTTGAAAGAAAAAAAGGAGAAAAAAAAGGGGGAATGAAGAAAAAGAGGGGGAAAAAGAAGAAAAAAGGAGAAACAGAGGGGGGAAAATGAGAAAAAAGGAGAAAGAAAGGAGAACGAAAACGGGGCAATGACAATAACAATAGCAACAACAACAACACAATATCCATAAGTGAGAATATTTCTAAACTTATTTTTGGAATGAAAGTTTATCAGTATAATTTGTTTCTGATAAAGTTTTATTCTCTAAGATGGATGGTTTGATTGTGTAGCTTTCATTGTCCTTCTGAACGACATCATCAGCACAAACTTCTATCCAATAATTTACTTCTGTATAAAACAGTTTTCTTTTTTTTTGGTGTTTTTTTCTCTCCAAATTGGATCATGCTAAATAGTAGTAGAATCTAAGATACTTATTTCATTCTAATTGATACTGAGTCACTATTTGAAGTCATTGACAATTGGACTGAGCCATGTTGTTAGGGGTAGACTACCTGGTTGAGATTCGCGAGTTCATAGCAATCGATGGTTAGAGACCTTGAATGACATGGCTCAAAATTGTTTACAATGACGAAGGTGCATCCACTCTTTGTGTTCTTCCAAATTCTAATCTTTCGAATTCTTCATGTCTCTATCTTTTTCTCTTTCCAAATTTATTTCATTGGATTATACTCCTTGAATAAAATCTTCAAACGGTAATCTTTCACATTAATGCTTATACTCTTACTACTTCTACCACTATGAGATTTGAATCGACAACTACATCTCTGTGTTAATGTGGTATAGCAATTCGAAATGATGTACGTACGTACATACGAAGTTCTACGTTGTGAGTGAGTGACTGACTGACTATTTGAGTAATAGTTGTATATGTATCTTAATATGTTACAATGAAACTTGAATTTGATATATATCTCTTTAATAGGATTATTGTTATGACTTTATAAAAAGAAGGCCGCTGCCAATTTGTTATGGTCTTATGTCCCCCAAATGCCCTGGTACGGCCGAGAGTGGGGAGAGTCCGCTCTTCCTCTCCAAATGCTCTCACATAGCCACACGTATATAGCCTCTGACAGGGAAGTCCTACTCACTGCATTCTAGTGGCATTACTGTTGTTTACGAAATTGAGAGAACGAAAAGCTAATGTCCGGTGCTTTAACCGGGTTGTTGGACACGGTGAGTCCACCTAGGGGGAGTTGGAAAACCTTGATGTCAAACCAATGGTGCACAAAGGCACCAGTATCTTGAGTGAACAAATGTTGTATGAATCAATCGTTGGTCACTGGCTACCATGTGACTACATCTCCTTACGTTGATCCACTGTCTTGTGGATCAAACCTTTAGGTCAAAGGCTCCGTGTGTGGTCCCCTAAGAAAACCACCTGCTTCAGTTTGGGCACCTGGGCAGTATCACAGCCCTGTGCCAAATCAATGAAGTTCAACTGGTATGGGTAGTCTAGCGTCTTTATTGGTCCCTTGTCCGCCTAGCCCTTTCAATTGAGTCGAGAACACCAACACTGAGAATAACATCAATTTCAAAATATTCAATTGCGAATAAAACTTATATTATGAAATGCTATACCAGGTTAAGTAGAACGTGAGTTCCTCTTCTTTATCTCAACTTATCATTCTGTTATAAATGATTGATGGATTCAAGATCTAGTTGCTGAGATTTCAAAAAGTGAATTTTGATTAAGTGAGTCGAAAGAATAAGAATAGAGGTAAGAGTTCTTAGGTAAAATCATGAATTTGGCTTAAGTGAAACATTTCGGCTCAACAATTATTAAATGATATCGTATAAACAATGAACCTTAGATTTAGTTAACCATTCAGTGTTCCTTAGTTTTCATTACTTTCTCAGATAATATCAAGTTATAATGTGAATTTCCATCAACTGGAGGACAGAGATGACTGATGAGTCTTCATAGAAGAGGTTCGATTCTCAATTGTAAACTTTTCTATCTAATGAAATGAGTTTAACTTTCAGTTTAATTACATCGATATGAAGGAGTAACCCATTAAATGTTATTAGATATTATCGCTATATAGTTTAAGTTGACTGAATATTCAAATTAGAACCAATGAAGCCAAACTTATTGGTCTCAAGGTCTGATGATCTTTTTTCAGATTAATCTAGAGTTTGTAGGCATGTAGTGTTTCGAACTTGTTTTACGACCTAACAGCTATCCTTAATCTTTACCTGAATAGGAAACAAAAAACAACAAAAGTATCATAGAATAAGAAAGGTCTTTCATTTTGTCTCTAAAAACACAACTAGAGACTGACCAGTTGCAGTCCTAATACATCGATGGGAAGATTCAAACAAACAATACTAAATGAAATTAAACTTCACCCCATCACACAAGCAAATGGCTATCAGGACTCAGTGGCCGAGTAGATAACGCGATGGCGTTTGAAGCGAATGGTACCGGGTTCGAGTCCTAGAGTGAACATCAACTCTGAGATGTGGCAGGTACATCCAACTGACGAGTCCCAAATAGGACGAAACACGCGTCAAAGTGGATTCCACTGCTAGCCACTATCCATCTTTGCTTAAAATATTCAATTGTCTAAATCTTTATCACATCAGATGAAGTATCTCAATGATTACACATAATCAGGTTAAACTACTTAATTTAATGTTTAAGTAGTATAAATTAGCATAATGAACATTTTCAACTGACTGACAGTTCTAATGAATGAGAACAGTTTACAAAAAGTTGGGTGTAAAAATAAACATTAAGCATTTTGACTTACAATTGTTATTGTATTTTTGCACTTTTTTTTATGAAAATAAGCGCCCTAATTCTAACATTCTTTATCAATCAAAACCATATGTACACATACAAACACAGATTCATTGCCTGAACACCGATTACCACGAAGCGCTATGCTGACAAGTGTAGGGGATGGTTGGAAGAAAGTTAGGGGTGGCCAAACCAAAACGTGGCATCAGTGCTTGAAGTCATTAACTTCTAGTCTGAGCCATGTTGGCAGATGCAGACTACTTGGTTGGGGTCCGTGTGACTATCGTAAACAGTGGTTGGAGACTCTAGGTGACATGGCTCAGAATCGATCACAATGGTGCAGGTGTATACACTCTTTATCTTCCCTTAAACCATGAGATTAAAATGGCTTCATATCTGTCTTTCTTCCTGTACTATATCCTTATATACAACCTATCTTTTATATACTACCACCACTAAATTAACTACTTCTATGAATTCGATGTTCATCTTGTTGTGCTAATGAGTGAGGTATGGCAACTTCGACCGATGCATATGTGTGCCTGATCCTACGTTGTAGCTGACTGACTGACAGTAGAGTACAATTGTAGTGGAGTAGAGAGAGTGACAGTTCGAAAGAAAATTCTATTTGAATAAGGTGATATTGTTTGACAATTATTTTGAGTTCCATATATTGTTCAACTATAGGAATGCTGTCCTTATTTTGTCAATCCTTTCCTATACGTATGCATCGGATCCTCTGTGTTCATCAGTGATACCACCCAGATATGTGAAAAATTCCACATCTTCCAGATGTTCTCCATCAAGTGTGATTGGGTTGGTGTTCTTCGTGTTATATTTAATTATCTTGCTTTTTCTTTTGTATGTATCAAGGCCTACTGATGTAGAATCTGTTGCTACACTAGTTGTCTTCATCTTCATTTGTTCATATGCATGGGATAGAAGGGCCAGGTCATCTGCCAAGTCCAAATCTTTTAATTGATTCCGAGCTGTCCATTTTATTCCTTGCAGTCCATTAGATGTCAAGGTCTTCATAATCCAGTTAATCACCAAGAGAAAGATGAAGGGGGAGAGTAAAAAATTTAGTTAGACATAAGCAAATACACAATAACTGTTCACAAACTCAAATACTCTGAAAATTTGTATATACTGATGATAGATTTAAGGTCAATAAGAACCAATCAACATCTAGGTGCACAGAACAAGCTGTGAACCACATGTGGAGAAATTCAAACATTTAACTTCTACCCGAAGTTTGTGTTGATGATGTCGTTTGGAAGGACGATGAAAGCTCCATGACCAAACCATTTAGCCCAGAGAACAAAACTCCATCAAAATCATCCACCTGAGCTACAAATCTCCACCATCTCTAAATCATATGAGCGTAGTACGGTTCTTAAATGTATTTAAAAGGAAATCTTGAACTTTAGTTCTGTAATGGTTTTAACTTTCCAGAAAGGAGTATCTGCAATCATGAGTCAACGTATATTCTCTATAGGATTTCAATCTGGATCATTCAAACCAATAATCTGAAATGTTAATATTAAGCTATTTAGGCTACAATTGATCACTTGTATTGATGAGATATTTACATTGATTAATGAGTGTACATCTCGGATACTACTAGTCAACTTACCATGTTCCCTTTATTGTCTCAGTGAATCGAAAAGATTTTTTTTCACAATATTACTAAAACAACGATTATTATTATTATTTAATCAAAAATTATTATTATGTTAATATTATTAGTCTTATGTTCGAGTCCCATATGACGGATCGTGGATACACACTATTCAGGAGTCTCATATTAGGGCGAAATGACTATCCAGTGTTTCCAGGTTTTCAGTGGTTGTCTAGCTTAGATCTACACATAAATTGATTGATGATTATTATTATTGATGTATTTATTGGACATTATTAATTAATTCACTTAGTATTGTTTGTTTAAATCTTCCCATTGATGTTTTTAGGACTGCAACTGGTCAATCTCTTATTGGCCATATGTGCATACTGTTCATACTGCCTCGATATTACCTTAATTCATAAGCATTATAAACAAAGATGGATAGTAGCTAGCAGTGAAATCCAGTTTGTTGCACGTTTCATCCTATTTAAGACTCGTCAGCTGGATATACCTGTATCTCAGAGTTGATTTTCAAGTAGCTATCAGAACTCAGTATCTAAATGCGATGGCATTTGAAGTGAACGGTACAGGGTTCGAGTCTCAGAGTGAACATCAACTCTAGGATGCAGGTAGATCCAGTTGATGAATACCAAATGGGATGAAACGTGCCTCCTGGATTCCATTCCCAGCCATTATTCATCTTCGCTTATAAAACCATACAATGTTTATGCATATACACTAACATTCACTAGTAAATTTATATATACTTTGAATTCACCTAGTATTGTTTGTTTGAATCTTCCCATTGATGTTTTTAGGACTGCAACTGGTCAATCTCTTATTGGCCATATGTTCATACGGTGCGTATTACCTCGATATTGCCTTAAGTCACAAGCATCATAAGCAAAGACCTCAATAGCTGAATGGATAACCCGATAACGTTTCAAGCCAATGATACTGGGTTCGAGTCCCATAGTGAATATCAACTCTAAGATTCAAGTACATTCAGTTAACGAGTTCCAAAATAGGACGAAACACGCATCAAACTGAATTCCACTACTAGCCACTATTCATCTTTGTTTATTATTATTATTATTTAATCATTTATAAAAGATTAATTATAAAATTAATCAACTTATCCATTCTTCTTTTTTTGTTCGCCTAATATTCCATTGTTTTTTTTCTCTACACGTCCTCTTTAAAGTATTTTGTTTTATCCATCCACTACAACGAATATGTCCACACACACACACACACATAGATATACATACACTAAGTACTTCAAGCTATTATCATCATCCTCTTCTTCTTCCTCGTCGTCTTCTTCCTCTTCCTCTTCTTCTTCTTCTATATCTATTATGAAGACATTTCTCTTTTTTTCTTATCTATCTCTATCTTGGTTCTATATAATCAGTCAATCAAAGTATAAACTCGTTCAATATATCCCCTTCTCTTGTTTATTTCCCATAATCATCATTAAAAAAATATGAATGATTATACTCTCTTCAGTGATGTTTTCCGTTCTCACTCTCTCACTCTCGCTCTCTGTCTTTCTCGTTAGCCTTGTTTATTCCATCTAACATCAATGAGAAAAAGATAAAAGATTGAAACAAAACAAACACAAAGTACCATTGTTAATCCGATTAGTTAATAAAGATTATAATCGACAAGTGTCTATTGTATGAATGAGCTCACTTTTTCATTTTTACATATAGATATAGGTTTATGTGTACATATGTATACATCTATATGCATAATATTCAGTCGATATCTAATTCTATCTAAAGTATATTGATCTTATGTATAGAATAGAGTAAATAATTTGAAGGGAATTAAGTAGTATAAGAAAGAGTAAGTAGATATACATGAGAGTAACATACAGAAAGTGAGAGGGAAAGAGAGTGAATGAGTGAGTGAGTGACTGAGTAAGTAAGTGAGTGAGTGAGTGAGTGAGTGAGTGAGTGAGTGAGTGAGTGAGTGAGTGAGTGAGTGAGTGAGTGAGTGAGTGAGTGAGTGAGTGAGTGAGTGAGTGAGTGAGTGAGTGAGTGAGTGAGTGAGTGAGTGAGAACGAATAATATCACCTGTCATATTTTCATTATAAAATATACACTTATATCTATCTGTCTACATTATGACGTATTTAACTTATAAGTACATTAGAAGTGGATAGGACATATATTACGTAAATCATTAAAGTGCATCACGAGGTAAGTTGTTATGTCTTAATAAGGATTATAAATGGTAACTTCTGAGAACTATTTGTGGACCAATATGATATGTATATTTCCTATTGTATAATTGTTAAGTAACTAAACTATTCATATTCGTATCCCTCTTATTATAGGCTTCATTTTGATCTATAGACTGTTACTATACGATTTGCCGTTCTTGAGTTATCCTCAGTCTATTAATTACTGTTCCCTCTATTCACAGCCACATTTGGCTAAATCTTGTACAAATGTTATTTTCTATTTTGTGGTACGATGTGGTCAGTTTGTTTGGTATATAAACCCAGTATGTTTGAGAATAATGATTCACACCGCAGAGGCTGTTGTTTGGTGTTCTGGACTAAACTGGCTAGGCTAGGTAGATAACATGACCGACAAGTAATCTAGACTACTCGTACGATTTTCGTGTATCATTGGTCCGATCGATAATTCACTGTTCTCTGATTGGTTGTCTTATCACGTTAACAGGGCATCCAGGTGGCCAAAGGTTATAACACAAAACCTAACTTGAAATCCTGAAAGTAAAAGGAAAAGAGGAAGTCTAAAGAATACACTGTGTTGAGAATTGGAAACAGGCATCATAAGGATGAATAGGAATTAGAAACAACTGGAAAACATTGCCTAAGGTAGAGTTCAGTAGAGAATCCTAGTGGGCGACCAATGCTTCTTCATGAAAGGGAACAGTTGTAAGTAATGTAATAATATATTAATCAACATGATGATTATCAGTTTTAATACAAATTTGCCGGTTCGGGTATCGAACAAAGATGAGCAAACTATATGTATAATAGAATTATGAAAAAAACATTTTTCAAAATGGGGATTTGTGGATATCGTAGTGATTTTAACAGTTGAATTCATTAGTCACTGTGAGTTAAACAACTATTGGAAACCTGAAAGCACTGGACGGCCGTTTCGTCCTCTTATGAAGCTACTCAGCAATACGCATCCACAATCCCACAACACAAGACTTTTAGTCTTGTTGACGAACGCTTAACCTATAGACTATTGAGCCTGCATCCGCCAGTGTTAATGTTTAACTTCAAGCGATCTATGATCCTGCACAAACTTTTATTCATTGTCTCATGTGAAGAACCGTTTCACACCCTATAGCGATTGGAATCCATTGGTCATGGCTTCTCACTAGAACCTCAGGAAATTCATCTTGAAGTTAGTCACTAATGAGCACATGATGATTATTATCAGAATAACGATTTGTGTTACTTACTTACTTACTTACTTACGCTTGTTACTCCCAATGGAGCATAGGCCGCCGATCAGCATTCTCAAACCCACTCTGTCCTCCGCCTTCTTTTCTAGTTCTATCCAACTTTTGTTCATTCTTCTCATATCTGTCTCCATTTCTCGAAGTAATGTGTTCTTTGGTCTTCCTCTTTTACTTTGGCCTTCAGGATTCCATGTGAGGGCTTGTCTTGTGACGCAGTTGGGTGATTTCCTCAATGTGTGCACAATCCTCTTCCAGAGCTTCTTTCTGATTTCTTCCTCCACTGGATGGAATCTGGTTTGTTGTCTCCCACAGTAGAATGTTGTTGATAGTGTCTGGCCAACGGATTCGAAGTATTTTGCGTAGACAACTTTTAATAAACACGTATATCCTCTGGATGGTGAATTTCGTAGTTCTGCAGGTTTCCGCCCCATACAGTAGAACTGTCTTAACATTTATATTGAAAATTCTGATCTTGGTGTTAGTTGACAATTGTTTTGAGTTCCAAATGTTCTTCAGTTTTAGATATGCTTCTCTTGCTTTGACGATTTGCGCTTTCACATCTACATCTGATCCACCGTTTTTTTGTGTGTAGAGGTTAAGAATTCGCATGTGAGATCGAAGGACCTGTGTTTAAGTTCCATCTATGAGATTGTGGATATACACTGCTCAGCAGTCTCATATAACAACTAAATGGTTATCTTGTTTCCGCAGATCTTCAATGCTTATCTCATTTAGATTGAATCATGAATTTAATTATTCTTATCATTTACATCTATTCAACAAATTTTTTCTAGTTCACACTGATTTACGCTTTAATGAAACATTTAATAGTTTCCTTTTTCTTTTAGTTA
Source organism: Schistosoma mansoni (assembly GCF_000237925.1). Classification (NCBI taxonomy): domain Eukaryota; kingdom Metazoa; phylum Platyhelminthes; class Trematoda; order Strigeidida; family Schistosomatidae; genus Schistosoma; species Schistosoma mansoni. Next base: position 18,388,272 of record NC_031500.1, on the reverse strand, counting down.
ATGAATAGAGATGAAAAGAACATTCACACACACACATACAAAGAAAAGAAAAAAAGGGAAAAGAAAAGAAAATGGAAACATTAAATCATTATCAATATGATTTGACTTGTATAGAAATGATTGAATAATACAAACGGAACTAATAATGATAATGTTATTTTATTGTTATTAGTAGTTAGTAGTAGTATTGTGGTGTGGTCTACTTATATCCATATAAGTAGTATATGGTGTGGGTCAGACATAGAATGTATTTTGGCAGAAGACCGATGAAGAAAGAACTGAAATGAAACGCAAACGTCTGGAAAATGCATGAGCAATGGAATAAGAGAAGAAACAGTGAAAATTGAAACAATTGGTTGTTAATTTGCAAATTGACTGTTCATTGTTTGGTAATCAGAATTTATTGAGATAGTCCGTAATCTTTGCTTAAATACATTCGATTGTCCCCAGTCGTGTCCTGTTCACTACAGTATGAGTAGTAGTATATATGTGTAGGTGTGTGTGTGCCCAAAAAAGAAAAAAAAGTTACTTATTCACAAAGTAATAATGATCAGATTGAATAAGAAAAAAAAGAAGAAAAAAGGGAGAAAAAAGAGATTACATAATAACATTAAGTTGAACATAATAATAATAATAATAATACAAAAGGTGATTAATATAATAGGGAGAGAAAGAAAATATGATAAATAAATAAACTAAATTAATAAAGAAGAGACTGGCCCCCAAATGCCCTGGTACGGCCGAGAGGGGGGAGAGTTCGCTTTCCCTCTCCAAATGCTCTCACATGGCAACGCGTATATAGCCTCTGTCAGGGAAGTCCTACTCACTACCTTCTCTCAACAGGGGTGTTATTCACGAAATTAAGAGGACGGAAACCGAATGTCCGGTGCTTTAAACGTGTTGGTGGAAACCGAGAGTCCACCTAGGGGAATCGTGAATTCAACTATAAAAATGAATAAAACAATTCCGCTATATTTTCATATAATTCTATATCTCAAATAATACAAAGTTTGATCAAATGAAATAATTCTATAGATAAATTGAGTTAATTTATATAAACACTCAACTTTGTATAATTTATTCACTATAGGTTATAATTCATCTGAAAACAACTCAACACTTTGATACAGGTATAATTCAATTGAAGAGTTCCAAATAAGACGAAATACACATCATAGATTCCAATGCTAGCCATTACTATCCATTAATTTATTTAAGGTAATATTATAGTTGAATTTATGGGTCAATTGTAGGTAGACCACTATGGATAACCTGGAAGCACTGGACGGCCGTTTCTTACTATTGTGGGACTCCCCAGCAGTGTTCACCAACGATCTCGTCTTGCGAAATTGGAACCCAGAACCGATCAGTCTCGTGAGCGAACGCTTAACCACTAGATCACTGAGCTAGCATCCAACGCTGTTAATGTCTAACTTCAGCCGATACACGAGATTGAGCAACCGTTCACCATTGTCTTCTTATTTATTTATTTTATTTAAACACATAAATATTGGTACACAGAGGCACCAGATATATATGCGCCACACAAGTCTCACTTGATTTATATAAGGGCTGTGATACTGCCCAGGTGCCCAAACTGAAGCAGGTGGTTTACTTAGGGAGCCACACCCCGAGCCTTTGACCTAAAGGTTTCATCCACAAGACAGTGGAGCAACGTAAGGAGATGTAGTCGCACGGTAGTCAGTGACCAGGGATTGATTCAGACGTTATTTGTTCCCTCAGGATACTGGTGTCAGCCCATGTGCACCATTGGTTTGGAATCAGGGTTTTCCAACTCCCCTTAGATGGACTTACCATGTCCATCAACCCGGTTAAATCGCCGGACATTCGGTTTTCGTCCTCTCAATTTCATAAACAACACCCCCGCTACGAGAATGCAGTGAGTAGGACTTCCCTGGTAGAGGCTATATACGCGTGGCCATGTGAGAGCATTTGAAGGAGGAGAGCGGACTCTCTCCATCATCGGCCGTACCAGGGCATTTGGCGGCCACTATTGCCTTCAGTTATATGATTATATTGAAAAATATTAAAAAGAGTAATGAAAACGAATGAGAAGTTAAGAACTAAAAGGAGAGATTAGGATAATAGAAAATCCCCATATTTATTGATTATAGGGGTTAGGTTGAATAATAAATCATTAAATAAATTGGATTAATCGAACTATCACCACCCATTACATAAATGAATAGAATAGGTAAGTAAACATTAAATAAAACCTTATTATAAATGAATAGCATAATCATTGACCTCAATAAAAATTGTTCATTTAATTATTGGATTGATAATGAATTACAGTAGTATTATTAGTATTATTACTATTACCATTACCATTATTATTACCATTACTATTATTACTATTACTATTACCATCATTACCATTACTATTATTAGTATTACCATTACTATTACTACTATTATTATTAACCTTATCGTTATTATGAAAAGCATTCAATTCTATGAATATATACATAATAGGCTTGTAATTAATTAGTTTCCAGGTCATATAACTTTAATAAGGTGAAATTGATATTGTTTCTTTCATAAAAGCAGATATTGATATGAGGCGGGGGGGGGGAAAGAATAATAATAATAATCCCATCTATGTTGATAAGGAATGAAATCGTATATAGGGATTGAATAATTGTATAGTGTATTCAGTTTGAACTATTCAATTATGTATAATTATCATTCTATATGAAATTGAATCAAGGATCTTTAAGGTTTAAAATAAGATAATATATACGTATCACGTCTAATTGTCATAAGCTAATAGTGTAATTTTAAAAAAAAGTATAAACTCATGGTAATATCTATGATTGCCAGACACTATCAGCCCCCAAATGCCCTGGTACGGTCGAGAGTGGGGAGAGTCTGCTCTCCCTCTCGAAATGCTCTCACATGGCCACGCGTATATAGCCTCTACCAGGGAAGTCCTACTCATTGCCTTCTCGTGGCAGGAGTTTTATTCATGAAATTGAGAGGACGGAAACCGAATGTCCGGTGCTTTAAACGGGTTGGTGGACATGGAAAGTCCATCTAAGGGGAGTTGGCAAACCCTAATTCCAAACCAATGGTGCACATGGGTTCCAGTATTTTGAGGGAACAAATGGATCAGACCTTTAGGTCAAAGGCTCCGGATGTCGCCCACGAAGGTAAGCACCTGCATCGGTTTGGGCACACGGGTAGTGTCATAGCCCTCACACAATTGAATAAAATGACATTCTTTTGTGTGGTGCATATGTATCTGCTTCCCGTTTGTACCAATATTTATGTGCTTAAATAAATAAACTATGGGACAGAACAAACTAGATTCCAATGGAGGAAGAAATCAGGAAGAAGTGCTGGAAGTCGACAGCACACACATTGAGGAAATCACCCAACTGTGTCACAATGCAAGCCCTCACATGAAGTACTGAAGACCGAAAGAAAAGAGGAAGACCTAAGAACACATTACATCGAGAAATGGAGACAGACATGAGAAGAATGAACAACAATTGGATAGAACTAAAAAGGAAGGCCCATGACAGAGTGGGTTTGAGAATGCTGGTCGTCGGTCTATGCTCTATTGAAGTTAACAGGCGTAAGTAAGTAAGTAAGTAATATCTGTGATCAGACTAGATTTATACACTATCTGTTCTTATAGAGTTTAGAAGTTTACTTGAATCAAATGATTTGAAATTGAGATTTTTCAAATATTCCTATATCAACTCGATTTAACTTCATACGACTGTTTTAAATCTCCCATTTACTTAAAAATATATTTACCATGTAAAGATGAATGGTAGAAATACCCTAGAACACACTGCATGACAGTACTTTGAGAGAGAGAGAGAGTGAGAGAAAGAGAGAATGGACATTCTTCACAATCCATCATCTCAATACATTCAGTTTTATTGAAAGATAATTTATATTTATTGACTGTCTTTAGCTGATACTAAAATCCATGGATTACTAGATAACTATTTCGTCTTGATATAGAACTCCTCATCAGTACACATCAAGGGTCGAACTCAGAATGATTAAACTTGGATATTTTTCCCATATGTTTTTTTGTAATGTATATAATAAGATCCTCTATGATATATATATAGGAGATTTTGTGAATATTATAATAATTTAATAGCTAACTTCATGAACCAATTAAAGCTAAACCACCATGGAAAATCCGGAAAAAGTGGACAACTGTTTCGTCCTAACATGCGACTCCTCAGCACTGCGCACCCACCATCCCGCCCACGGGATTCGAGCCCAGGATCTATATGTATATATATGTTTTATAGAAAATAAATAAACAGTGATATAAATCTTTCTGTCTTTTAAGAATTTATTGTCATTTTTAGACCATTATTCTAATAATAATAATAAAATTTAAATTCACTAGGTATTGTTTGTTTTCATCTTCCCACTGATGTTTAGGACTGCAACTGGTCAGTCTCTAATTGGCATATGTGTATACTGTGCGTATTGCCTCGATATAGCCTTTATTCACAAGCATTGTAAGCAAAGATGGATAGTGGCTAGCAGTGGAATCCAGGACAAGGAGCGTTTCGTCCTATTTGAACCTCGTCAGCCGGATGTACCTGCATATCAGAGTTGATGTTCACTCTATATCAAGACAATACGCTCAGTATGCAAATATGTCAAATACAGACTAACCAGTTGCAGTCCTAAACATCAATGGGAAGATACAAACAAACAATAATAAGTGAATTTAAACTTCACCCCATTGCACAAGCAAGTGGCTAACAGGACTTAATGGCCGAGTGGATAACGCGATGGCGTTTGAAGCGAATGGTACTGGGTTTAAGTCCCAGAGTGAACATCAACTCTGAGATGTGGTAGGTACATCCAGCTGACGAGTCTCAAATAGGACAAAACGTGCATCCTAGATTCCACTGCTGACCACTATCCATCTTTGCTTACAATGGTTGTGAATTAAGGCTATATCGACCTAATACGCACCGTATGCACATATGCCGATTAGAGATTAACCAGTTGCAGTCCTAAAAACATCAATGGGAAGATTCAAACAAACAATACTAAGGGAATATAATTTGTATCCCATGAAATGAATGCCAGAAAAAAGAAAAGAGAAAAAGAAAAAAGAGAAAAAAAGAAAAACTGTAATTAAGTAATGAAGCATAAATAATGAACGTGATATTCATAACTAATACATGTATAATAAATTTTCAAAACGAATCTAATTACATTACATTATAAAATAAGGTAAGGCAACGTAAGGTAAAAAAAAAAGCCTAGAATAATCTTAGAATAATAATGAGTTAGAAAGATAATACTAAGAGTAAAGAGAGAAAGAGGGAGAGAGTATGCCAAAATGGGAAATACATGTGTGTGTGTGTGCGTGTATGGGTGTGCGTGTATGGGTGTGTGAGTATGAAATATAATTAACATATCATGATAGAAAAAAAAAATATTGATTCGGGAAATTAAAAAAAAAAGTAAATTGCCTTGTATTGAATACCTTCTAGTAATATTTTAGACAGCGAAATTACATTTATTCACATATCTATTCAACAACTATAGAAGAAGAGGTAGAGAGCGAGAGAAAACTATACAAAGATTCATTCATGAGTAAACGTTTATAGAGTAGATCGGACAAGAACTCGATGCTTTCAACGTGGTATGGTCGCCGGTTACATTTGCATACATATATCTGTAGCCCCCTTGCACCATTATTTATATGTTTCAATAAAATATATATAGTAGATCAATAACAACATCTATACATATATGACGTAAGATGAATGGTTGTACAAGTACATTACACGTAGATAATTATTTACGCCTATTACTCTTCGTCAAAAAGTATAGGATGCTCACAAGCTAGTCAGTCAGTTAGTCAGTTATAACGTAAGACCTGGCACATATATGCATCGATCCAAGTTGCCATATCTCATTAGTACAACAAGATGAACATCAAATTCATAAAAGTAGTTACTTCATTGGTAGTAATATATAAAAGAAAGATTGTATATAAGGATATAGTACAGAGAGAAAGAATTAGTTAGTAGAAAGGAAGATATAAAGCAATTTTAGGCGAGACTATAATTAATGGACGAGCTAATCAGAAGTGTTTGAGGGGTTTCAAGGTCACGGCGCCAATTCCAGTACCTGATGCTCACATACGATCGGTTCACAGCAGATTTTAGAGAAGACGTGACAATTTGGCGTCTACAATAAATGGAACTACGAAAGCATTTCTTTATTTGTGATTGCGGTAATCTAATGAATTATAGACCCTGTGAAGACTATCGTTATGATATCTTTCGATGTAATATGTGTTGGATGAAGAAGTATGCTAAAATAGGAACTTTTTCTGTCTGTTCAAATTGAGATTAAGGCAAATTATCAAAATTGCTGAGAATTGTGTAATAAAAACACCAGTAGCATCGGCTGCAATATTAGCAGATGTTACTGATGCTTCGTCTGTTCAGTGGTATGAGTATTGTAGAGATATATGCGTAATAAAAATGACAAGTTTACACAGCCAGAGTACACACAAACAATATTGAAGTTATGTGGTAGAGGTCGGAAGAGTATTTGCGACCTTATCATGGCTCAAGAGATTGGACATTATGGAGTTCCTCTGTCGTATGTGTTACGATTTTAGAACCTTCGAACCTATTTCTAACCCTGACAAGTTTTCAGACCATGTAAAAGAAGTTTATCCAATTTGAATCTTTGGTTTTCTATGATGTATTTTCATTCCATACTAACTGTTTCCTGATTGGCTAGTGCTTCTCAAGGTCATTTAAGATTCGTTCAAAGGTCGTCCATAAACTATAGCCTCGCCCAATTTTAATCTCACTGTTCAAAGGAAGACAGAGAGTGTATACATCTATGTCATTATGATTGATTCTGAGCCATATCACCTAAAGTCTCCAACCATTGATTACGATAGTCACGCGGACTCCAACCAAGTAGTTTGTATGTAAAATGATGGCTCAGACTAGAAGTTAATGACTTCAAAGATTAATGCCACGATTTGGTTTAGCCATCAACCAGTATTCTTCATCGAACTCTATCCTAAACAATCCTTTCCAGTTGTTTCTAGTAAATTGTCAATTCAATATAAATAAACAATAAACAATTTTACAGAATAAAGTCTTTCTCTACTAAACTGTTTATGTTAATAAAGGTAAAGTTTCAGTTATGTGAATTGAGAAGAACAAATCTATAATAATGCTGAATGAAAAAAAAGAAAACATATTAAACTGGATAGTTAATACGAGGAGTTTTCATTGTCTTTCTAAACAATATAATCAACATATACTCTATATTATAGAGTTGAAATCATGAGTCAATTGATGCTAGACCATCATGGAAAACCTTGGAGAACTGGATGGCCGTTTCGTCTTATTATGGGACTCCTCAGCAGTGCGCATCTACGATCCCACACTCGCGAGATTCGAACCCAGGACCTACCAGTCTCGCGCTAGAGCACTTAACCGATAGACCACTGAGCCGGTTTCCAGGTTTGTCATGGTGGTCTAGCTTCAATTGACTCATGATCTCAACTCTAGAAAAATTACTAAAATCTCTATAAAACCCCTTCTGATATACTCTATATCTTTATAGTTTGAAAGAATGTTATCTCATTGTTTAACACAATGAGATATATTGATTAGTGATGATCGAATCGTGTCGATGAAATCTAACCACTAGTGTAAGTTACTTGACATGGTAATGCATTATAAATTGATGTTGAGTGTTTGGAAATAGTTGGTAAGAAATACTGAACTTAGATTTCATGTTAGTTGCTACTCGACCATAAGGTGCATCTGGTATCTCTTGAAATTATTTCTATTTTATAGATTCGAACTAGGTTAATGGATTTTTTTGAATGTATTAATGAAGATATTTTGTAGTGTGTATAACTCGAAGATGTTTTTTTTCGATCAAATATTAAGAATGGTTACAGAACCAAGAGTCTTTGAACAACTATTTAGTTATGGACCAATAAATGTCAGTAGCTTGTATTTCGCTTCATAAAGGACTGAGCTAATAGACTTTAGGTGTTAAACAAGTTTAAACTGTTTCAATAGAAACCCTAAGTTGAAAGGTTCTAGTTAGGGATCACACGATGACATTATTTTTGCTACAAAATTATTCAACTAAGTTTTTTTTGGTACTAAGTATCATCAATTTATAAATGAAGTGACTTAATTATTGTTAAGCGATATTTTAACCAAGTGAAATGATTGCTTAATTCACTTAACAATCACTATGGATCTGGGGGGGGACGGATAGGAAAGAGTTTACATAGTTGTCAGTTAATCATTTGGATAAAATACAATGTATAACTTATAATTCCTCCATGCTAATGCTTAGCTTCTCATTAATCATGTCAAATAGACAATCGATTTTGATTGAAGTTACTAAAACAACGGAGCTGAAACTTGGAGAACTACCATAACTATCATGAGAAAGTTAGAAGTACTTATAAACAATTGTCTACATAAGATACTCAATGTCCTTTGACCGGATACCATCAGCAACACCCTAGTGTAGGAGAGAACAAACCACCTTCCATTTGACGAGGAAATAAAGAAAAGACGATGGAGTTGGTGGATAGAGCATACATTGTGGAAATCATCAGAGTGCATTACGAACCAAACCCTAACTTGGAATTCTGAAAGGGAAACAGAAATGACTAAGATCAAGGAGCACACTACGTCGAGAATTGGAAGCAGACAAGAAAAGGATTAATAGCAACTGGAAATAACTGGTAAAGATTGTCCAGAACAGAGTTGGATAGAGAATGTTGGTGAACTGTCTATGCTCCCCGTCTACGAGTTATAAAAGGCGCAAGTATGTAAGTACTCAACAAACATATATCCACTGATAAATAAAAGTATATTATTTCGTGACTGGCTCCATGTGGTATTTCCAGGAGTTCTAGTGAGAAGTAGTAACCAATGGAGTTCAACCAGTCCTGTTGAAAGATATCAACTCACTGAAGACATTGGTGAATGGTTGCTCAATTTCATGGATTGGTTGAAGTTAGAAATTAACATCATCGGATGCCAGCTGGCTCAGTGGTCTAGCGGTCAAGCGCTAGCGCGCGAGACTGGCAGGTCCTGGGCGGGATCGTGGATTCGCACTGTTGAGGATTCCTACAATAGGACGAATCAACCGTCCAGTGCTTCCAGGTTTTCCATGGTGGTCTAGCTTCAATTGACTCATGATCTCAACTATATATAAAAAATATTATTTTTTTTTTATTGATTTTAATCACATGGTTATGACTGGGGGAAAAAAACAATTTTTTTGTTGTTGTTGATCAAAATAAATTAATTTTTTTTTAATTTTTAACCTAAAATTATTATTATCTTAATTACCATCGTCTCTTTTCACTATGTTGTTATCATTTTCTAATCACCAAATTGTCAGTGTATACACAAATACATACATACACTTACTCAAATGTATCCCATTCAATTACCTGTAATATACGGTGTGTATGTGTGTGAGTGAGTGCGTGAGTAAGTGAGTGTATACACAAATACATACACTTACTTAGATATATCCCATTAAATTACTTGTAATATACGGTGTGTGTGTGAGAGAATGAGTGAGTGAGGGAGGGAGGGAATGAGTGAGTGACTGAGTGGAGTATAAAGGATACAATAATGATGTTTATTATTATTAAGTTATTGATTAATGATATTTAACAAAAAAAAGGTTAATCATTTTGATGAATGATGAATAAAGTGATTGAATAACTTTTAGGAATATTAGATTCACTTAGTTTCTATTTCCTTTAGACGTTTGGTTAGTTGGTTGGTTGGTTAGTTGGTTGTTCGTTCTCCTACTCATCAAAAGATAAAACTTGAACAAATAAAAAACTCGGTTATTTCATGGTAATTTTTTTCTATAATCACAATGACATTAAGATAAATTGATGTACTATGGTATGTATAGGTGAGTTTGGATGTATGGGTGTATGTGTGTTGTGTGTGTGGGGGGGGGGTGTTGTGTGGGTGTGTACTGAATAATGATAGACAATTTTTAATTTATCAAATCAATCAGTTAATTCATTTCAGAAATTTTTGTAAAGAAAAAAAGAAAACAAAAACAAAAAAAGGAGAAATTTGAGAGAAAAAAATTGGTGATAAGAAAACTAATTTTAAGAAAGAAATTTTTTAGTGTAATTAAAAAATGGAAAATTAATTATATACGGAAGGGGATTTTGACGACATTTTAGTCATTTTATATGCCAGCTCAGTGGTCTATCGGTTATAAGTGCTCTGGCGCGAGAGTAGTAGGTTCTGAGTCCGAATCTCGTGGGGGCGAGATCGTGGATGCGCACTGATGAGGAGTCACATAATAGGACGAAACGGTCGTCCAGGGCTTTCAGGTTTTCCATGATGGTCTAGCTTCAATTGACTCACGTTTCAACTATGTAAAATAAATTATAAGTTTGAAAAGAATTTTATTTCTTTATTGAAATGATTCTTCAATAGATATTATACACTTACTTACTTACTTACGCCTGTTACTCCCAATGGAGTATAGGCCACCAACCAACATTCTCAAACCCACTCTGTCATGGGCCTTCCTTTCTAGTTCTACCCAACTGTTGTTCATTCTTCTCATGTCTGTCTCTATTTCTCGGCGTAATGTGTTCTTTGTAAATAAGAAAACTGATACATTAAAACACTGTTGAATATACACAATAATACTTAATTAATTACTTATTTACTTCTGTTATACCTCGTAAACGAGGAGTATAGACAGGTCATTAGCATTCTCCATCCAACCTTGTCCTGATCAATACTGTCCATTTGTTTCCACTTTTTATTTATTTTTCTCATGTCTGCTTCCAATTCTCGACGCAGTGTGTTCTTTGGTCTTCCTCACTAACTTTTCCATTCACAATTCCAAGTTAGTTTTATTTGTGATGCAGCTTGATAATTTTCTCAATGTGTGTCCTATTCACTTCTAACTTTTCTTCCTAATCTCCCTTTCAGCTGCTTTGTTCCTAGTTACATAATTGACACCATCGAATAAACTGTCATTAAATCTATTAAGTAACATTATTATTTCTCTTTTGATAAATGGTGAACATTGTATCGAGATAGAAGTCTCAACTCCGAAATCCCCCCGCCACTTAGCTCCTCCTCAACGAAGGGTAACAGGAGTAAGTAAGCAAGTAAGAGATTTAGAAATAGCATTCTTCCAGTTAAATTACATGGTCCTATGAGTTATAAGTCTCAGTAGAATAAGTAACACTAATGATCATTCATTTGATTAATAATCTGTGAAGTCTACTGTGTAACAAAGAACTCAACGAACTGGAACTGTTGTTGTATAAATATTAAGCATTGATTCAAGGGAACAATCAACACTCATGGACTATTTTACAAATATTTCTCACTTAAGTGTAGGGATACTTCAACACTGAAAAGATATGAGAAAACAAAAATTTCTAACCAAGAATTTGAAAACTCTTATCAATTATGAATGGATTAAGTGAGTGAACTGAGGTCGAACAGTTCCCTTTTTGAAATGATATCACCTAGGATTTTCATTGTCAGTCATAAACACTGTACAATCTAGCACATATATAAACATTGGTTCAAGTTATAACACCACATCGGAACAGACAGATGAAATTATCAACAACAATAACAGAGTAGTAGAACTACTAATTACAATGTCAGTAGTAGTCGTAGTAGAGAAGATTGAACTGAAACTATATAATCCAATGAGAAAGAATAAACCCATACAATTGAAATGCATCAGATAATTTACGAAGTAAATGAAGGGCGAATGTATCTGTGAGATTACAATCGATTGTGGGTCGTATTACTGAATATCTCCAATCATTGGTTACGATAATCAAGTAATGTAGACCTACCAACATGGATGAGAACAACAGTTAATGACTTCGTGGATTTACGTCACCATTGATTTTCTTGTTCTAACCAATCTTTCAGCATACTTGCACATTAGCTAGCATCATCATGTGTCAACTCTTCATCATTCAGAAATTCTCATGAAACCATCTTACCAAGTTAGCTGATAATGTTTTATGTTGTGTTGTTTGTTTCCTGCTTTTCATTCGATTACTGAATTGTAAACAACACGCATTGAATACTAAAATATTCCAATGTTGCGTGGTTAGATTAGTCGATAGAAAACCTTGTATCGAAGTTTCATGCTAGTCGGTACTTGTTACCAAGCCTTACTAACAATGTTAAGTGGACCGATGTATGGTACATAATCCAAACTTGCGTCACCCAGATTCCACAGCCTGAAACCATACCAGAGTTGGTTTTTTTGATTACTATTGTGGTGTGGTCTACTTATATCCATATAAGTAGTATATGGTGTGGGTCAGACATAGAATGTATTTTGGCAGAAGACCGATGAGGAAAGAACTGAAATGAAACGCAAACGTCTGGAAAATGCATGAGCAATGGAATAAGAGAAGAAACAGTGAAAATTGAAACAATTGGTTGTTAATTTGCAAATTGACTGTTCATTGTTTGGTAATCAGAATTTACTGAGATAGTCTGTAATATTTGCTTACATACATTCGATTGTCCCCAACCAGTGTTCTGTTCACAACACTATCACCTTCCCTACATCAAAACATGGTGGGTGTTGTTTCAAATCACTCGAAACAATGATCATATCTCGATGGAAGAGCAAAAGCTATGCTCTGACATTGAATTCAGCCTACACTAAGTAATGGATAAACACAATATTTAGTCACTGCTTAATAATCAATCAATGTAAAAGAAAATAACATAACATGATCAGCGGTATTTGAAGCTAAGCATTAATATATATTGTTCAAAATGTATGGATAAATCCAATCATTTAAAATGTGTACTGACTGACTCATTATGATTGATTTTGATGGCGAACCGGTTGACATGGTCATGAATTCCAATCAAATGAGTTAGCCAGAGCATTTATTTTGTCTGTTTCACCTCCATTTAATTCGATGTGTAATCCTCGTTGAAGTAAACGTTGAAAGTTAAGGATTACAAGACCGAGTCATGGCATCATCTCATGAAACCACTGAGTGTTTTGTCTGAGTCATATTAGTAAGCTCAGATCATCAGGTTAGATACGCTTATTTACAATTATTTATTCTTTTTGTTTCCCTAATGTATTTCTTCATTTCAAACCTCAATCACTGTATATTTAGTCTCTTCTACTGCCATTTAATACTACTGTTATTCAGATTTACTTGATATTCATTTTCTTTATTTCATCTCATTGTGTTTATCTGGTATGGCAGCTTGACATGAAACAGATTTGTACCAAATCATGCATTGACCGTGAGAGATACGAATTCTCTTTCTTATCCTATCTGTACTTAAAATATGGAGGATCAACGAATTTATTGCATACTATAGAATATATATGAATCGTTCAGAGTGATAGTTGGTTGCAATTCCTTAGTGTGGTGGTTGTCCTACCCTTACCTTGACCCAAAAATTTCCATCAGCGATGATAATGCTTGGAAAGTATGGAAGTGATATATCAAGAACCCTAACCCCAATGGAGCATAGGTCGCCCACCAGCATTCTCCAACCCACTCTGTCCTCCGCCTTCCTTTCTAGTTTTATCCAACTTTTGTTCATTCTTCTCATGTCTGTCTCCATTTCTCGGTCTAATGTGTTATTGGTCTTACTCTTCTCCTTTGACCTTCAGGATTCCATGTGAGGGCTTGTCTTGTGACACAATTGGGTGATTTCCTCAATGTGTGTCCTGTCCACTTCCAGCGCTGCTTCCTGATTTCTTCCTCAGATGAAATCTGGTTTGTTCTCTTCCACAGTAACTTGTTGCTGATAGTGTCTGGCCAACGGATGCGAAGTATTTTGCGTAGACAACTGTTAATAAACACTTGTATCTTCTGGATGATGGATTTCGTAGTTTTCCACGTCTCCGCCCCATACAGTAGAACTGTCTTGACATTCGTATTGAAAATTCTGACTTTGGTGTTGGTTGACAATTGTTTTGAGTTCCAGATGTTTTTCAGTTGTAAATATGCTGCTCTTTATTCACCGATCTGCGTTTTCACATCTGCATCAGATCCACCGTGTTCATCAATGATGCTGCCCAGATATGTAAGGGTTTTCACATCCTCCAAAGCTTCTCCGTCAAGTGTAGTTCGACTGGTGCATGTTGTATTGTATCGGAGTCTTGTTTTTCCCTTTGTGTATATTGAGACATACTGCTGCTACATTAGTCGCCTACTCCTGCATTTGTTGTTGCACGTGCGATAGGAGAGCCAGATCATCTGCGAAGTCTAGATCGTCGAGGCTCATCCTAACTATCCAATGTATCCCGTGCTGTTTGAAAGGATTATATAATCTTTAATAAGTTATCCTCTTTTATTTCATGTAATGGTTGCTATCGTGTTCTTTTTTATTTCTTTCCTGCTTAGTATTATGATTCTTAATTATATAACTTGAAATTATGAGATCATAACACGAAATGAAAATTATTTAAATAAAATAGTTGGTATGGTTTACCTTTTCTCTTAACCATCCATACGCCCACCCTACCCCCACCGCACCCTAGTTCATATTAAGCAAAAAAAAAGTATCCATGGATAATTAGTGTTTTTTTCGATTTAATCTTCATTTGTCATGCAAACATGTTTAATATTCAGTTGTTAGGATTATAACAAGAACAACAACAAAAAGCTTTTGAATAGCTCTTTTGCTTAACCGTATACATACACATATACATGAACATATATATACTTACCTACCCATATACACTTAGGCATTCTCTATTATACTACTCAACTTACCATGCTTCTTTTCATAAATAAAGGGAATACATAGAACAATGATAATTGGTATAAGTAAATGAAAAATGGTATAATCAGTCAGTCAGCTACAAAGTAGGACCAGGCACATTTATGCATCGGTATGAATTGATTATATATAACTGAAATAAAAGATGTGAAATTGAAAAGTACACAATTGTTATATGATTCTTTCATGTATATGTATGATTTGCTGTTGCCTTTATATTATGTATATACGTATACACTAATACATATATACGTAATTGTATAGTAGTTATGTGTATGTTTTCTTCGTCATAATGGTTCAACTCATGAAATGACAATTATTATTTTATCAGAAAAGGTTTTGTGGAGATTTTAATAGTTTTAATAAAGTTGAGATCATGAATCAATTGAAGCTAGACTACCATGGAAAACCTAGACGGCCGTCAAGTGCTTCCAGGTTTTCCATAGTGGTCTAGTTTCAATTGACTTATGATCTCAACTCTATAAAATTATTATTTTAGTAAATTTATTGTTAAGATCTTGAATATTCATCATGAAGATAACTAAGGAAATTATAGATGAGAAATTAGATTTTTCGATATTTCGTGACTCAGTGTAAGCCACTTCTTCAGGGAATATATATATGTATGTATAGAAGGATTTGGTTATTTATACTCTGAAGAAGTGGTTTACACTGAGTCACGAAACATAGGACAATCTAATTTTTCTATTCATTGGGATATCTACAAATATATTAATTCATTCATAGCAATCTACCCTATGCTCAATTTATTCAAAATTATCAAGTCAAACCTTGGTAATGATATTTATAATTGAGAAGGGATGACTCAGGATGATAAGATATTCCTTGTGCAATGTTAAGAAAATGAAATATAACTGCATTTGATAACCTTTTAATTAACTTGTAAATGACTTTGACAGCAGAATCCTCTTTGATTGAGTGACCTATGTGCACAAGGTGTTCGATTATTGAGTTTGTTTACGAAATTGAGAGGACGAAAAGAGAATGTCAAGCAGTTTAAACGGGTTGGTGGACACGGCGCGCCCACCTAGGAGGGTTAGAAAACCCTGATTCCAAACGAATGGTGCACATGGGCTCCAGTATCCTGAGGGAACAAATGGTGGATGAATCAATCGTTGGTCACCGGCTAAATAAATAAACAGCTTTGGAAATGAATTCGCTATAAGGAGAACTCTTCGCTGAAGCATTCTTTCAAATTTTAATGAAATCAGTACAATTTATTGATAATAGTAATAAACATGCGTACTAATATTGCGACGATAATTTTCTTGAAAATTCCTTGATTTTTACAAGATAATTAAGTTAGAAGACTATCCATTGAAAGGATTAGTTGTAGAAGTATGTTGATGTAAGTCTGTGAAGTCATTAACTGTTGATCTGATTCATTTAGGTAGGTCTACACTACTTGATTATCGTAACCAATGATTGGAGATATTGAGTAACACCACTCACAAGTGATTGTAATCTCACAGATACATTCGGTCTTCATGTTCAGTTACTAAATTGTCTTTCTCATTGGATCATATAATCTCAGTTCAATATTCTCTACTACGACTATTACTGATATTTTTACAAGTAGTTCTACAACCCTGTTATTGTTGTTGATAATTTCATCTGTCTGTTCTGATGTCGTGTTATAACTTGAATCAATGTATAGATGTGCTATATTCTACAATGTTTATAACTGATGAATTGAATTTCGTGGATTGGTTGAGGTTAGACATCAACACCGTTGGATGCCAACTGGCTCAGTGGTCTGTCGGTTAAGTGCTCTGGCGTGAGACTGGTAAGTCCTGAGTTCGAAGCTGGCGAGGGCGAGATCGTGGATGCGCACTGCCACTGAGAAGTCCCACAATAGGACGAAACGGCCTTCCAGTGCTTCCAGGATTTCCATGGTTGTCTAGCTTCAATTGACTCATGAAGTCAACTATATAAAGAATTGAAAATAATTAGATTGAGAGGAGAAAACTTAAACCAGAAAAGAATCACATGTTTCATTCAATTCTGAAACCCAGGAACTATATAAACTAACAAATCTATATCACACAACCAATATAATGTGATATTCCTGACCTTCCGTATTATTTAATTCAAGTGATCATATTACACACACACACACACACAAAAACACGATTTGAAAAACATGTTTTTCGGGCATGTACACAAAAATACTCGAATATTTTTTACTTAGAAAACAAACCTAACCAACTTAAATGTTGATGAATAAAACTAAATCCATTGTATATTAAGTGATTATGACCAGGATTTTCCTATCCTGTTAAACAGGCATTGTATATTTATCAATAAATCTCTAAACCTACTTTACAATTTTCTATTCTGAACAAAATTATTCCGCCCACATTCCACTTTTTTTCCCAAGAGAATCAAAATATAGTAATCAAGTTGTTGATATATACAAGAAGAAGAAGAAAAAGAAGATAAATGACAGACCTGCCAATCATCATGAAGGGAAAAAAAGAGAGTGAGAGAGAGAGGAGAAAATTCTATTCTACGAATAATTCAGAACAATTCAGAATCAAACGAATGACGACAACAACAACAAGCCAAAAAGATTGGAATAGTTGATTAACATTTTACAATCAACAAAATTATAGACATAATCGTTAACAGATTACATTTACATAGAGGAAGAGAGAATGAAAAAAAAAACTGTGGACAAGAAAATGAATAGACAGATCAATCAGTTAGGATTATTGATGAACTTGTTCACGAATACTACTACTACTACCACTAGTAGTAGTAGTATAGTTTCGAGTATGCTCTCAATACAAACAACTATACACATTTATATAAGTAAACTAAATCACTAAAGTTATTATTATATATATATATATATATATATATATATATATATATATATATAGTTCTATGAACAATTGAAGCGAGAATATAATATCCCACATGTATAGACAAAAAGAAAAAACTATCTATATGAATATATGATTGTAATGAGTTTGTTCATTGTTCAATGAACATTTAGATGTTTGTTGTTTTATTGTTCTCTACTTATTCATTCATTCATTCAGATTTCTAGTTGATGAAGCGAATAAAGGAAGAGGAAGAGAAAAGAGAAAAGAAAAAAATAGGGAGATATAAAGTTATATGATTAATGAGGAAAATATAAAATTATAACAGGATATATGATAAAGAGGACTAATGTTGTTTTAGTTAACAAACGAGTTATCAATCATGTTACTACGCAGGGATATAGATTTTATGTAGTTGATTGTAATTTACAATTTAAATGGATAGTACGTTATTGATTAATTGCTTGAGTCTGGAACAAGATATTTTAGATATATACAGTTTATATACAAGCAAAATAGACCATATTATTAGTCAGTAAGCTACAACGTAGGACCAGGCACATATATGCATCGGTCAAAGTTGCCATATCTCGTTAGCACAACAAGATCAACACCGAATTCATAGAAATTGTTAATTTAGTGGTGGTAGTATATAAAAGAAAGATTGTATATAAGGATATAGTGTAGGAAAGAAGACAGATATGAAGCAATTTTAATCTCAAGGTTTAAGGGGACATAAAAAGTGTATAAACCTACACCATTGCAACTGATTCTGAGCTATGTCACTAAGAGTCTCCAACCATTGGTTACGATAGTCACACGGACCCCAACCAAGTAGTCTGTATCTACCTACATGGCTCAGACTAGAAGTTAGTGACTTCAAGCACTGATGCCACGTTTTGGTTTGGCCACCACTAACTCTCTTCCAACCATCCGCAACATCAGTCGGCATAGCGCGTCGTGGTAATCGGTGTTCAGACATACGTAACATGTGGCCCAACCATCTCAGTCGATGAAGATTCATAATCTTATCAACTGACTTACCATCATAACCTAAGACCATATTATACCATAAAATAGAAAATATCAATCAAGCCAAAAGGGGCTATAGTTGTAGGAGATTATAACTAATCAATTGAGAATAAATTAACAATAGTAAATCGTACTGCAGTAACCAATAATTCAAATGAAAGCCTCTAATAAGAGGAATATAAATATATACATATGATAAAGTTACTTCATAGTTACACAATGAGAATATATGCAATAATAAAGCATAAATATCTCCTAAGTTACCATTCTCATTTATCCTTCGTTAAGATACAACAGACTATTGAATCCTAACCCTCTAACCACTGGTATGATTAAAAAAACCGGATAATCTCTAACTAAAAATCATTTTAGGATTGTCTGGTTATTAGATACAATGTTGATTGATTGGTAATAAGTCATGATACTATGTGATCAAGGGGTTATTTTTATTATTTTGATGTAAACACATAAATATTGGTACAAACAGGCACCAGATATATATGCGCCACACAAATCTCATTTGATTTGTGTGAGGGCTATGGTACTGCTCAGCTGCCCAAACCGAAACAAGTGATTTTCTTAAAGGACCACAACTGCAGCCTTTGACCTGAAGGTCTAGTCCACAAAGCAGTGGAGCATCGTGAGGAGATGAAGTCCCATGGTAGTCGGTGACCAACGATTGGTTCATACGCCATTTGTTCCATCAGGATACTGGAGCCAGCCCATGTGCATCATTGGTTTGGAATCAGGGTTTTCCAACTACCCTAGGTGAATTTTCCGTGTGCACCAACCCGGTTAAGGCACCAAACATTCGCTGTTCGTCCTCTCAATTTCGTAAACAACACCCCCGCCACGAGAAGGCAGTGAGTAGGACTTCCCTGGCGGAGGGTATATACATGTGGCCATGTGTGAGCATTTCGAGAGGGAGAGTGGACTCTTCCCACTCTCAGCCGTACCCGGGGCATTTGGGGGCTGATCGAATGATAAGTATTTGCGACATCGAATAACTGACATAACTCAACCAATAAAATGATATCAAAAGGTGAAATCACTAGCTAGAAGAATAATTTTTATTCATCTAATGGAATAACATATTGGTACAAAATTAACATGATTAGATGTGGATAAAATGAAGATTGTTGATTGTTCATTTGTAAATAAAAGATTGACTATTAGGCTTATTCAACAGAACCTGTAGTTTAGTATTCATGAAAGTTGACTTCTAGTTTACCATTGTATTACTACTGGTCGAAGGTATAAAACAATTGAGTAAAGTCAGCTAGTAATTGAATCGTTGGACAGTTTCAAACCATATGTTTATGGATTCAAACAACAACTCCGTTCAACGTAGTTTAATTTGATCAGCTATATATTACTAGTAGTCAGATCATTATTCTTCACACATATATCCATAAAGTGTGACTCAATTATCAAGTACACAAAGTTGTGCTTAAATATCGAATTATATTTTGAATTAATCACTGCCGGCATAGAAGTTCGGATAAACCTAAGGACGAATAAACCGAAAAACGTGTAATCAGTTCACAAAGATGTTAACTTTTGGTCTGATATGCTGGTAGTTGTAAACTAACTGGTTGAGATGCATGAAATAATAGCGACCAGTGGTTAAAGACGTAGCTCAGAAACAATTGTAATGATACAGGTACATCCGCTTCTTTTCTTCCTCTAGATCTTGAGTTTCAGCATCCCGGTGAGATTATAATTTATGAACAAGTTATAGTTATATAATATACCCTTGTGAGCAGGAGTAATTTTGCATTGGTTTTCAGGAGAACCAGACTTTTACGTGACAACCCAAACAGTACAACTCAATCCCGTTTAACACGAGAGTCATAGACTGCCCTTTGGCTTAACCCGAGCAGTACAACTCGATCCTGCCCCCACAAGAGAACCAGACACTATATGGGCTTCAACGCTATAATCTACATACAATTAGTGAACGATACCTGTTGTGTAAGAAGAACACATCCATATCCATACAAGGTAAACGATCAACTTTAGAACAATAACATACAGAGGAGAAGACAAATTTACTATGTATACATTTTATAAAATGGTCACATACATAAAAAGAATCTCAATTACATATTGGTGTGTGTGTGTTTGTGTGTGTGTGACACAAAATACCTAAATACATTTTCATAAAAACAAACAAATGAGACCTTTTTTGCAAAAAATGGGAAAACAAAAAACCCAGTTAGATATACAATAAATTGGGTTTAAAAAAAACAAACAAGAAATGTATGTTATAAAGATTATAAAAGACCTGAAATCCATGTTAAACGTATAACATGATCCACTTTTCGACGAGTTGATTTAATACAACCTAAATATTGTAATTCTGCTAATCCTTGTAAGAAACGACATCTAATAGGAAGTAGGGTTAAAAACAAAGAAAGAAGATTTGTATAAATAATATAGATCTTAATAATCAGAAAAGGTAAACTGTAGTTAGTAATAATATTGAAAGTTAATTACGAATTCCCGCCTATGGGGTCGCGGATGAGCAGTTCTGATGAGCCCCATACTAGGACGCAACAGACGTTCAGTACTTTCAAGTTTTCAATGGTGGTCTAGCATTCATCAATTCATGACCTCAATGAAATTATATATTCGACATGTGGAAATTTTCAGGAATCAATAATTAAGCAGTCAAAAACATTCATGCTAATAGGACTACACTTTTCTCAAATGCCCTGACATTTGGCCAAGGATCCAAACTTTCTCATTGCCAGGGAGGTCCAACAAACTACCTAAACATGGCCAAGATGTTTTCAAGAAAGTAAGAGAGTGAAGAATGAATTTTCGAGGCTCAAGTCAACTTTTCAGGTACAGAGAGTACTCCTCGGAACCTTAGAAAACTGCCATTCCAAACCGATAGTGTACAAGTCTTAGGATCCTTAAATGGATCTATTTTGATTACCGGATGGAAACAATGAGGCTGCATCTTCCCCAGTAGCTCTTTGAATTAGACCACTAGGATAGAGGCTCGAAAAATGGATAAAAAGACTACAATTTAATCTATTAGCTTAGAAACATTTTTAATTAAAACACCAAAAACGCTATTTCATCATGAATTTATCAGGTCTAATAATTCACACTACTCAAATATAAATTAGTAACCATATAGTAATTTACATAAATAAATATGAGTAGGGGCTTGGTAGCAGTTGTAAAGATTGTACCATGAAAGCCATCCAGATCAGCTTACAGTATCCTGTTATTAGTGAAAAGATAAACTGTTGGTATATTGATGCAGGGATTATTATATTCATAGACAACATTTATATATGGTTTCGTTCCACAAATAGGACAGTCAACTTACTGAGTCTCTTGAGATGGAGGATTTTCTGAGTCGACCGCCTCTCCCAGTATACTTGCAAATGCCTGAATGAAGAATAAATAAATTAGATCGATATAAAACTGTGTTTAAATTATAACAGGAGAATATTCATGAATTTCAGAGCATATTAACTACATCTCACTAGACTAATTGAAGAATATACAGATTTATGTAATCGATAATAGTTAAACATAAGTAGTTCACTAATACGGACTCAAAGGCAAGGATTGGCATAACAAAGGGCCGCATCCCTACAATTGAACAACATACGGAAATCAAAATAATTGTCAAACAATATCAAAGTCACAATCTTCAATACGAACGTCAACACAGTTCTACTGTACGGAGCTGAAACGTGGAGAACTACTACAACAATCATCAAAAAGGTACAAGTATTCATAAACAGTTGTCTACACAAGATACTCAATGTAATTTAACCAGATACCATCAGTAACAGCCTACTTTAAGTGAAAACAAACTAACTCCCATTTGAAGAGGAAATTAAGAAAAGACGATGGAGTTGGTGGATAGGACACATATTGAGGAAATCATCAAACTGCATCACAAGGCAAGCGCTAACTTGGAATCCTAAAGGGAAATGGAAAACACAAAGGCCGAAGAACCCAATACGTCGGGGATTGGAAGCAGATACGAAAAGGATGAGTAGCAACTGGAAAAGATTACCTAGTACAGAGCTGTATAGAGAATGCTGGTGAGTGACCTATAATCCCCAACGAGATGTAACGGGCGTAAGTGTGTTCACTAACTACACGAACAACAAGTTAAGATCGAACTTCCGACGAAACTTAGAAAAAAATTTCAAGGACCCCTTTGTGCTAAAGGCACACCGAAGTTCTTTTTGTTTGAATATCGTCGCCTCTGGAGAATTACATACATACAGTGGTAACCACCAAGCAGGTGATGCTGAGGTAACAATAATCCAATTAATGCTAATATTATCATCTCGGAGCATTAGCTTAGAGAATGTTTTAAGAACGTCATCCCAGTGGTTCCTACAACGTAGATTATTTACCAATGCTGAGATGGGGTAGAAGAAGCGAAGAGGCAAACAGTGTACAAGGCTTGAATTTGTCATTCTAACACAACTCTACAGCCGACGACGTAAAGATAATGCAACTCAGTGGCCTGAAATATTATCACACATCAAGTGTTTCACTGATGATTGTGAAGAATAAAAGGATGATCCCCTGTGTTGATAGACATACCACGTGTATATATGGGCAATATTATACTTTTAAAGACATAGAAACCAAAAAGGAACAAGCGTGTTATACCAACAAAGACAGAGGAATATTCTTAGAGAGAAATATAAGTGACTGATGTATTTTATTAGAGAGATTGTGTGGTGTGTGCTACTTGTGTCCACATAAGTAGTAGTATATAATGATGGTCGAGCATTGAATGTAATTCACTAGAAGTTCGATAAAGAAAGAACGAGAACGAAACTCAATTCGTATGAAAATGCATGAACAATCATAATCAGAGACGATGGACTTATATTAGCAGAAGGAACGTTCGAGATTGAGACAATTGATTAATAGTTTGCAAATTAACTGTTTACCGTATAGTTGTCAGATTTTAGTGAGATAGTCAGTAATTTTCCTATCAACTACACTTCGATTGTTGAAAGCGTGAGTCAATTGAAGCTAGACCACCAGGGAAAACCTGGAAGCACTGGACGGCCGTTTCGTCTTATTGTAGGACTCCTCAGCAGTGCGCATCCACGATATCACCTCGCGATATTCGAACCCAGGACCTACCAGTCTCGCGCCAGAGCAATTAACCAGTGCTTCCAGGTTTTCCCTGGTAGTCTAGCTTCAATTGACTCACGCTTTCACTTATGAAAATACTAAATCTCCACAAAATCCCTTCTGACATTCGATTGTCCCCACTCGTGTTCTTATTCATTACAAAAGGAGAGTTTGCAGATTTTACACGGAATCAATCATTTACCAATAAATGAATTCTCAATAGGAAGAATTTGAATGTGACCAACGTGGTCTCGCGTGCAGAAGGCTCGTCTAGCTTTCACCAACTTGCGTCATTTATGGTGTGGGCGAGATATCCGTCTAGCAATCAAAGGACGGGTTTACTGTGCAACAGTTCGTTCCAACCTACATTATGGCAGTGAAACATGACCGATAAGAGTAGAGGATATTCGAAGGCTACTAGTATTCGATTATAGATGTCTTCGAAGCATTGCTCGTATATCCTGGGACCACCGGGTAAGTAATGCAGTTGTTAGGAAACGGGTACTAGGTAATGATGGCAAATCGATTGATGAAGTAATGAAACTTCATCAGTTGAGATGGCTGGGACACGTGTTACGCATGTACAACCACCGATCACCCCGACGTGCGATGTTTTATGGTGTAGGAGTGGGTTGGAAAAAAGCTAGGGGCGGCCAGACCAAAACGTGGTACAAATCCATGAGGTCACTCACTGACAAGTGGACTGAGCCATGTTGGTAGGTGTAGACTACCTGGTTGGGATCCGCGAGATGATAACAACCGATGGTTAGAGACCTCGAATGACATGGCTCAAAATCATTTACAATAAAGAAGGTGCATCCACTCTTTGTGTTCTGCCAAATTCTAATCTTCTGAATTCTTCATGTCCCTATCCTTTTTCTCTTTCCAAATTTATTTCACTGGATTATACTCCTTGAATAACATCTTCAAACCCTAATCTTTCGGATTAATGCTTATACTCTTACTACTTCTACCACTATGAGATTTGAATCGACAACTGCATCTCTGTGTTAATGTGGTATAGCAACTTGAACTGATGTACGTACGTACGTACGAAGTTCTACGTTGTGACTGACTGACTGAAATTCTCAATAACAAAAAAATATATATACATGTATACACTTGACTATTAACTTACCATAAGCCAATCATATAAATTTACCATTTTATTTGTTTCAATTAATAATTTATATAAAATGCATAAATCAAATAATTTCGATGAAATACTACTTGAATTAGATAGTTTTAAATCAGTAATCTAAAAATACAAAAAAAGATATTTGCAGATAAACAATGATTTGAACAAATAAAAAAAACAAATTAAAATAATGTAAGCAAAGATGGATAGTGGCTAGCAGTGGAATCCAGGACGCGCGTTTCGTCCTATTTGAGACTAGTCAGCTGGATGTATTTGCATCTCAGAGTTGATGTTCACTCTGGAACTCGAACGCACAGTATGCACATATGCTAATTAGAGACTGACCAGTTGCAGTCCTAAACATCCATGGGAATATTCAAACAAACAACACTAAGTGAAATTAAAATAGTGTTTAAATTAATTACATTTATTCATAATTTATTGAAGAGTAGGGTATAATGCAGACTACCGACTTACCTACCTCCTTGCCTAATTAAGTTTCAACTGATACACATGATTTATTGGGTGATACATACTCCACCTGTAGCTCCTTTAGAGTTACTGCCGGTTCCCAAGTCCGGGTAAAGGAGGATGGTTGGGCATGGGGGTTGACGACCTTATCCTGTAGAAAACTAACTCGCTGAAGAAACGCTAACCAGAACTGGTGGGTGGCCTATGCTCTTCCACGAGGCGTAACGGGCGTAAGTAAGTAAATTTAAGAATCGGTTAGAATGAAGTAGATAAAATCAGTCTTTAGTTTCTTTAACATCATGAGTATTCAATTTTTGTTCAGGTTAGAATCTATGAACTAATTAGCCTTAATAACTGAATACGATCATATATATTTTACAGAAGTTGTTGTTTATTTAATCCAACGATTTTTAACTGGCTTCTAATATAGTTGGTTGCTTGAATCTCCCTATGGATGTTTAGGACTACAATTGATTAGTCTGATTTAGGAATGTGTACATCCTGTGCAGATTGTCTCGATATTGCCAACAAGTAACGAGAATTTTTAACCAGAGATGGATGGTAGTTAACAGTGGAATCCAGAACGCGCGATTCATACTGTTTGGGACTCGTCAGTTGGACGTACTTGCATCCCAGGATTAATAGCCACCTCGGAACTCCAACCCAATACCAAAACAAATGAACTAAAATTCATCTCGTTGTACAATCCAGTGATCAACTAGATTCAGTAGACAAGTGGGTAATGTAATGGCATCTAAAGCGAAAGGTACTGGGTCCTAGACCCGGAGTAGACATCAATTCTGTGATCCAAGCACATCCAACTCACGAGTCCTAAATAAGACTGAATGCGCGTCCTAGATTCCACTGCTAACCACCATCCATCTCTGCTTAAATATACCAAAACTGTTTGGGTAAATAATCTCTCATTACGTAACCTTAGCTGAATACAAATGGATGGATAGACAGAAGACTTGGGAGTAAAGAGAAGGATATTTAGTCAACAATAATTCAGTAAACAAATCCTCCTTAAGTTTACACCTTTTTTTGTAAAATGTCCAATACTACCATTTTCAAACATAAAGTCGTGAATACAATAGCAACTAACAACTCATTCACGGACTCGTATACTTGACATCAAGCTACACTCTAAGAGTTACTACTACTAACCAACTGCCCTAAACGAAATAAGTAGAGCAGGGTTCGAGCCTGTGCCTTAGCGCTTCAAAGTCAAACATCTTGACCGGTGAGCTACCACTCTACTGAACATAAAATGTGAAAATGGAGAGAAAGATATTAACTTCTACTTATTACAATACATGTAAGTGGTTGGCTTGATCGGTTAACCAGTATGTGTGACATAACATAACATGAACGTAAGTAGTGCCCATCTAGTTGAAAATTATCAAGTAGAACTGGATTTAATCACCAGCTGAATCAATACACCGGTTAAATAAAAATGTCAATATTTCTATAATTAATGATGTTGTTTATGTTTGCACTTTTTATAATTCATCCCCTTAATACTCAGTACGTGATTTTTGTGTATTTTATCATACTACTTACTAATATTCAGTAATTTATGGATCGATATGCATTTTTAGGCATATGGAGGATAATTTTCCTTCGTTTTTGTGTCATGAATTGAGGTGTTTATCATGTGTAACAGTATCGCTTTGTCGACAAATTCTTGGTATTAATTGTCAATATTACACACGATTCAACAGCTTGATTTGAATCCTTGTGTGAACTAAGAAAATAGCTTAAGTGGTTAGATGATGTTCAAGCTACTAGGTTGCAGAATCAAAATCATCTTTCATCTTGTTTTGATCTGATCAGATAAGAAGTTCTGATTTCCAAATACATATATTTATAGAAACTTTTATATCCTAACGAAGGATAGACGAGTGGTAACTGCTAGGAATTATTTATGGACTATTACTACATATATCCCTATTGGATGAACATTAGGCAACCATATTATGTGTATACCTATATTCCTTTTATTATAAGCTTCCATTTGACCTATTGACCATTATCATACGATTGACTATTCTAAAGTTATTCCCAAATTATTAGTTACGGTCTCTTACAATCACAGACACTCTTGGCTTCATCTTGTACAATAGTTATTTCCTATTTTATGGTGTGATGTGGTCTGTTTTACTTGTATATAAACTGCATATATCTGAAATACCATGATTCGTGTAGTGCAAGCTGATATTGGTGTTTTGATCTGAACCAGCTGGGCAAGGTGAGAAGTTACTATCTTAGAAGACCAATAAAAATTCAGAGATGACTAGAGGTTACTTGTAATGGTTAGGCACAGTAACAAAGTCGTATAAGTCGGGTACTGATCGGTGATTTAGTTACGTGACAACTAATAGGGAAAAAGTCATAACAATTACTTGTCACACATAAGAAAGAATAAACGAATAAATAATAATAAACACGTACCTGTAAATATACACCAGGATTCACAAGTGCTTGATGTAAACAACGTTGAAATGGTGGATTTAATCGACGACGAATAGATAATGCTAATTGTGAATGAATTGATGAATCATCATAAGTGAATGATGACGATGATGATGATGAATGGATGCCATTTTCTATCATGGATGGACCATAGAAAACTTCATGTAATGGTAATTGATGAAATGATGGAATTAATTCATTTAATTTTAATTGTATCCAACTTAAAAATTCTTTACGTGTTATATCCCATTGAGTTTTGTGAATAGTTGAAGTGATGGCAGATAAAGGACGATTCGGTGAAGAAGTTGCATATTCTTGAAGATGCTAATGAAGTAATGCATAAGAAAATTATGAATAATAATTTTTATTATCTACAAGAAAGTAAATACATTTTGTATTGTTTGTTTGAATCTTTCCATCGACGTGTTAGGATTGTAATTGATCAGTCTCTTGTTGGCATATGTGCATTCTGTACGGATTGCTTCGATATAGCCTTAATTCATAAGCATTATAAGCAAAGATGGATAGTGGTTAGCAGTGGCTATCAGGACCTTTCTTTTAACTTCTCGATCGTTAGGCAACCTTATTTCAATCATTGAAATTGTGTGCTACTCCTTACATTTTTTTTGACAGACTGCAAAAATTAAGTAGGTAAGTAAGCGACATAGACATTTAAAATTGACTACCAAAGACAGTGATAACTCCTCAGCCTAAAATGGCGATTTAGTACAACAATAGAATGATCTCAGTAATACATTAACTGAGTGAATATGATGAATCCAAAGAGTATCAAAGGGGGGAGGTAACATCAATTTAATATAGATGTAAATGTCACATAAATTATGAAATTTCCAGTGTAACGAAGTTTAATATGTTTAGATTTATAGATTCAAATTATATGCTAGTCCACGTAGATAGTCTAGTGTAGATCCGTCTTCGTAATCTTCTACGACCAGTTTGATACATATTGTTACTGATGCTACTGAATTCCTGCAACAGACTGTTTAATTTTCAATCCATTTAGACTCCATTCCTTTTTCAGAGCATCAATAGATTTCCATATGTTTGGATAAACGGTACCAACAAGTTGGCAATAACCTTTATGCTACCCCTTCACCACATTGTTCGTTTTAGGAAAGACTTTGACCACAGAGTGTAAATAGAACATATTTCACACCATTAAAAATGTCATTACCGCTTTCAATGCTCACATTTGTGAATATGTACTTTTTCGATGGTCGCCCTTATTAATATAAGCCTTTTTGACCACGCCCGCCTCGATTCGCCCTTTTGCTCGCGCCTTTGTTAATGTGAACCGATGTAGTGGTGGTTTTAGTCGAGCTTGTTTATCGTGATAACTCAGTCGAAGTATATTGGCTGAAACAGTTGTTCCTTGGAATTCTATCATCCTAGATAGGTCAGTCGGAGAGCGACAAGACTAATTATATTAGAATATTGAGAAAAAAATGCATTTCCAAACGGAAGATCAGCAACGCGCTCACGTAAACAAATTATAAACGTTAAGTAGTTGAACGCAGAAGATAAAACGATCAATTTACCCAGATTTTGAGTGAGTCAACACTCATCAAGATGTATATCTATAATATTGATAGTAGTGATACTCTATGTGCGATTTAAATGCATGTAACAGTCAAATACGTCATAGCTAAGCTATCCACGACCAAACTTATGGATTGATAATGTTGAATTATCTGAGCTAGATGGCGTAATTGCAACGCTTTCGTTGCAATCCTGGAAAACAATTTCATTAGCGCCTATTTTGTGTAGAAGTGAGCTTGTTAGTTACTCCACAAACATCAAATCAACACCAGATATACTTATCATATGTGGAAAACATTTTAGATATTAATATGAAGATTTTTGAACAAATTTGGAATCAATGTCACTCAAAAATCAAAGTAATCACTTTATTCGGTTTTATGCAGATCGAAAGGTAAAACAGTTTAAAGACAAATCCAACATCACCTACAAGACAATTTATATAAACTGCAAAGAACAACTACGTAATGAACAGACTAGACGACTCCTTCACTTAGTCAAACACAGACATAGGCTAACAGTAAAACTACACGAGATATCCGTCTATCAATTAAGGGACGAGTATACTGAGAAGCAGTTCGTTCTCTTCTAGTTTTCTGCTGTGAAACGTGGCCATTAGGAGTAGAAGATACTCGTAAGTTACTAGTATTTAACCACAGATATTGCTCGCATCTGCTAGAATCACTGGGTAAGTAATAGTGAGGTTAGACACAGGGTATTAGGAAATGATGGTAAATCAGTTGATGAGGTCATGAATCTTTATCGACTGAGATGGTTAGGCCACGTGTTACGTATGCCTGAACACCGATTACCACGACGCGCTATGCTGACTAGTGTAGGGGATGGTTGGAAGAAAGTTAGGGGCGGCCAAACCAAAAAATGGCATCAGTGCTTGAAGTCACTAACTTATAGTCTGAGCCATGTTGGTAGATGCAGACTACCTGGTTGGGGTCCGTGTGACTATCGTAACCAATGGTTGGAGACTCTGAGTGACATGGCTCAAAATCGATCACAATGGAGTAGGTGTATACACTCTTTATCTTCCCTTAAACCTTGAGATTAAAATTGCTTCATATCTGTCTTCTTTCCTATACTATATCCTTATATACAACCTTTCTTTTATATACTACCACCACTAAATTAACTACTTCTATGAATTCGGTGTTCATCTTGTTGTGCTAATGAGTGAGGTATGGCAACTTGGACCGATGCATAAATGTGTCTGGTCCTATGTTGTAACTGACTGACTGACACGAAATATTATCACTGATATCAATGCACATAAACAATCACAAACATGAATTTGTCTGGGAAAGCGTCAAAATTCAAGATAAACGTAATTCTAAGAAAGTCATACAGTTTCTAGAAGTATGTGATTTAGATTATTAAGCAGTCAATAGATCCGATCTATCAATCCACATGATAAAGGTCAATCAACCACATGGTCAGAGGTCAACCATACAAGATATTTAACAGGAACACAAGGATAAAAGATATGAAGATTGTAAATCCCAAATAAAATCACAAGAATGAACTGATTTAACCAATATGCACTAAATAGGAAGTTCACATTCTGTAGGTACAACTGGAATCGGTTAGAACGAAAATAAAAGCTCCCTCAAGTGAACCACCTAGTTCAAAGAACTCTATAACACTAAAAACAATTATTATTCATGGTATATAATGTTATTATCATCAACAACTGATAACATTTCTATCTCCTTCTACACAATTGTATAGTCAGCAGAACTAATGAGCAGTTTGGAATCTCGATGAAACACATCCACACTGGGATAACATCACACGTGAAAAAAACGTAATCGAACCATTAAAGTGAATTTAAAGCATAGATGGAAAGTGGTTAGTAGTAGAATCCAGGATGCTGGAAGTGAATTTTCTAGATTAGTTTGATCAATTATTAATCAACTGATGTAATGTAGTAGTGCATAGTTATTAATGATACAAAGTAAATAATAAGATGAAACTACTACTAACCTGACGTAAATTACGTAAACTTATCTTTCTTTTGGTATTAAATTCAACAGGTTTAGCTGGTACAGTATCCTGATTATTGACAGAAATCTCAGCTGTTGTTGTCAACGTGTCATTATCTGTCGACTGTTCTTGATGGCATTGTGACAGTTGTTTATTCATCGATGCTTCTTGATTCAGCAAATGGAAACAAATGAAAAAAATGTTGATGAAACTGGAAAATCTTCAAAATATAATAAATATTTAGTTACTAGTGAATAGTAGGTAACAATCAATAGTGTGTTTGCTTAAATCCTTAATGGACTGAAGATTAGGCCCCCAAACGCCCTGGTATGGTAGAGAGTGGGGAGAGCCAGCTCTCTCCCTCTTTAAATGCTCTCACATGGCCACGCGTATACAGCTACTGTCAGGGAAGTCCTACTCACTACATTCACGAGATGGGGGGGGTGTTGTCTACGAAATTGAGAAAATGAAAAGCGAATGTCCAGAGCTTCAACCGAATTGGTGGACACAGAGGGTCCACCTAGGAGAATTAGAAGGCAATGATTCCAAACAAATGATGAACATGGACTCCGGAATCCTGAGTGAACAAATGGCGTATGAATCTACTGTTGGTCACCAGTTACCATGGGACTGAATCTCCAAACGTTGCTTCATCGCCTTGTGGATTAGACCTTTAGGTCAAAAGCTGGGAGAGTTCCCCACTAAGAAAATCACCTGCTTCGGTTTGAGCACATGGGCAGTATCCCAACCCTCACACAAATCATTTAAATGGTATAGGTGGTTTCAGAAAGACTTTCAATATTCGTATTCGGTGGTAGTATTCAACTTTCGATCAGTCAGTGACTTGAGGGTATTTATTTAACACAAAAAATGGTACAAGGACGCACCAAATAGATGTGCACCACATAAATCATTCGATTTGTGTGAGGGCTGTGATACTATCCGGATGCCAAAACCGAAGATAGGGGTTTTCTCAGGGGGCCACTCCCAGAGCCTTTGACCTAGAGGTCTAATCCACAAGGCGTTAGGAGATTCAGCCCGATGGTAGTCGGTGACCAGCAGTAGGTTCATACGCCATTTGTTCACTCAGGATCCCGGAGTCCATGTTCACCATTTGTTTGGAATCAGAGTTTTCCAAATCCCCTAGGTGGACCCTCCGTGTCCACCAACTCGTTTAAAGCGCCAGACAAACCAAATTAGAGTGACAAAACGAAATTGGCAGGAAGAATATTAAAAGGTATAGAAATAATCCAACAGTGATGATAATGAGAAACGCTAAACATTGAAAGGTATGCGTAAAAGAATATAGATCAAAATCTAGAAGTAGTTGAAGAGTGAATACATCTGCACCATTGTGAATGATTGTGAATCATGTAGCCCAACGTTCCCAACCACTGATTGCGGTTATCTTACAGACTTCAAATAGGTAGTCCGAGTTCACCAACATGGTTTAGGTTAACAATCAATGACTCTATATTCTGACCTCACATATCAGTTTGGACACCTTCAAACTTTCTCTTCATCTACTTCTACAAATTTCAAGTGAAAACAATAGACATTTTGCAATGTTTCAAACGTTTGCGAAAATATATGATTTCTCCAAAATTAGATTTAAATCAATCAAAAAAAAGAGATTGTTTAATGCGCGTTCCGTCTTATTTGGGACTCGTCAGCTGAGTGTACCTGCATCTCAGAGTTGCTGTTCACTCTGGGACTCAAACCCAGTACCTTTCGCTTCAAACGCCATCGCATTATCCACTCGGCCACTGAGTCCTGATAGCCACTTGCTTGTGCAATGGGGTGAAGTTTAAATTCACTTAGTATTCACTTAGTATCAATGGGAAGATTCAAACAAACAATACTAAGATTGTTTAATGATTGTCATTTAGAATTTTTGAACTGCATGCGTACTGTTGAACGAAACTAGCATCAGGAATGACTGATCTTCAACAATATATTACAATGTTTTATAAATATCTACATATTTTCGCCGATAACATCGTTGGTCGGAGGGAGGGAATAAATCATTTTCTTTCTTTAATGTTTTCAATAAATGACGGATGGTATCATACGAGTTTAATTCAAGAGTATTTTGTATTGCATTCATCCACTGAGTTAATTCTTATGTTGGTACTTAGATTTGGACGGACAGTGACACGTTTTTACAAGCATGATATATTAAATAGACAAGGACTATTATCGCACAGATACTTTAGTCAATAATCAAGTCTGATAATCAGATCTTAATTTCATTGAGACTTGAGTGATCTACGAAATCCGTCTCTTCAAATTACTTGTGTTTCACATGACCTCTAATCATGTTCATCCTTCCGTGAATCTTCTTTATATAACCGTGTTTATTTTAGCAAAAAAAGTACCAATTCTTCAGACTTATAGTCTGATCTTTGGTGAAGATTCGTTTAGAAGATTTGAGTTAATAGTCCGGTTCTGTGTATAGTTATCTCTCAGTGACAAGATATCACGGCATTACACTTATTAATCATTATTCTATCGATTCATTTTATTAATACAAGACCCATTCACTCACTATCATTATTATTATTACAAACTTCAAAAATTCTCAAACATTATAACACATTCATTTGATGTTGTTTACTTGTGTCTTTCCATTGTTATTTAGGATTGCAATTGATCAGTCACTTGTTGGCATATGTGCATCCTGTGTGGACTGCCTCGATATTGTTTCAAGTCACAAGCTTTTACAAGCAAAGATGGATAGTGGCCAGTAGTAAAATTCAGAATGCGCATTTCGTCCCAAATAAAAATGGGAAAATAAAAGTAAACAACACTAAGTGAATTTAAAACTTAGCCCCATTGCACAAGCAGGTGGCTATTAGGACTCAGTAACCAAGGGGATAACGTGATTGTGTTTGAAGCGAACTGTACTGGGTTCGAGTCCTAGAGTGAACATCAGCTCTAAGATGCAGACACATCCAACTGACGAGTCCCGAAATGGACGAAACGCGCATCCTGGATTCCGCCGCTAGCCACTATCCATCTTCGCTTATAACACATATATATATATATACACACTTACCTTGACAAGCCATGGATAGTTTTGTATACCAAGACAGGGTTGAGTCAGCTAAACTATTCAAACATTTTCTACCTTCTGATAAGGTAGACGGCGACCACCAAAGTGAAGTGGGATGTTGCGACTGAATTAAAGAAGCAGATTCTTTCAGTAGGAAATCATAAGCATCTTGCACAGAGTTTAACAAATGTTCTTTGGGCACTCCACTAAACGTTTGAAGAGGTAGTGGCGAAGGGAGAAGGAAGAAAATAAATCAAAAACCATTCACTACGAGGAATGAAGTTTAAAACAAAATTTAAAAAGACTTTAATAGTTCTTCATGAATGAAGTAGTCAGCTGTCTGCACACGGACATTACCAGATGACACAGAGATAATCGTCAAACGATGAGCAACACATCACAATTCTTTCAGATGTACGACTGAAATAAGTGAATTTGTTGGTTGCCTTCAGGGAAATTGTTGATGAGTAAATTAATCTCGAGTACTCTTAGTTGTATGAAGGCGGTTGTCACTTCCTAGTTATCCCCATTGTGAAATAATGCCGCTTCTTGAGGCATCAGAAAACGAAACTGGTTATGACAGACAACTGAAGGTGAGCTATAACATTAATTTTTTACAATCCAACACAATTCAGTAAACATATACAAGTTTGAGTGTGTGATAGGCAGCTAACATTAATACGATCTACACAAGTGAGATCAAACCAGGTGAAGCATAACACCAACTGACCCATAACTTACTACTTAAAAGTCAAACATCTTAACCGCATTAGACATCATCATCACTTAGTCGATATTAACATCAGTACAATTAGAACTGTAAACAAAAGGTATTTAGGAGAGAATCGTTGAAGATATTTCTCTATATCATGTAAAGATGATATTGTTGCGAAGGTGTATACACTCTTTATCTTCCCGTAAACCATGAGATTAAAATTGCTTCATATCTGTCTTTCTTCTTATACTATATCCTTATATACAACCTATCTTTCATATTCTACCACCACTAAATTAACTACTTCTATGAATCCGGTGTTCATCTTGTTGTGCTAATGAGGTTATGGCAACTTGGACCGATGCATAAATGTGCCTGGTTTTACGTTGTAGCTGACTGACTGACTGACTGTTGCAACTTACCCTAAAAGATTTATTGTCAAATTGAATTCTTCTGCATTGACCAAACCATTTTTCAACCATAAACGATATAAATCTCCAATCTGTAAAAAAAAACATCAAATATTTTTTTCAGATTTTTTTTAGAATTGAAAGACTTCACAATGCAAAGTTAAAACTTTAGATGCATATACAGTGAGAATTGTTCTGGACTGAACGGGTTGGACTAGGTGTGATGTTTTTATACAGAAGACTAATAAAGATTCAGAGTTCACTCAAGGCTGCTAGTGCTGTTTTACGCATCATTGGTGTCAGACAGGAAGAGTCATATAAGTCGGTACTCTAATTGGCAAGTTGTCACGTGATATTTGACGGGTCATTAGACATAAATTGGCGACAGGGTGCAAAAATCTACGAACCCAACTTTCACAAAAAAACAAGGTCATCCGGTAAGTGGTCGAGAATCAGTGTAATTATTTGACCATTCAACGTACGGAGTTGTCGTCAGTATCCTTGTACGACGTTGTTTACTAATCAGTCCTTCAGTTTTTTTTTAATCACTTACTTAGATCATGAAGAAAGAGAAAATCAAGATGTCCACTGTTATGGAACAAATGCAATCATTCCTTTAGCAACAGCAGAGGCGAATTTCAGCTTCGCCAGAACAGATGCTTACATCATTTATGTCAAAATTTCGACGCAGTCCAAATGAGCCCCAGAACGTAAAAAAATAGAATCATCACTTGATTCAGTCCTAGAATTTGTGTTTAATGCAGAAAAAGGTCACACATTTTAATCATGGTTTGCTGGAATCGAAGATCTTTTCCCAATGGAATATAAGGATATAGATGAAGTAAAGAAGGTAAGATCGCTGACACAGAAAGTTGGCTTACAAGAATACTCTAAATATAAAACTTCTATCCTGCCAAAACACCCAAGGGAGTTGAGTTTTGATGAAACCGTTGGTGTTTTGAGGAAGATATTTTGTGAACAAGCATGACTATTCCATATTTGTTATAAATACCTCCAGTTAAAAAAGGACGCTAATGAATATTATCTGACGTACGCAAGCAGGATTAATCTACGAGCTGAATGTTTTAAATAAAATACATTATCAAGTGAATAATTTAAATGCTTATTATTCGCTTCTGGATTACAATCTTTCACAGATGCCGATGTTTGAACTCGATTATTATTCCGTATTAAACAAGATGATCAAATGACATTAAAAATGATCATTGAATAGTGAGAAACAAAGACCATATAAATGATTTAAGCTTACATTTTTACCCAAAGGTCGAGCCGATACTGGTGTCATAATAATCAACAACCAATTTAATACATATGGAATTAAATATTGTAATTTTAAATGGTTTTCCAAATGTTCTACAATCTTGTTGACAAGTCTACTATTGACAGACGATGATGATGATGATGTATGCGTTGTTTGTTGTGCAGTTTGTGGAGATGAGTTATCAATAATAGGAAGTGTAGGATGACTGACAGTAAGAGTTGAAGTTGTATTATCCAGAACACAATTTGCTAATGAAGGATAATCCAATGTGACAATTTGAGCCAAATCTCTAGAATTTATTGATGTCAGATATTTATGCGCTAACTCCGGTAATTCCAATAATTCAGGATGTGGTGTTTTCAAATAATGTTCTAACATGCAAAACTGTAAACAAAAAGAGAGGGAGTAGAAGAAAGATAGGATATTTGCTACTAAGGTTAAGTAGTGAGTACAATACAATACGGCCAAGCGCACAGGAATTAAAAATAAGCTATGGATGATGGTGATGGAACAATTAATAATATACAACATACAATATGTTAAGTATTAAAATGTTATATATTAAGGGACTAGGGTTTTGTTTATCAACAAATCTCACGTAAACTATTATTAGTTTTAAGTAGCTGACAAACGTTGGCAGGAAATCCTGAGCTTAGGCTGTCCTCT
Source organism: Schistosoma mansoni (assembly GCF_000237925.1). NCBI lineage: Eukaryota > Metazoa > Platyhelminthes > Trematoda > Strigeidida > Schistosomatidae > Schistosoma > Schistosoma mansoni. The sequence goes on along the minus strand of NC_031500.1, from coordinate 18,350,657 downwards.
AGTTGACAATCATCAGTAAGATGAATCTGGAATCTTGGGGGAACTAATTCCCTTAAGCTGATTCAAACTAGTGTTACAAGCCTAAACGTTCATAATAACACATGAATTTCCCTTCATCCATACTAAACTGTATCCGGGAAATGTGGATTAACTAGTTCGAACCCGCAAAATTATCGGAATCAATGATTTCAGATAAAAAGGTTCAAAATCAGCATTCATTCATTAACCTCCTCCACTTTAAATTTTGAATTTCCGATCTGTTTGACCCTTTATAAGTTAACTTGTTCATGTAAAGTTTTTCACTCATATCGATCTTATTGTTACCATTACTATTTGGACTTCTTTGCTGTCTATTTTACTGAATTTTTCTAACAATACATACGTAAATTGGAACGAAGCAGAGCTCGGCACAAATGTTAATCGAGAGCTAATCAAGATACAGCAATTGAAAAACCCTATGTTACTAAAACTGATTTCAAAGTTGTGTCGACTCGTATCTACAAGCACGGACCATAATCAGATAATGTGCATATCTTCCAATATATAATTTATTGATCAGAAGGGGTTTTGTGGAGATTTCAGTATTTTCATAGTTGAAATTATGAGTCAATTGAAGCTAGACCACCATGAAAAAACTGGAAGCACTGGACAGCTGTTTCGTCCTATTGTGGGACTTCTCAGCAGTGCACAACTACAATCCCGCCTCGCGAGATTCAAGATTCGCACACTGCTG
>NC_031500.1:18295520-18349724 GCF_000237925.1 Schistosoma mansoni | reverse complement strand
TAATACAACTTCAACTCTTACTGTCAGTCATCCTACACTTCCTATTATTGATAACTCATCTCCACAAACTGCACAACAAACAACGCATACATCATCATCATCATCGTCTGTCAATAGTAGACTTGTCAACAAGATTGTAGAACATTTGGAAAACCATTTAAAATTACAATATTTAATTCCATATGTATTAAATTGGTTGTTGATTATTATGACACCAGTATCGGCTCGACCTTTGGGTAAAAATGTAAGCTTAAATCATTTATATGGTCTTTGTTTCTCACTATTCAATGATCATTTTTAATGTCATTTGATCATCTTGTTTAATACGGAATAATAATCGAGTTCAAACATCGGCATCTGTGAAAGATTGTAATCCAGAAGCGAATAATAAGCATTTAAATTATTCACTTGATAATGTATTTTATTTAAAACATTCAGCTCGTAGATTAATCCTGCTTGCGTACGTCAGATAATATTCATTAGCGTCCTTTTTTAACTGGAGGTATTTATAACAAATATGGAATAGTCATGCTTGTTCACAAAATATCTTCCTCAAAACACCAACGGTTTCATCAAAACTCAACTCCCTTGGGTGTTTTGGCAGGATAGAAGTTTTATATTTAGAGTATTCTTGTAAGCCAACTTTCTGTGTCAGCGATCTTACCTTCTTTACTTCATCTATATCCTTATATTCCATTGGGAACTCATGATTTCAACTATATAAAATTACTAAAATTTCCACAAAATCCCCTTCTGACATACACAAATATTCAAGAAATTAACTAATCAATAACAAAAGAAAACAAAGATGAGACAAACGTTTTAAACTGTTGTAATAAAATTCTATTACTAGAATAATCATAAACAAAGAAATATTCCATCCTATTAAATAATTTAATACAGAATAAGTTGGATGTAATCCAGGAAATTGTATAATCTAAGAAAAAGTGAAGGTAAAAACAAAACACTATTAGAATGGATAGGGATAAAAAACATAAATTATGACTACTACATAGAATTGTTAAATTAACCAAAAAAAAAGCATTGAACGGCATCAATAATTAGATAAGGGTTTATATACTCAACTTTGACTTATTGAATGTTTGTATATGGGTGTTTACGGGTTAGTCATGTTACCTGATTGCTCTAGCTGAAGTAAACTTTGAATAGAAAGTGTCAGGCTGAAATGAATGAGAACACATACCATACCTGCGGACACTGATTGCCAACTGATTAAGTGCGGATTGCATGCCTTGGGCATTATCGCACAGTAAGACAATATCATCCGCATACTCGAGGTCGAGAAGTCGTTCTCCAGGCAACAGATCCACACCACCATTACTTACGTCCATCAGAGCTGTTTCCAGAATGTCATATATGGCAAAGTTGAAGAGGAATGGTGAGATCGGGCAACCCTGCCTAACTCCACTGCTCGAATGGAATAAGGGAGAAAGGTGGTTGTATGCCCTCACTCTGCCTGAGGTGTTCGTATACAGGGCCTTTAAGATGTTAATAAATTTATCAGGCACACCCTTCTTCAATAGACAATCCCAGAGGACCGTCCTGTCCAACGAATCGAAGGCAGCCCTGATATCAAGAAGCACTACGATTGTTAGCCTGTGATAAGTATGACCGTGTTCTAACATTTGGCGGAGGGTGAAGATATGATCAAGACAAATAACAAGATGAATAATAAATGTATCAAAATAACAGCTCTTTCGTCGATATCCAGAAACATTAGAAATATGGTTCAAAAAAAACTATGAAAATGTATCGATGAAGAAATACTGGAATTAAAAATTTGGGGGAAGATAAAGAGTGTCAGTCAGTCAGTCAGTTACAACGTAGAACTTCGTACGTACGTACGTACATCAGTCCGAGTTGCCATACCATATTAGCACAGAGATGAAGTTGTCGATTCAAATCCCATATTGGTAGAAGTAGTAAGAGTGTAAGCATTAATGTGAAAGATTAGGGTTTGAAGATGTTATTGAAGGAGTATAATCCAGTGAAATAAATTTGGAAAGAGAAAAAGGATACAGACATGAAGGATTCAGATTAGAATTTGGTAGAACACAAAGACTGGATGCACCTTCGCCATTGCAAATGATTTTGAGCCATGTCATTCAAGGTCTCTAACCATCGGTTGTTATCATCTCGCGAATCCCAACCAGGTAGTCTATACCTACCAACATGGTTCAGTCCACTTGTCAGTGACTTCATGGATTTATGCCATGTTTTGGTCTGGCCGCCCCTAGCTTTCTTCCAACCTACTCCTTCACCATGGAACATTACACGTCAGGGCAGTCGGCGGTTGTGCATACGTAACACGTGTCCCAGCCATCTCAACTGATCAAGTTTCACTACTTCATCAATCGATTTGCCATCATTACCTAGTACCTGTTTCCTAACATCTGCATTACTTACCCAGTGGTCCCAGGATATACGAGCAATGCGTCGAAGACACCTATGATCGAATACTAGTAGCCTACGAATATCCTCTACTCTTATCGGCCATGTTTCACTGCCATAAAGTAGGACGGAACGGACTGCTGCACAGTAAACCCGTCCTTTTGTTGCTAGACGGATATCTCGCCTACGCCATAAATGACGCAAGTTGGTGAAAGCTAGACGAGCCTTCTGTATCCGTGCTGAGATTTCGTCACACACCAGACTACAAGGGCTGATGAGACTCCCAAGATAAGTGAAGCTGTCAACACGCTCAACTACTTCACTCCCTATCATTAGTTCAGGTGTCGATGCAACCCAATCCTGAAGTAACATTTTGCACTTCGAGGGAGAGAATCGCATCCCGAACATGCCTGCATTGTTGCTTATAGTGGTCAGAAGACTCTGCATTTTGTCAGCGTCTTCACCGAATAAAACTATGTCGTCGGCGTATTCTAAGTCAACAAGTGAGCCTCCCGGTAAAAGTTCAACTCCAGGAGATTGAGATGATGAAAGTGATACCTCTAAAAGCATGTCAACGACAAAGTTAAACAAGAATGGGGAGAGTGGACAGCCCTGACGAACGCCACTTGAGGTAACCAATTCTGATGACAGTTCGCCATAGGCTCTAACTCAACCAGTTGTGTTCGAGTAGAGAGCCTTTATGAGGTTAATGTACTTCTTTGGTACTCCTTTCACTGACAAACACTGCCATAGAACCTCACGACCAACGGAGTCAAATGCCGCCTTAAGGTCAAGAAATACTACTATTGTGGGACGTCTGAATGTATGTCTATGTTCTAGGACCTGACGTAGAGTGAATATCTGGTCTATGCAACCACGTCCAGGTCGAAAACCAACCTGGTTTTCTCTAGTCTGCTCTTCACGAGCTTTGGTTAGGCGTCCAAGTATTATTGAAGCTAATATTTTAGACACTATATTAGTCAAACTGATTCCTCTGTGATTGTCACAGGAGGACTTTTGTCCTTTCTTATAGACTGGCACAATCAGTGATTGGGACCAGTCGGATGGAATTACGTCCAGTTCCCAGATTCTACCTAAGACCTCAGTCAATCTCGCTGCTAGTACTGGACCACCATCCTTAAAAATCCCAGGGGTAAACTTGTCAGGGCCTGCGGCTCTCCCTCGCTTTAGATTTCCTATAGCTTTTTCAACCTCGTAGAGAGTTGGAGGACTTACCTCAATTTGCCATTCAGGACGACTGGGGATCGTGGGTAACTGAAGTGTGTCTGAGATAGTTTCGCTAATAGTTGGGTTCCTAATGCCGGTTTCTTTAATAAGTCTGAACAGCTGTCTGCTGTTACCTATTGCTGCTGCCTTTTCCATCTCTCTTGCTTTCGCTACCCACCACTGTTCACGATCATTGCGTAGGCTTCTTATTAGCCTTCGCTTAAGCTGACTTCGCTCTTCGTTATGTTCAGAGCCAGGAGGGATAAGTTTTCGAGCATCTATCAGTGCGGTAGATGCTGCCGAGATCCATTGTTTCTCCCTGACCTTATTGCTTACCTTACTAGCGGATATCACAGCTGTTTCCACAGCTTTTCGGATGTCATACCACGCTGCTTCGGGGTGGACACAACTTACATGTCTGTCTAACTGTTTTTCCAGTTGTTCCTGAAATATATTCTTAGCTTGCTTATCATTAAGTAGAACCCTTAGAGGCTTTCCTGCAGTGTCTTTCCTACGTCCAGTGAGTCGCAGACAGATACGTGCTCGCACTAGAGCATGATCTGAATCTAAACATGTGCCCCAGAATGAGCGACAGTCTTCTATCGAGCCCCTCCATCGGTGGCTGATAGCGATGTGATCTAATTGGGTCCAACGTTGGGACGAATTCGGGGGTCGCTATGTCAAAAGATGTTTTTCCTTATGCTTAAAGTTAGTATTTGCAAGAAATAGGCGGTTATCTGAGCACAGCTGCAACAGACGGTCACCATTATCTGTCCTTTTAGCCACGACACCATAAGATCCACCCAGGTGTCTTTCCCTTTCACTTAGTTTACCTACTTGAGCATTAAAGTCACCAGCCACTATTACTACATCAGAACGCCTAGCTTTTCGGAGAAGGTCAGAAGGTTTCCTGTAAAACTCATCTTTTATATCGTTTGAGCTACAGTCAGTGGGAGAGTAGGCAGAGATGACGAAGAGACAACGACGAGTTTCCCTATCTTTCCGAGTCCTTACTGATCCGTTTAGTCGGACAGCGCATAGACGACTGTCTACTGGGATCCAGTCTAAAAGAGCTAGTTCTGCCCTACGACTTAATGCTATACCTACTCCAGCGAGGCCACGGGAAGCAGCATCAGGGCTTCCAGATACACGAAGCGTGTATCGAGATGGTTCTTTATTTTGATTAGGTGAGGTCAAATGAATGACTTCACTCGGATCTTGTATGCGCGTTTCAGAGACGCAGCATACATCGATGGTGTAAGATTCTAGAGTCCTAGCTAAGGAAGCCTGTTGTCCTATTTGGCACAATGTTCGGACATTAAAAGTTCCTACATGTAGTTTAGAGCGGGGTTTCAGGAGACCAGGAATAACGTTCCGTGTACACGAATCGTTTGCTCTAGCGGTGCGAGGTGATAATAGGACGTGGGAAGGGTTAGTCGTGGAGATAAGAGAGTTATTAGGAGGTGTAGGAAGAATTTGAATGTGACCAAATTGGTCTCGTGTGCTGTTACGGGTATGAGGGCATTTATCACTTCTCGGCTGCCCACACCGTGGAAGGGTATTTCTTGAGGGACCTGAAAAAGAAGTTGGATTAGTGTTGGTCTGAACGACCTGGGAGCGTGACCGCAGTGCCCAAGGGACAACTGCTTGAGGCCGGTCACGCACGGCCTTTTTGTGAGGGATTTTTGAAGTGTTAGCTCCGTTCTTCAAAGGACCTTACCGCCGGAGACGGAAATCCGTGGGATAAGGCGAGGTGTGTATTTTTAGGGTCGACCTTTTCTAACCCCACCCCTCCTTGTGGGAAGGCAGCATCGCTGTCATGCTGGTTGTCTGAAGGAAACACCTTACTGCCGTCACACCTCTGTACAGTTGGCAGTACGACTTCGCCTTCGGACCTTGGGATTGCTGCTTTTAGTCTTACCGCTCTTCAACCGACCCGTCTGGCATGGTAGGACCTCGAGGAACGATTGTTCCAGCCAGCATAGCTCGATTGCTTCATCACGATAGGCAAGCCCGACCACCACGTCAAGGTAGCAGCAACGGTCGGGAAGATAAAGAGTGAATCAGATTGCACCACTAATGACCGATTCTGAATCATTCCAAACGTTTTCAACTGCTGTTGACTGCTGTAGTCAAAGGTTAAATTTTAGACCCGGGGTCGAATCCATTAACCACAACACAACCGCTTCCACTTTTTAATAAAATAGATTTTATCGAACCTTCTCAGTAGTAGAAAGTTATTTTTATTACGAATTTATAACAGCTAATACAATTATTAATCACAGAGAGAGAGGACTAGATTGTTCCCTTTGTTTCAGTCTATAAGGCTTCATGGTAGTACATATAAATTTAACTTTGTCACAGACGTTCTTCGAGAGAAGACATATTCACCGTCTAACTTTTCAAAAATCGATCTTTTACCAGGAGATTCATTTGTTGACTTAGAATACACAGATGATATAGTTCTGTTTGGTGAAGACGCTGACAAGAAGCAGAATCTTCTGACCACCTTAAGCAATAATGAACGGCATGTTTGGGATGGAATTCTCTCTCTCTAAATGTAAAATGTTGCTTCAGAATTGACCTGCGTTAGCGCCTGAATTAATGATAGGCAGTGAAGTAGTTATCTTGGAAGTCTCATCAGTGCTGATGATCTGGCATCTGACGAAATCTCGATACGGATTCAAAGGCATCACTTATGGAGTAAGCGAGATACCCATTTTCTCACGGAAGGATGAGTTTACTGCCCCCAAATGCCCTGGTACGGCCGAGAGTGGGGAGAGTCCGCTCTTCCTCTCCAAATGCTCTCACATGGCCAGCGAATATATAGCCTCTGCCAGGGAAGTTCTGCTCATTGCCTTCTTGTGGCGGGGGTGTTGTCTACGAAATTGATAGGACGAAAAGCGAATGTCCGGCGCTTAAACCGGGTTGGTGGACAAGGCGAGTCCACCTAGGGGAGTTGGAAAACCCTCATTCCAAACCAATGGTGCACATGGGCTGGCTCCAGTATCCTGAGGAAACGAATGGCGCACGAATCAATCGTTGATCACCGGCTACCATGGGAATGCATCTCCTCACGATGCTCCACTGCCTTGTGGATCAGATCTTTCGGTCAAAGGCTCCGGGTGTGGGCCCGTAAGAAAACCACCTGCTTCAGTCTGGGCACCTGGGCAGTATCACAGCCCTCGAGCAAATCGAATGAGATTTGTATGGTGCATATGTTTCTGGTGCTTCCTTGTACCAATATTTATGTGTTTAAATAAAATAAAATAAAAACTGCTCAGCAGTTTGCTCCGTCCTATTTTATGGGTGTAAAACCTGCTCGCTAGAAATAACGTATAACCGCGGGTTACTAGTATTCGATCAAAGGTATCCTCAAAACATTCCTTGTATATTTTGGGATCAGCGAATAAGCAGTGTCTGGATTAGGAATAAGGTACTAGGTAAGGTTGAAAAACTGACTGATGAGGTAGTAAATTTTCATTAACTGAGTTGGTTTCGACGTGTTGCGTATGTTAAAGATGATCAAACGCCTAGGTGTAAACATAGTAGCTAGACTGGATGTGATTAAATATCACAAGGCTAAAACGCTGATTTTCATCCTCACTTATAAAATTCTCATATTATAATGAAAAGTAAAAATGAGCATTTTTATAAATATATCTACATCTATCAACACTTGAATGAATAATGTGAAATGTTGGCGAATGAATTATGGTTATCTTAGAAAGAGAGGAAATAACGATAATAAACTTACTTCCTTTAATACGACATTTAAGAAAGCTGACGGTGAAGGAACAGAAAAACGTCGAATTGTTAATCGGCTCAATATGGATGCACTAAAACGTGGTTCAAATCCGATCTCAGGTATTGTAGACAAACCGAAAACAAAGTTTATTGGTAATGAACAAGAACGACCTCTAATCTGACCGGACACATAAAGAGAAGTCAGCTCAATGAAATCACATAAAACCTGAACAGGGATGGATTCAATCTCTGTAAGAATAATGACTAGAGGTCTAAGTGACGCCGAACTTTGTTTTAGATCAGAAAGCACTCCTGATCCTGGAGATGCTGATACACTGTCAGCTAGTTCGCTTTTTAAAGTGTTACTAACTTCATTAGAACGTAGACTAAATCTTTGATTTCTTCTAGTTGGTGTGCTCAATCTAGGCGAGGCAGATGACATAGGACAAGGTTGATGTGATTTTTGAGATCTCGGTTGACTGGTACTACGTTGAGAACGAGGACGAGGTGTAGTTGGTGGTGCTAAAAAACAAAGAATGTTTAGTCATGAAATAAGGATAGCTCTTGTAAGTCAATATAAGAAAAACTAATAACCATTGAAACTCACCTGGTGTTTTAAATTCTGGATTCCATTCAGGTGCGCTGGGACCACAGTATTTTTTCGTCTATAAAAGAATGTTTTAAATTCTTAAAATTAGTGGGAACTAAAAAATATATCCGTTCGTGATATGAAGTTTACCGATATAAATAATTTCAGTCATTGAACTGATTTTGCCTTCATTCTTAGTCTTCCCTTAAACCCTAACCCTGAAATCCTATACACTTCTTTTTTATATCTATTTTTTCTACTACTGATAACATAGCTGCTTCTATTACTCTGAGATTTGTCTTGAAATAATTTCATTTCGCTATGCTAATATACACAAACCAAATGATGATTACTACTGGATAAACTGTTCTTGCTTCAATTAGCATTCAGACAAATCACATTGACAACCATTTGATAACATTCATTTTTATTTTCTCAATATACTAGGTCACTTATCTACTCTCTTCTATTCTCACTTTGTGTATCTTTAGTTTTCAACTTATACAGCAGCCCACCTATAATGGAATCCCGGCCCTGGTACGTCCAAGAGTGAAGAGTCAGCTCTCTCTCTCTCGAAACGCTCCCATATGGCCACATGTATATAGCTACTATCATGTATCTCCTTACGATGCTCCACTGCCTTGTGGGTCAGATCTTTAGGTCAAAGGCTCCGGGTGTGGCCCCCTAAGAAAACTACCTGTTTCGGTTTGGGCACCCGGGCAATATCATAGCCCTCACACAATTAAGTGAAATGACAACTTTTTTTGTGGCGCATATATATCTGGTGCCTCTTTGTACCAATATTAATGTGTTCAAATAAATTAATTAATAAATAATGCGGAAATTCGGGATCGTGTGTTCGAGCACGGTGATGACAATTCAGTCAGTGTCACTACCTTGAAATATCGACTTCAGTGGCTTGGACATGTCTTACGAATGTCGTCCCAGAGAATTCCACGTCGTGCATTATTTGCCAACTCTGGGACTGGTTGGAAAAAGCGGAGAGGTGGTCAGTGTATGACATGGTTTCGTGGTATGAAAAAAAGCTGTATAGAACTGGCTTTTATTGGTCCTTCACGACTCCTTGGTTGGGGTCCTAGAGATGGTACAACACTGACTGGAGACGTTATCAGATATGGCTCAGAATAGAAGCCAGTAGAGATCCTGCTGTAACCTTTTACTTTTTTCATAAAAGTGAACGTCACTTTCTTCACTGAAAGGATTCTTTCTAGTTTTATTTTTACTAACTGAAATGCTCCTTCCATTATTATTATTTTACTCTCATTAACTTATTTTTGTTCGTTGTTGTTGTTCCTCTTCTTCTTTATCATGCGCACTTCATCTCTTCACAAACCCATTGTTATTGTGTGGCGCATACGTATTTGGTGCATCCTTGTACCAATGTTTGTGTTCAGATAAATACATATGCTAATATAGTGTGGCAACTTGAACAGATCCGTAGATGTATCAGGTTCTAAGTTGAACATGATTAACTGACTGACTGATTGGCCTAAAACTAGTGACTATTTCTTCTGTAGTTCCTAAAGTCCATTTACGTAAAAATGTACAAACTTGCGACGCGAATCCCCATGGGAATCGCACTCTTTGTCATTCGACACAGATTGAAATTCGAAGATGATCCTTGTAATTAACAATTATTCACTAATCAATCTTTTCTAAGTAATAAGTCGACGATATCGTAAGACAGAATCTTCTGAATAACTATCAATGTGGAGTTTATCAGATTCGGTGTTTTGTTTTTTTAAACTAAAAGATACGTAGAACAATTAGATCGTAACCAATGGTTGGAGATTCTAGGTGACATGGCTCAGAATCGATCACAATGACGTAGGTGTATACACTTTTTATCTTCCCTCAAACCTTAAGATGACAATTGCTTCATAACATTCTTCCTTCCTATACCGAATCCTTAAATACAACCTATCTTTCATATTCTACCACCACTAAATTAACTACTATGAATCCGGTGTTCATCTTGTTGTGCTAACGAGGTATGGCAACTTGGACCGATGCATAAATGTGCCTGGTCCTACGTTGTAGCTGACTGACTTACTGACAATTAGATCCGAGCTAAACTCAAATTTACAACTGGAAATTGGAAATATACATTGTCTTTAGATAAATTGCACCAAACAAAGGAAATGTTTTATTACACGTAAAATAATGTGTCGAAAATATTATTAATGACGTTAAATGGTAACGAATACAAGGGACTCGGTTAATTATTTACTGAACACAAATTTATCGCCATTTATTAGCTATAAAACTTTGGCACTTATGGCATAAAGAAAAATCATAAAATATGTTGACCTACTTACTCCAGAGTAGTACCATTCTATCAAAGCCAAATACGAGGAACGTGTAGCTGGAGTGAAATTTTGCTATGTATAAGAAAAGGAACAATTTTATGCTAAATATTAGACAAAGAGCTTCAAGGTTTTTTTCAAATACGTTATAGTTTAAAATAGTCCACTCGAATCAGAAATTAATCAACACTTAAGTGAATTAGAGATTAATTTCAATATTAGATAATCCACAATGATCAATTTAATTCCAATCAAGTAACAGAATATTTGAATGAATTCGTAAATCTTGTACGATAATTTTCGATGACAAGAACATCTGATATTTGACCAACAGATAGCGGATTCTGATGTTAAATAGTTGGAAGTGAGCGACAAGAAACCCTGTACCTGGTTGCCATGATAGTTGATACTCGTCACCAAGGTGTACCTGGAGCCTTGAAGGACCTTTCAAATTTTTCACACAGTTTCCACTAGTGCTCTGCTTCAACGTTGAGGAGACTGATGCTCTTCATAGGACTCAGATCCACTTAACCCAGCTTCGCAGTCTAAGACGTTACCGCCGAAATATTTGTTCCGCAAACGACTTTCGGTAAGACTTGGAGATCCGCTTCGATTGAAAAACGAGTAGCAACTAACTTCATAATTGTCCAGTCCTTATAGTTGATCGACTCTTTGTGTTCACTAACCCGGTTAAAGCGCCGGACACTCGCTTTTCGTCCTCTCAATTTCGTGAACAACACCCCCGGTGTGAGAATGCAGTGAGTAGGACCTCCCTGACAGTGGCTGTATACGCGTAGTTATGTGGGAGAATTTTGAGGGGAAGAGCTAACTCTCCCCACTCTTGGCCGTACGACGATATTTGGGGAGTGTTAAGGTTGGGCATAGAGTACTAGTTAATGATGAGAAGTCATTGAGTGAGGTTACGAATCCTCACCAATTGAGACTTTTACTACGTGTCATGTGTGTTTGATCACCATTTATCTCGATGAATGATGTCTGTCGATCTGGAAGTATGTTAAAAGAAAGCTAAGGGTAGCCAAACCAAGACAAGGCATTAGTCTATGAAGTCTTTAACTGTCAGTCTGAGCTATACCAATAGATGAAGACTACCTTATTGCAGTTCAAGCGATAATCCCTATTAACCTTTGGAGGTGCTATATAATATGGTTCAGAATTATTCACAATCGCGCAAGTACATTCACTCTTGACATTCTCTATATCTTGCATTCTAATATTTCTCCATACATAGTTTTTTACTGTCTTTTCGAACTGTGATTATAATGTTCAGTTTTTATCGTTATTCTCGCTACTTCATTATTTCAATTCCCTTTGTCATTCGTTTTATGCCATGGTAACTTGGAGTAACGTGCAACTGTATAAGGTTCTACATTGATGATAACTGACTGATAATATAATTTCAGGTAAGCCCTGTCAAACGATTGTCTAAGTAATACCAAAGTTAATCAAGAAGAAAAGCTTGGTGCCACGAAAGGTCTTTGAAACAACTGAACGCTTTTTGGTGCTTTTTTTCTACTGAACAACACGATGTGTTAAAATAACTGTCATCAGATTTTTCGTGAGACTATAATTTGTGGACGAACCAATAAGGCTTAAGATAACAGGTTTCGGATTTTAGGGAAAAATTCATACTCATTTGGCTAAATACTATTTCGGCATTATAGCTTACGTCAGTTCGTGATGAAAATCCTAATTTTCATTCCTAACCTTAACCACCAACCGTAAAGCATAATTATAATTCCTTATGCTGTTTTATAACCCTCATTTAGTCCTAGTTAGTAGGTGGACATTCTCAGGGTCACTTTAGCGTCATACATTTGTTTTCTCATGGAAGAGGAAATGTTAGGATTACTTACCACCAAAGTATACTTTGATTCCTTAAGATCTTGAGAGGGAACACGTAAGTTTTCATCGGAACCTTCATCATTTCTAAACCCTTTACTCTGGTGACAAGAATCGTCCAATAGTTGCTGCACTACAAGAGCAACAAGACTACGGACACTTGTTGTATTAGCTCCAGGACTGACGACAGCCACATGTCCACCAGATTCTAAAATTAAATTTCTGAGGTGGCCATAAATAACAGAATGATCGGGAGTATTAACACCAGCTAACAGGAGAGCTGTTGGAATTTGTTCTAAATTGACAATGCTTTTCGCCTCCAAGTTGTGCAACGATAGCCAGGAAGTGTGTGAGTTTTCAATGAAATTGAACACTTCAGTGAATACACTTGAAGTGAGAAATCTAAGTTGAGTCTGTGTCGGTGAATGTTAAAAAAGTGATTTGCATACTTCAACGCGTGAAATTATTGATTTCCATACACTAAGGAACTGGTCATAGCGATGATTGGACGGCGGCTGAAGACCTTTTATAATTCGAAAAAAGCATTGTTAGACTGAATTTTATTTCACATACCTTTCTGATCTCCATGATAAACAGAGAACTCCTAACAAGCAAAATGAAACGCACTTCCAAGGTGACTTACCGTCATTTATGAATTCGCCGCGATGAAAATGGGATTAGAGACTCCGAAACAGTCAAACTTCAAACTGTGTCCCGCACGATTAGTGAACTGAGCCATCCTCAATGTTTCTATATTAATTACTGGGATTTTCCGATATGTCTTGAGACGAAAATATTTTGTGATTAACCAGTTCTTTTGTATTAATATGTTTTTGTTATCCCCTCACATCATTTTACCATGTTTTTATTTTTTTTATTCCATATGCGACTAGTCATCGATGATAACATTCTTATTGTGAAATACATGATTTTTGAACCTAGAAAATCTTAAAGGAAGACAGAAAATAGTTGATTGCCGAGATAACTATGCAAACAAACGAGCGGTATCTACTTTACCGGACAATAATCAAGAGCGGAAAAATCGCTAACAAAGAAGAAAAACCGACTTAAATAACTTGAGGGCCATAGAAAGGTCTAAATATTGATGACTATGTTTAATTGATGTCGATGTGTTTGACCTTCATGCTCAACACTCATCTGAAAAACAGAAATATAGGGCTAAAAGTGACACGAAGGCCCGGTAGATACATAAAGTGCATTTAAGTTGACTAGTGAAAGCAAGTGATAATAGTCAATAATAACACAAACGTAAGGCTTAAACAGTCTTGTGAGCAAATCCAGAAGTTGATGGAGTTCAAGTGCACTAAAAACCTTACGGTTCTTCCAGAAACCGTCAATTTATTCTGGCTATCAGGTATCAAGGAACTTTCGTCGAAGTCGTTAACTAAAGTATACCGCATCCTAGTCACAGAGATTGTGTCATTCGATTAGTAAAGAGAAGTCAAAACAGAATAGGTTGTCCTCTGATTAAGTGTATTTTAGCCCGTCGATACTCATGTTATCATCAAGCCTGTTCTTATAGACGTGATAGTACATGGATTCAAAATGAATGGTTTTATAAGGTCCTTCGTGTGTAGGTTCAAGGGGTCGGTGTGAAAAGTCACGACGTTCGAAAATGCTTGCATCAAATCTTGAGAATTATTCTTCCAGTTAGTTTTCTACGGGATGGGATCGCTAACCCTATGCCGAACCCATCTCATCTACCCTGGCTTGGGACCGGTAGTGACTCTGGAAGATCTCCTGGCGGAAGGCCAAAAAAATAGAGGCAGATGTGAAAAGGATGAATGTTAACTGGAAAGAACTGGAAAAGATTGCCCGGGACAGGTTTGGATTGAGAATGCTGGTGAACGGCCTATGCTCCTCCACGAGGCAAACGGGCATTAGTGATTAAGTAAATCTTATGAAGAGTTGGAAGAAACATAGATTGATGCGCTCGAGTGGAGGCAGGTTTAGCTGAACGAGTTGCGTTTGCCAGCCACCTTTAGTTCACTAAAGAAGATGAATGATCCACGAATTCTTCTGGAAGTCAAAGTAAGTGCCGTAATTAGGATATGGTGCATCCTATGTCAGTTATCACTGTATTGCGAATACCGATTAGAACGAGTGGAGATGCGTCAGTCCACTGTGACATGTTGGCAGCTGGAAGTGAGGCTTTCAACTGTCGTTGAAACCGTTCTACCAAATCAAAAGCTTGTGGTCGATATTGTAGTAAGACGACGAAAAGGTGCATATTCGAGCAGGGGCTCACTATATGTAGTAATTGTCGAAGTGAGGTACTGTTTCTGGCCATCGTGAGAAACGTTCCAAACAAGTTAATAGATAAGATTATTATTTGATCCCGATCGATGATCTACCAGATAAAGATGAACGTGGTTGAAGTGAGTGTCATGGATTGAGAAGTTGCTCACGAAAAATGTATTACGTCTAATCACCCTGGATTTATGTCAGCTAGCACAGGAGAGTACTCACGCCAAAAAATAGTCCTGCTGTGACTTTAATGGTTGCTCGAACATCTAACTACGAAAGTTTATGCAATGTATTGAAGACGTTGTGTGAATAATGTGTCCGGAACCTATGAATATAACTCAAGGTAAACCTGTCCCGCCTGTTCAGACTTGTCTGATTCGTATTTTCAAAATCATCGTCAATAACTTGTGCCAGAGACCTCCGTCTTTCTTTTGAAGATGAGAGAGTTTAAGAAGATCGATCCCTTGGAAATTGTTCAAAGAAGTAATGTGCGACATATTATCCTTAATTACACTGTTCATCCAAGATATACGTTATGTACGAAATAAATCCCCAAATGAAGCCCAGTTGTCAAGGCTCTCAAAGTAAGCGCTTGTCCTAACAAGAGTTAGAAGAAATGATGTAAGGTTTATGGTTGGTGTACAAAGTAAATTCTTGGTCCACTATAGAGTGTTAAGAGTGATGTATAGCACAACATGTAGCCAGGAGCACCCTACCAAAATGTTATACTTTGGTCGTATTAGTTTCTGGCCACAATATCAGTATGGCGCGGCTCGGCCATGCAGATATGATCATTCAACATACCATCTTGCTTTATATATTGCATATAATGTTCTCTTCTCATCCTAAATGTGTTCCTCATAAGACCCTGGAAGCAATCGCTGATGTCGCAGTAAGATTTGTCATCAAAGCTAATGATGACTCCATGTAAAGTCTGACATATTATGTAGTCACATCATAGCAAGTCTAGCATAGGTAAGTGTACTAACACAGACCTAGACCTTAATTTTGAAATACGTCGATTCAGTGTCATGTGATCTTCGCGAGAAGAATATCAAGGGTTGACAGGTAATTTTTTCCAATTTTTTAAAACTCTCCAGACTGTTGAGTTGGATGCGTATGCGACTAAACTCATGAATGCTTCGGTGTCTAAGTGTGTAAGCGTATTCGAATTCATAACATTCCTTTGCACTGTGCGAAATTCTTTCTTCGCGTTGCTGTCCATCTCAATGATTTTTTCATCTCTATGAAGATTTTCAGTTAACGTATTCATGAAAGACGCGTAATTCGGCATGCACTGTCAGTAGAGGCTTACTGGTACGTTGAATGTACACAGCCGCTCGACTGTGGTCCATTGTGAGCGGTGCAAAATAGCCGCTGCCTTATTTTCCAGAAGGCTATTACCCTGAGCGTCAGTCGTACGCCAGAAAACCTCGAACGGGTCGATTGCGATTTGCTATCTCCAAATGTTCACATATTTCCATGTCTTTGCAATCGTTGGATAATATTCACATTCTATATGTGGAATTATCTGTCTGAAATTGAGACTAAACAGTCATCGATATATCAGTTCACATAGTCGAGACCTCTGAAGACGTCGTAAGTGAGTCGTTTAGAAATTTGAGCAGCAGCAGTACGCACAAAAATTAGTAGAGTCCCAACAAGTTGATGGTAGCTGTTTTAGAGATATCGTCCGCGGCCACATGGGTATTCTTGACCAAGTCGATTTCCGAAAAAACAATCGTCCTATTCAATGTAGCTGTCAGGCTGTGCATATGCAGTAACTGGTAACGATCAGGTGTGATCTAACTATTGAATCGCTTATGATTGCTAGTTAGACGCCAACTACTACCTTTCATTTTAGGGACCATATGTAGGGTAGATGCTATGAGATGCTTGATTACCTGGTAATTCCCGCATCGATTATTCGATCAAATTCATTTTTAAATAATCTTAACTTCCTAAAGGCTAATTGGCAAGATCTTAGGAATGTTGATTTTCCTGTAGTAATAATGGGAGGTGCAGTGTTCTTGGGCACACATGGCAATTTTGGTCTTCTTCTGTACAGTGTGAGGGACCTGTCCATTATTGATCGGAGCACGGATCGACTAAATGTTTAACTGTGACTGAGCCTAACCTACAAACAGAAAATGTAGCTCAACGAGCAGGTGATTCAGTATTCCCATCTACTAACCTTTTTGCTTGGGTCCGCGAGTGGGTTATGGTGTTGCAGTAAGTCTATGCTAACGACCGGCATTGACACTTCTGCAACAAAAGCAATCCCTTTGGTTACTTTACTCAAACTTGTAGAATTGTGGTCGAAATCGTTATTAGTACTACTATAATAATAGACCTAATGCTAAAATTGTAGATTTGTCGTGAACTGAAAACCATTTCCTGGGTTTGTGTAATGCAATTGACTTTTTCACTTAGGGGATTCAGTAGAAATCTAGAATACAGATAAATATGCGGCTACCACTTTATGAACTATCTAAAATGAGCTTATGATTGTAGAAGATTTATAGATCAAACTCAGTATTAGTTTTCGGAATACTGTCCTTGTTGTCTGGCAATATAACTCAAAAACTAGAAATTAGGTAGGTAGTGGTCGGAAGAAAAGATATTAGAGGATGGTGCACAGTTTAAGATAGAGTAAAATGTTAAATGAAGAAACAAGATGAAAAATTAGATCCAGGTAACTACTCAGTCCTTGCCTATGCCGATTACCAGCTTATGTGTATTTACGGCGGTCCTCAGACATATTTGCCAGTCCTTGGTGTTTAAACAAGTGTATTTCACTCAAGCATGTAAATGCTACCAAGATTGTTAATGGACCATCATAGCTAAACACAAATGTAGTTAGTCAGTTATTCGTATCGACCGAGCTAGTAAGTTGAGTACCAACCGATATTGCAATGCGATCATACACATGATCATAAATCAACAGACTAGTGGAAAAATGGGCTAACATAAATAAAAATCAATCGATAGGGTTAAAGTGAACGGGTGAATTGATGACAAGCTGTATTTCTTTAGTCTGTCACACCAATGTAGAATTACGGTCAAAATCGTTATCAGTATTACTACAATAATAGACCTAATCCCAAAATTGTGGATTTGTCATGATGTAAGGGCCTAATCTATAAGATCTTACGTGCAAGTCACGTCATTGTTTATTCTAGCTTGTCATATCGTAAGAATCAGCCACATAACGTCTAGTATTTCTGAAGAACACATTTTGGCTGGGTAGAAAGTAATCTATTTAATACAAGATCCAGTAGGTTTTACATAAAGTGACCACGTCTGCATGACCAAGCCATGCCATCTTGAATGAAGCTTCCCGCGTTCACCATTACCAACCTCCTCAACGTGTTACGTGTTAAATGTCAATCTTCTCGAAGAATCGTGTGGTTAGGAACCAACACCCCAACAAACCCACGTCAAGATAATTTTGTTTCTCGTCATAATTGACGGTGGCTTTTTCGTTCCCTGACTCTAAAATGAGGATTGAACTTTGCAGACGATCATCGGTATTCGTAGGGAGTTTCCCGAAATGTCTAAAGTTGAGAAAAATGCACGATTTCCAGAAATTATATGGTAAGCAACAAAAATATTTCGGCTCCATCACTAATTAAAGCTATCTGTTTCTCGTCGTCTAGAAACAGGTCTTGTCCCTGATGGGCTTTTTTGAGGAGTTCTGGGCTGTCAGGGGCCATGCTAAGGGTTAAAAAAATGAGTGACAAGGTTGTCTCATGTCAACCGATGTTTTTCCTTGACAGAATGAATCTCGATGCTTGGGGGTCTGGTAATTGCCAGTATCCGATTGTGAGTCTAGAGCGTCATATTGGAGTGTAATAAGAACGGCTTGTACCTGTTGAGGAAACTTGGATAAAAGGCATTGCCTAAAAGAGCCTTCACTCAAAATTCATTGTCCAGTGACCTCTCTCATACGTAGCACAATTTCTTTTTCCAATCCGTTTCGCGATTTGATATCATGTAGTAGCTGGTCCAACCCTCATAGACTGTTTAAGTCTCTGAGTTTAAGGACGGAGTTTTTCTGTGTGGTAAGTTTCAAAAATAACACTAGTATCCACACAAAGTGTAACGTACCTGCTGAAATATTGTGATAGCTCTTTTACTACTGAGAAAAACCATACACACCAGTCTGCCACGCGGTACTCTTGGAAGTCAGCTTCTGGACAAAAGAACCAAACTCTCGTATTATCAGGCCAGGATAGCACAGGCTACCAGGTGGAGGACGTGAGACTATACTCTTAACAGTTTGGGTGTCTGTTTCAAAACAATAAAATATACACATATTCAACAAAACTGAGGACGAAAAATTAATTACGATATGTAAATAAATAAAAAAACATATATAATGTTACACCAAGGAATGGACTCAAAGCCTGTCGCTTAGTGTGCCAGATCATATCAGGCTCAGCACTAAAAATGTCACGGATATTCAGGGCTTGACAACGCTTTTATCCGTGACGTCTTCGTATTCGGGATTCCACTACCTTGACTCCTTTTGACCCTGCATGGGTGTGTTCTGTCTATCAACCAATCACGATATTTATTACATGTCGAAAGCTCATTTTAGTTTAACCATTTTTATCTGTCCTCCAATTACTGTTCGGAATCTCTCTCTCGGAATCTTTCTCTCCCTAATAGACTGTACCAATTTCTGTTTTTGTATACTAACGGTGTTAATTTACGTTTATGAGACAGATAAAGTTTATTGAGTTGAATAGCTTACTTGTTCCAACTTCGGCCAAGCTAAGACTCTGTGTTTGACAGCCTATGGATCAGCTTAGAATTGCATCCGTAAGTAATTATTTTCTACATGCAATACTAACTTACTACAGATTCTCACACCTCAGTCACTCATTTCTTTTTTCGAGTTCGAAAAAGATCGATACATATTTTCTTATCTTTCATCGTATAAAAACAGTATATAATACCATAAAACACTAATGTAAACGAATAACCAGTCCTTTCATTTTCATGAAAAGCGTTTATTTTTGAAATCTATGTTGTTCAGGCAACCACAAACTAAATGAGGTAAAAAATTCCTTAAAATGCTCGATTTTAACACAGGGTACGATTTTTTATACCTCATAGAACAATGTTTTGTGACTGACAGAAAGTTCAAACTTTTTTAAATGATTGATTTCTGTTAGATTCTAAAGGTCATACGAGCAATGGGACTGTTTTGAAATCCGCAAATGGGGTGTTTCTGTACTTCGTTGTGATCGGAAATGTCGACCTCAAATTGCCATTTCTCTAACATAAAAAGTCTTTTTGATAACGCGGTTGAAAATGGTGAAATTACGGTGCTTGAATTTACTACTCGGCTGTCAGAAATAAGTATAGGCTTATCACCTGAAGAGAAAAAAGTATTACCGCTAGTTGTTAATCACCTTTTTAGTCTCTGGCACAACGCGTAGATAGCGAAATGAAGATGCCATGTAAGCAGATTCTAGAAAGGCATTCTTCAGACAATGGAAACGAAAGATTGTCTAGAGAGTAAGTCAGTTATTCTCAAACTACTCCAGGCTACAATTTCAAATTTTGTTGGTCCTTCATACTCGTCTCCTATGCTCGTTTGAAGAAGCCGATATGTGTGCTGACCACGAACTTGGTGACTGGGTAAGTAAATTGGTTATCTAATCAAGTTAGATTTCGGAACTAATCAGCCGGCTTAGCTTATGTGATCCTACTTGGAATGAATGGAAAAACTTTCTAAAACTGGAAGTTGTCGATAGGTAATTTCTCTACCAATTAATTGCTTTAAAGGTACAAGACAGCCTTTGGTCGCACACTATTTTGCGTCTATATGAATCTTGGTTTGGAACCTCCTGAGTGCCTACCCAATGATACGGAACTTACGACATCCGAATCACGTACTCTAGAAGAAAATGTGGATGAAGTCGATGGGGTCATATCAAGTTCACCTCGGTTCGTGCTACCTATTTTTTTTACTGTCCAAAGCAGTTTTAACCACTACTTTTTGCTAATAATGACTAAAGTTCCTATCTATGCCCTTCTACTTTGGATTGCGATAAACTACGCCTTCCCTAAATTATCACTTATCGATCCTTAAAAGAGCATGCACTATGTTTACACTTTGGACCAAAAATTATGGGAAAACATGGAACTTCTTCGCTTTAGTATGGGTAGATTACTGAACTTGGTCACATGTTCCTTCGATTTTTGCTACGGCCATGTGAATGACCGAGAATTGCACCTGACCCATTACCCACATGCATTTTATCAAAACATGGTATTTCTTCGTCAGGTTAGCGGCCTGAGTTTAATCATGTAGAGATGAAGGGTTTCTGACTGGAATCCTGGTGTTAGAACTCAGTAAATGAAGACCTCCAGCACTGCAATTCAAAACCATTCGTTGACTTAACTTTCTTTGTTGGCCCTCAAATCATAATAAATCCTGTGAGTCAAATCTAGTTTCCCCGCCTGATAATGCTGTTAATCTTCAGCCCTTAAAATTTTGAAGTTTGGTAGCTTTAAATGGTGAATTTTTTGTGTTAAGCTCTGCATTCGCTATCACATCATCGAGTGACATTCATTCTGAGATTCTGCTAATGAACAGTCCTAACACTATAATTTTCCTGTTATGTTACTCCTGCTTGTATTAAAAATCGTAAGCACCTTGTTATGGGGTCCACAATTATAAACATAATAGACTTCTCTGTATCCGGAAAATCCCATCTAATCATCCTAAAACTTCTGCTGGTTTGATTTCAACATTTTCCATCTATCATCTAATTTTCTCACTTTCACAACAAATTGCTACCCCGTCTCCCGTTAAGTAAATTAAAAAAGTACTTTCAATTCCATCATGGGGTTTTTAGTTCGTCCCTTACCCTTAAGGTTATTAATTTACTACCATTGAGCTATTAGACTTTAATGAATAAGGTTTCCGGAACGTTTGTGCCAACTCCAACAACACCCCCGCCAAGAGAAGGCGGGGGTGTTGTTCACGAAATTGAGAGGACGAAAAGCGAATATCCGGCGCTTTAACCGGGTTGGTGGACACGGAAAGTCCACCTAGAGCAGTTGGAAAACCCTCACTCCAAACCAATGGTGAACATAGGCTACAGGCTCCCAAGGAAACAAATGGCGTATGAACCGATCGTTGGTCACCGGCTTCCATGGGACTGCTTGAAGTCACTAACTTCTAGTCTGAGCCATGTTGGTAGATGCAGACTACCTGGTTGGGGTCCGTGTGACTATCGTAACCAATGGTTGGAGACTCTGAGTGACATGGCTGAGAATCGATCACAATGGCGTAGGTGTATACACTCTTTATCTTCCCTTAAACCTTGAGATTAAAATTGCTTCATATCTGTCTTCTTTCCTATACTATATCCTTATATACAACCTTTCTTTTATATACTACCACCACTAAATTAACTACTTCTATGAATTCGGTGTTCATCTTGTTGTGCTAACGAGGTATGGCAACTTGGACCGATGCATATATGTGCCTGGTCCTACGTTGTCGCTGACTGACTGACTGACCATGGACTGCATCTCATGATGCTCCACTGTCTTGTGTATTATACCTTTAGGTCAAAGGCTCGGGGTGTGGCCCCCTAAGAAAACCACCTGCTTCGGTCTGGGCACCCGGGCAGTATCACAGCCCTCACACAAGTAAATGAAATGATGATTTCTACTGACAATCCTATTTACGCTCTTACTAAATGCCAGACAATTTACATTGTTATTATTATTATTATTTACCATGTCGCTTATTCACTCCCTTTTATTCACAATTTGTGTATCCTTACTTTTCAACTTATGCAGCATAGTGTGGCGCATATATATCCGGTGCCCCTTCGTACCAATATGTATGTGTTTAAATAAATAAATAATTTCAGTTGAGTTTTAGTGAATGTAGTGTAGTTGGCAAACTTGGTTACAATCATAAAGTTCGTTAATAATGACCTAACATTTCTAATAAGTGGTCAAAAAGAGGTAGAAAAGAAAAACAACACTTCCAGCCATGAAGCGATATATATATTACCTGGTCAGTCAGTCACAACGTAGAACTTCGTACGTACGTACATCACAGAGATGCAGTTGTCGATTCAAATCCCATAGTGGTAGAAGTAGTAAGAGTATAAGCAGTAATCCGAAAGATTAGGGTTTGAAGATGTTATTGAAGGAGTATAATCCAGTGAAATAAATTTGGAAAGAGAAAAAAGATAGAGACATGAAAAATTCAGAAGATTAGAATTCGGAAGAACACAAAGAGTGGATGCACCTACGCTATTGCAAACGATTTTGAGCCATGTCATTCAAGGTCTCTAACCATCGGTTGTTACCATCTCGCAGGTCCCAACCAGGTAGTCTACACCTACCAACATGGTTCAGTCCACTTGTCAGTGAGTGACCTCATGGATTTGTACCACGTTTTGCTATATTAGTCAAACTGATCCCTCCGTGATTGTCACAAGAGGACTTTTGTCCTTTCTTATAGACTGGCACAATCAGATGGAATTACGTCCAGTTCCCAGATTCTACCTAAGACCTCGGTCAATCTCGCTGCTATTACTGGACCGCCATCCTTAAAAATCTCAGGGGTGAACCTGTCAGGGCCTGCTACTCTCCCACGCTTCGAACTTCCTATAGCTTTTCCAACCTCGTAAAAAGTTGGTGGACTTACATTAACTTGCCATTCAGGTCGACTGGGGATCGTGGAAAACCGGAATGTGGCTGAAGGCCAATTGAACTGATCCCTAAAGTGTTTTGCCCATCGATCCAATCTCCTGGATTGAGAATGGATAATATGTTCGTCTTTTTCCGAGATAGTTTCTCTGACAGTTGGGTTCCTAATACTGGTTTCTTTAAATAGTCTGAAAAGTTGTCTGCTGTTGCCTTTTCCATCTCTTGCTTTCGCTACCCACCACTGTTCGCGATCATTGCGTAGACTTCTTATTAGCCTGCGCTTAAGTTGACTTCGCTCTTCGTTATGTTCAGAGCCAAATGGGATAAGTTTTTGAGCATCTATCAGTGAGGTAGATGCTGCTGAGATCCAATGTTTCTCCCTAACCTTATACTTTACCGTACTAGCAGTTTCCTTGCAGCGTCTTTCCCACGTCCAGTAAGACGCAGACAGATACGTGCTCTCACTTGAGCATATTTTGAATGTAAGCATGTGCTCCAGAATGAGTTACATTTTATTATCGAGCCCCTCCATCGGTGGCTGACAGCGACGTAATCTATTTGAGTCCAACGTTGGGACGAATTCGGGGGTCGCTATGTCAAAAGATTTTTTCCTTGTGTTTAAAGTTAGTATTTGCAAGAAACAGGTGGTTATCTAAGCATAGCTGCAACAGACGGTCGTCATTATCTGTCCTTTGAGCCACGATACCATAAGATCCACCCAGGTGTCTTTCCCTTTCACTTAATTTACCTACTTGAGCAATTAAGTCGCCAGCCACCATTACTACATCAGAGTGCCTAGCTTTTCGGAGAGGGTCGGGAAGCTTTCTGTAAATCTCATCTTGTACGTGATCTGAGCTGCAGTCAGTGGGAGAGTAGGCAGAGACGACGAAGAGGCAACAACAAGTGTCCCTATCTTTCTGAGTCCTTACTGTTCCGTTTAATCGGACAGTGCACAGAGGACTGTCTACTGGGATCCAGTTCAAAAGAGCTAGTTCTGCCCTAGGACTCAATGCTATACCTACACCAGCAAGGCCACGGGAAGCAGCATCAGGGATCCCAGATACACGAAGTGTGAATCGAGTTGGTTCTTTATTATGACATGGTGAGGTCAAATGAATGACTGCACTCGGACCCTGCATTTCGGAGACGCAGCACACATCGATGGTGCGAGATTCTAAAGTCTTAGCTAAGAAAGCCTGTTGTCCTATTTCGCACAATGTTCGGACGTTAAAAGTTCCTACATGTGGTTTAGAGAGTGGTTTCAGGAGACCGGGAATAACGTCCCGCGTACTCGAATCGTTTGCCGTAGCGGTGCGAGGTGAAAAAAGGACGTAAGAAGGGTCAGTCGTGGAGATAAGAGAGTTATTAGGAGGTGTAGGAGGGATTTCAATGTGACCAACTTGGTCTCATGTGCTGTTACACGTACGAGGGCTAATATCACTTCCCGGCTGCCCACACCGTGGAAGGGTATTTCTTGAGGGACCTGAAAAGGAAGTTGGATTAATGTTGATCATAACGATCTGGGAGCGTGACCACAGAGCCCTAATCTTTTCGATTAGTGTTTATACTCTTGCTACTTCTACCACTATGGGATTTGAATCGACAACTGAATCTCTGTGCTAATTTGGCATGGCAACTCTAACTGATGTACGTACGTACGTACGAAGTTCTACGTTGTGACTGACTGACTGAGACTCCCAAGATAAGTGAAGTGGTCGACACGCTCAACTACTACTTCCTTATTACTTGGTGCATATGCAAGATGCAGACTTAAGTTGAGGAACCACTGTTTTTCACCATAGAAAACTAAACAAAAGTTTAAATAAAGTACACTATATATATACTTTGTGAGAAGTTAGACTGGACTAGTTGTCACATTGTCGAATTTCAACCATATCATTCCAAGTTTTATATAATCGATTCCATCTGTTTTGCAAACCCTTATCATAATGACGTACAGTTCTATACACAGCTCAGAATAATAATCTTTTCAAGTGGAATTATATATTTGTTTAAATAAACAAATAAACAGTGGTAAAAAGTTGTCGGAATATATATGCTCCACACATTATTGAATTAGTGTGTGGACTGGAATACTGCCTGGGTACCTAAACCGAAGCGGGTGGTTTTCTTAGGGGGCCACACCCCGAACCTTTAACCCGGAGATCTAACCCAAAAGGCAGTGAGGCAACTGTAGAAGTTGTGACCCTATGGTATCTGACAACCAATAATAGGTTCATACTCCACTTGTTTCTCGAGGATCCTGAGGCCCATGTACACCAATGATTTGGAACCAGGGTTTTCCAACTCCCATAGATGAATACTCCATACCCACTATCAGTGTAAGCATCAGACACTCACTTTTCGTCCTCTCAATTTTGTAAACAACACCTCTGCCTCAGGAAGGCATCAGTAGAACTGTCCTGATAGTAGCTATACACGCATGGCCATAAGGGAGCATTTCGGGATGGGAGCGGACTCTCCCCACCCTCAGCCTTACCGGGACATTTGGGGGATACTTGAGTCACATTAACATTAAAAATACAATTTACTCTTTAGAATTTGTAGCACATTTGTAATAGGTTTCGGTGTAAATGTAAATAACCCTGTATGGTTGTTAGCAGTTAGTAGACGGTGAATTAAGACAATCGTATTTAATACTATCAGATAAGTCCAGTATAGCGTATTAGATAAGAAACCTTGTCAAATTATCAGGTTTGTAATATACTCGGACTCATTTCACTTAACAAGACTTTTTGAAGCGAATATTGATCAAAATATCTAATAAATAATTCCTATAGTCAGGAATTATTTGTTGACAAGTTATTCAATTTTCATTTATCATTTTCTATAAATAATAGACCATCAAATGTCATGCAATCTTCACCAGTACCACGTAATACCCTCAGACAATCGCTTCCACGTGCTTTGTTTACTGATTCAATACAGATCTCACTTTCATCCAATGAAACCCCTAATCCCTTGACATCCACTCCAATTTTATCCAATGTTATTAATTCATGTCCTGTCAACATAGAGTCATCTAGTAAATATCAATCTTGTAAGACCTTGCCAACTCCTCATCTAGTACTTATACCATGTCAACGATCAAAACGAAAATGCCGTACTCCAACAAAACGCCTACCAGTAAAACGAGAATCTCGAAAGAAGCCAACAAAGTTAGTTTAATTTTTTTTCTGATACTTTTCTTTCGATGATTTTTATAGCATACTCCTTGTTATGTATGAAACACAGAGTTGGAAATTGGTTACCTTGTTTTATCTTTTTATGGTAGATGTATTTTGTTTTGGTCTCTTAATTTACCTATTGTGCATAACAATATTTATTATAATAAAATAGATACATTCAATTACCACACGATTCCAAGTAGCAGGTTTAATTTAAAAATTTCTAGTAGGACGAATCATACTATTAATTGTTAAGTAAACCTTTTAGATCTGTCATCGACTGGATCATGAAGACGTCGACATCTGGAGGGAAGCATGGGATACAGTGGACAGGCAGGATGCAGCTGGACGATTTAGACTTTGCAGATGATCTGGCTCTTCTATCACATACGCAACAACAAATGCAGAACACGACCAATGTAGCAGCAGCCTCAGCTGCAGTAGGTCTCAATATACACAAAGGGAAAAGCAAGACTCTCCGATACAATACAACGTGTATCAATCGAATCACACTTGACGGAGAAGCTTTGGAGGGTGTGGAAACCTTTACATATCTGGGCAGCATCATTGATGAACACGGTGGATCTGATGCAGATGTGAGGGCAAGAATCGGCAAAACAAGAGCAGCATATTTACAACTAAAGGACATCTGGAACTCAAAACAATTGTCAACCAAAACCAAGATCAGAATTTTCAATACGAATGTCAAGACAGTTCTACTGTATGGGGCGGAGACGTGGAAAACTACGAAAGCCATCATCCAGAAGATACAGGTGTTTATTAACAGTGTTCTACGCAAGATACTTCGGATCCGATGGCCAGACACTATCAGCAACACTTTACAGTGGGAGACAACAAACCAGATTCCATCTAGTGTAAGGAGAAATCAGGAAGAAGCGGTGGGGGTGGATAGGACACGCATTGAGAAAATCACCCAACTGCGTCACAAGACAACCCCTCACATGGAATCCTGAAGGCCAAAGGAGAAGAGGAAAACCAAAGAACACATTACGCCGAGAAATGGAGACAGACATGAGAAGAATGAACAAAAGTTGGATAGGACTAGAAAGAAAGACGGAGGACAGAGCGGGTTGGAGAATGCTGGTCGGCGGCCCATGCTCCATTGGGAGTAACAGGCGTAAGTAAGTAAGTATAATATGCTATCAGGGATCTCTGTATTTGTAGTAATTTAAAAGGCGTCACTGGATAAAATTTTCGAATATATATTGATGTCCCAAAGACTAACTGAAGGTTACTTACTTAATGGCTTTGGAATTAAAAATCAAAACACTAATTCATTGTCAACTATCCTCCTGTTATTTGTAAGTGAACATTTTATGTTCTAGTTAGTTAGATGTTAATATTATTTCCTCTGTTATTTGTTTAGTTTGTCAAAGTCTTTATTTGAAATTTGTTCTTGTATTTCTACTCTGTTAGCACAACACCTACTACAAGACAAAGGAATCCTTCAGCTAATTCATCAAAACGGACTCCAGCTTCAACGTCAGCTCGTACTCCAAGGAGTTCAAATCGATCACGTTCACATACTATCACGTCTCCTAATGCTAATAGCTTAAAGCAAAAGTCGACATTGTCGGAAACGTCTACTTCAACAAGAGGAGAATCTAAAAGGAGGGCGAATACCGATTCAAAACGTTGTAACCATCGACGTTCAGTACATGAGACACCTAATCCAGAGAAATCATATCCTCGTTGGGAACGAGCTAAGTTGGCTGCAGCAGAGAAAACAAAAAATAAGGTATATTTCTGTGCATTTAGCAAAAGTCACTGGGATTTTTGTAGCTATATTTTTCTCTGTTTTGAGATTAATTTGGTTAAAAAGGTTATGTTTACCTATCTATAAAGTATCATTGAAGTCCTGTTTACCACTTTACGTAGTAAGGTTACTTTCGAAAAAAAGTGTATACTCTTATAAATTTGTCAAACACTGATTCCAAACCAGTTATCCCTATGGACTCAAGAGTCCGAAATGTAAGACACTGATTACCATGGGGGGGGGAAGAAATTGTACTACTTACATCCCTCCATTCCCTTATCCAATTAGTTCTTTAGATTGGAAAAAATGTCTCTTAATTAAATCATCACTTATACAATAATACTTTCATAAAAGGTAACAGTAAAAATGCCCTGGTATAGCCGATGGTAGGGAGAGTTAGCTCTTCCTCCCGAAATGCTCTCACATGGCCACGCGTATAAAGCCACTGTCAGGGAAGTCCTATTCATTGCCTTCTCGCAGTGGGAGTGATGTTTACGCAATTGAGAGGACAAAAAGCGAATGTCCTGCCATTTAACCGGGGTGGTGGACACGGAAAGTTCACCTGGGGGAGTTGGAAAACCCTGAATCCAAACCAATGGTGCACATGGGCTCCAGTGTCCTGAGGGAACAAATGGCGTATAAACCAGTCGTTGGTCACCGGCAACCATGGGACTGCATCTCCTCACAATGGTGCGCTGTATTGTGGGTCAGACCTTCAGGTCAGTATCATAGTCCCCACACAATCTAAGGAAATGACAATTTTTTGTGTGGCGCATATATAAATGGTGCCCCCTTGTACCTATAAATAAAATAAATAGCGGTAGGTTAGCGGTTTGAAGACTATTTGTGTTAAATCATTGTTGTTCTCCTAAGATTTCTCTTTTTCAACGAACCCACCATGATTGTGTTCTTTATTTATACTTGTATTCTAATTCTTGTTTCAAATCATATGATCACAAAAATCTCAACTCCTTTATATAATCCATTTCTCAATGCCTATTTTCATTATGATTTCAGTGTAATACTATATGTGTACAACCTTACTTCATTTTTAAAGTAAAATGACCGGAAATAAACTCCCATAATATGTACAACAAGTCACTTACTAGCATATGTTCAGAAGTATTTTTTTACTATATCATTAATCTTTTCTACGTTATTATTGGTTAACAGCCAATGTTCTACCACGTTACTTACTTACGCCTGTTACCCCTCGTCGAGGAGCATAGGCCGCTCACCAGCTTCTCCAACCAACTCTGTCCTGGGCAATCCTTTTCATACCTGCTTCTAATGTTCTACCACATCGTTTATATAATCTTAATGGTTAAGGCACAAATATCCCTGCTAATCAGTTCACAGTTTAATTGTATGAAACACTAAAAGCACTACTTATTTACTTCTTTTTGTGTTTGTCTTCTCAACAGGCAATTATTGTAGATGAATCACCAATAAAACCACCGCTAACAACAGTCAGTCCATTACGTCGGCTACGTCGAGCTAATTCTATGCTAAATAGTCTTTTGTATATAGAAGCACAAGAAGCTGCCAATATAACAGCTCAAACTCACAGTGGTGGTGGTGGTCTTCCAACACTATTGAGTAATAGTTCCAGTCTACCATTAAATTCCGATGATGATAATGAAGATAATAATCGACTAACTCGTGAATCATCACTTCAGTTTAGTCAAGAATTACCGATACAATATAAAGATTCATGTTTGTCCGTAGCAATGTCACGTGCTGAACGTTGGCGACGACGTCAGTTACTAGAGGAAGCTAGTTTAAGTCAATTCTCAACACAAATTTCTAATATTCAATCAAATTCTGTACATATAAATAATGATCTTATCAATGAAAATGTTAATCCATCAACACCTCCACGTTTATTACGTCGTAATTCTAATTTACTAGCCAATATGATATCTTCATCAGATCATCATCGTTTAAATACAACATTAATTCAATTAATTCATAGTCCAAAACGAATAAAAACTCCTCGTAAAAGTAAGTTGGTGTATAAACTTTTCTGAAAAAATACTATTATCAGATTTGATAGACTTACTACTTATTATACCGTTTGGACCTCCCAAATGCCCTGGTACGGCCGAGAGTGGGGAGGACCCGCCCTCCCTTTCAAAATGCTCTCACATGGCCACGCGTATACAGCCTCTGCCAGGAAAGTCCTACTCACTGCATTCTCGCATCACGGGTGTTGTTTACGAAATTGAGAGGATGAAAAGCGAACGTCCGGTGCTTTAACCGGGTTGGTGGACAAGGAAAGTCCATCTAGGGGAGTTGGAAAACCCTCATTCCAAACAAATAGTGCACATGGGATCCAGGCTCCCAAGGAAAAAATGGCGTATGAATCAATCGTTGGTCACCGTCTACCACGGGATTGCATCTCCTCACGATGCTCCACTGCCTTGTGGTTCAGACCTTCAGGTCAAAGGCTCGGGGTGTGGCCCCCTAAGAGAACCACATGCTTCAGTCTGGGCACCTGAGCAGTATGACAGCCCTCACATAAATCAAATGAGATTTGTGCGGCGCATATGTGTCTGTTGCTTCCTTGTACCAATATTTATGTGTTCAAGTAAATAAATAAATTCTGATACTAAGCAATTGATATAGGGTAAAATTGTATGACCTAATCACTGTATTTCGTAATCTAATTTCAATCTGGTCTTTACATGTTTTCCATCATATAGTGTGGATCATATTGTATTTACAGTCTTAATCATAAATTATGTTTCTATAATTGATTCACTACAATAATTAGTCAGTTATCACCAGTATGATAAGATGTGACATAATTGTGTATAGAACCAGGTGATCACATTTTATGTTCATACAACTGTAAGGATGGCTCGTTGGCAAACTCAAGGAAGCCTCAAGAAGCCCAGAAAGAGCCGAAGACATTCCATGCAATCACCATTAAGGGAACATTCTAGAATGTCGACGTGTACCCTATTGGATGAATAAAAAGGACATGAGATTTTTGTACTATATTTGATACTGTTTGGGGAATAAAATTCCTACTTACTAGTCTTCTCTCTTGCGACTTTGCGGGTTCTATTGTTTAAGTAGTCTAGTAGTACGTGGCATAGCAAGAATCAAAGCTGTAAATATAACAACAAAGAAGAAAGCAATCAACGAAATACGAAATAAATAATACAAATATACCACTGTGGTTAATCTTGCATCATGTTATTGCATAACATATCCAACTTCTGGTTATTGGTATTAAGCTAGCATTGATCACAGAAAGTTTGCATCAGATCGACAAAGGGCTGGCTTCTGTTGATCCTTCACGACTCCCTGGCTGGGGTCCGAGAGATGGTGCAACACAGTGGCTAGAGACGTTATCAGATATGGTTCAGAATAGAAGCCAGTGGCGATCCTGCTGTAACCTTCTTTTACTTTCTTCATAAAGAGTGGTTCTAACTTTCTTAACCGAAAGAGTCTTCCTGTTGTACATTCCAGTTCCCCCCATCATTACTCTTCTCTTTTTTTCATCCGTTGTTTCCTTTATATATACGCATCTTCCCCCTTTCTCTTCCCATTCTCATTATTTTGTGTGGCGCATATGTATCTGGTGCCCCTTTGTACCAATATGTATGTGTTCAAATAAATAAATCAGATCGACATTTAATGATTTACATTACTTGATCTCATGTACTGATCTTCCTGTCCTCTAATTTTTTTTACCATCCTACTTCTGTCAGCTAACATTTTACATCAACATAGTTGATGGTTAAACATACATAACACACCCTTAATTACCTCTAGTTGATGAATTTTTTTGGTCTCATCATTCGACTTGTTCATTCAGTTTCACTGTACGTGACTAATGCTTCGAAGTGAACTATGATAGATTATTT
This sequence comes from Schistosoma mansoni, assembly GCF_000237925.1. Classification (NCBI taxonomy): domain Eukaryota; kingdom Metazoa; phylum Platyhelminthes; class Trematoda; order Strigeidida; family Schistosomatidae; genus Schistosoma; species Schistosoma mansoni. Next base: position 18,317,757 of record NC_031500.1, on the reverse strand, counting down.
GTTGCTCTTATGTACGTCTTCTGCTTTCATAGACCATATTCTCAATAATAGTCTAATGCATTCAGTTTATTTTTCCCTAACTTCTTTTTTCTTCTACAATAAGATATTTTTAATGTGACGCCCAAGTGTACTTCAAATGCAAAAAACAATTGCTCTCAATTGTCTACAACAACCACTCAAATAAATACGGACTGTTCAAATCCAGTACAAATTACTACAACTCCTCCTATCTGTACTATGAAACCATTTCTACAAAATGATGTTCAACCTATGTCAAATGTGAATACAGTAGGCTCAATCCCAAGATCTACTCCTCGACGTAGAACGTACAAATCTAAAGATATAGATGATAGTCATCCTGTCAACACTACTGCTACTAGTCGTCGTCGGACTAGACATTCTTCTGGATTTGTTCAATCGAATACACGTGAAACTATTGTTTCACCTCAGATATTTGACGAAGAGGCAATGTTCCTTGGAAGAGAAGAATTTCTGAATGAAACTACTCCAAATGTGTCTAACACAGTTGATGCATGTATTGAAGATGATGGCGCTGAATTTGGAGCGTTGTTAATGTCTAGGTTGGTTGGCTGTTTTAAAAGTTTCCTCATTTTTCTATAGGAAAAAATCTTAAACATTTATTTTTGAGTAGACTTTTACACATTTGTCGTTTTCTTGAATTTGGGATTTTTTTTAATGATCCGGTATCTTGATCTGAGGCTAAATTTTATTCTGTAGGTCGTAATCGTCATAGATGTAACCGATCTCTACAAAACCTCTTCAACCAAATTAACATATACAGCTGACCAGTGACTTCAAGATTTTCTTGAAATCCTAGTAAAATGTCGTGACTGGTGGTGTAGTTCAGTCATATTGGAAGTGAAACAGTTGTCACCGATGACACTTTATGTTTTTCTCACCGTGTTAGTTTGATTAAAGTCGAAATTATCACACTAGATACTGACCCATTCGTTCTAACAATAAAACGTCCTGAGGGTCTTGAATCGGATCTCTGGTAGGCTCGTGGGTGTACACTGACAAAGAGCCCTATACTAGGACGAAACAACTGTCCAAAGCTCTAGGGTTTCCAATAGTAGTTCGGCTGAGATTAGTCGTATGGATAAAAGCTACGAGTCTGGACCATTTTCACAAGACCCTCTCAAATGAATTTGTTAGGATGGCTCGTTGGCAGACTCAAGGAAGCCTCAAGAACTCCAGAAAGAGCCAAAGACATTCCATCCAACCACCACTAGGGGAACATTCTAGAATGTCGACGTGTAGCTCTCTTATTAGTTGAATAAGAACATTTAAACACATAAATATTGGTACAAGGAAGCAGGTGGTTTTCTTAGGGGGTCACATCCGTAGCCTTTGACCTACAGGTCTGAGCCACCAGGCAGTGGAGCATCGTGAGGAGATACAGTCCCATGGTAGCCGGTGACCAACGATTGGTTCATACGCCATTTGTTCCTTCAGGACCGTGGAGCCCATGTGCACCATTGGTTTGGAATGAGGGTTTTCCAACTCCCCTAGATGGACTTTCCTTGTCCACCAACCCGGTTAAAGCACCGGACATTCGTTTTTCGTCCTCCCAATTTCGTAGAAAACACCCCTGGTGTGAGAAGGCAGCGAGCAGGCCTTCGCTGGCAGAAGCTATATACGCTTGGCATTTCGATAGGGAGAGCTAACTCTCCCCACTATCGGCCGTACTAGGGCATTTGGGGGCTCAAACTGAAGACGATTAGATACTATGGAATATGAATGAATTTGTTTCTTCATATTATTGTTATCAATGATAATATTTATTGTTGACATTGTTCCTTTTTGAAACTTCTTTTTTATGTATAGAAAACGTAGAAAAATATCTCCAGTTTGTACACCAACACAACCTCCTGTATTTCGTTTGAATACATTAGCTGTCACAACAACTATGCCAGCTACCACTAATATTCATCATCAAGTTTCCACTGGATCACCTAATTCTCGTGATTTGTCTGGAAATCATACACCATATTCATTTGGTAGTAATAATTTCGTGGCTGACCACTTAATAAATGCACCTAAACGTAATATCAATTGTATTTCTAACAGTAACAGTAGTGACTATAGTACTTTAGATACTACTATTAGTACTACTGCTAATACTACATCTTCCACTACTATTAGTATTAGTGATCCAAAACAATCTGATATGATCAATAATTGTAAACCATCTGTATTTACTACATGTTCAGTAGTTAAACCTATTCATCAATCACAATTTGCTCCATTGCATGTATTCAATCGTCCTTCAGTTGCTGTTAGGTAAGTGTGTGGAAGAAATATCATTGATTCATATACGTATTTATATCTTTATGCTAATAGTTGTGTTTTTTGGTTGATATTTAATCTCATTTATAATTCCTTTTCATAAGTTATATATATATATATAATCATAACTCTTTACAGTGTGATCAAAATTGAAAGGATCTGTTTGATTTGTCTTCACCGAAATTTAACGATACTCCAGATGTGTCCTGTATCAGGAATTTCCATTATAACTACTCCTGTTCAACTGTAACACAGATTGTCAATCAGTCAGCTACAACGTAGGATCAGGCATATATATGCATCGGTTAAAGTTGCCACACCTCGTTAGCACAATAAGATGAACACCAAATCCATAGAACTAGTTAATTTATTGGTGGTAATATACAAAAGAAAGATTGTATAAAAGGATATAGTATAGGAAAGAAGACAGATATGAAGCAATTTTAGTCTCAAGGTTTGAGGGAACATAAAGAGTGTATACATTTGCGCCATTGCGATCGATTCTGAGCCATGTCATGCAGAGTCTCCAACCATTGGTTACGATAGTCACGCGGACCCCAGCCAAGTAGTCTGCATCTACCAACATGGCTCAGACTATAAGTTAGTGACTTCAAGCACTGATGCCACGTTTTGGTTTGGCCGCCCCTAACTCTTTTCCAACCATCCCCTACACTAGTCAGCATACCGCGTCGTGGTAATCGGTGTTCAGGCATACGTAACGCGTGACCCAACCATCTTAGTTTATGAAGATTCATGACCTCATCAACTGATCTACCATCAGATTGTACTACTTATGGAAATGAACTTTCGTGACCTTATTGTTTTAAGTAGTTCATTTCTTGTCTAGAGATTCTATAATTGACGTAAAGTATGTAATCATGTTAAAGAAATACTATTATGCATTCATCAACATCTTGAGCAAAGTTTCTAGGATGTTTACAATGTTTTTTTCGTATAAACAAAATATGAGTGATCCAACTTTTTAATCACTTTATTTGTTGCTTAAAAAGTTATATTAACGCTAATTAGGTTCAGCCTATAAGATTTCAGTCCCAATTAGATCAGTTTGTGTATCTGTATTGTATATACAAATTATGTATATGTTTGTTGTTATGTCCTTTATCTCGCTTACTATGGCAACTTGAACCGTTGCATATATGTGGCTGGTCCCACGTTGCAGCTGTCTAACTGACTGAACATGCATTTCCTTTCTTGTTACGTCCTTGATGTATCTTCTCATTATTTCATGCTTAATGTGGTATGAGATTTTTCTCAATCTCATTTACGGCCTTGACGTGATAGGTTGCTTAGTGCGACCTTGAGACTTATTCCAGAATATTCTTGAAAGTAGAAAGAACACAAACTTTCCTAATAGGACCGTTGTAATTGAACGGAAGGATAAGACGAGTTAGCTGGAACTGTGTATCCTATTTACTCATTACTGAATTAATTCAAAAAAGGTACATAGATAAAGCATACAATTTTTTATTGAAATTGAGTTATTAAAGTGGAAAAAAAAGAAATACGAAAGGTTGCATTCAAATTACAATAGAAAACAATGTGGCAGTGATTTAGATACATTCAACAAAAGCTTATGATTGATAGAATTAAACAGGTATAAAATCAAATATCAGTATAGGGTTGTGATAATTATTATGTTTTGATTGAGATCATGAACCGAATCCCACGAGTGTGGTCGTGGATGCTCACTGCTGAGAAGTCCCATAATAGGACGAAACGGCCGTCCGGTGCTTTCAGGGTTTCAATAGTGGTCTAACATCAGTCGGTTTATGATTTCAAGCAAAAAATAAAATGTTATTATATATAGTTTAGATCATGATTCAATTGAAGCTAGACCACCATGGAAGACCTGAAAGCACTGGACGGACGTTTCATCCTATTATGACTGGCTCCATGAGGTAATTCCTGGAGTTCTAGCGAGAAGTAGTGACCAGCGGAACTAATCCATGTCAGGTAGAGACAGGTATCTACCTCAGTACAATGGAAGTTGGTCGCCCAATTTCGTGGATTGGTTGATGTTAGACATTAACACCGTTGGATGCCGGCCGGCTCAGCGGTCTGTCGGCTAAGTGCCCTGGTGCGAGACTGGTAGGTCCTGGGTTTGAATCCGGCGAGGCGGAGTCTTGGATGTGCACTTCTTAGGAGTCCCAAGGTAGGACGAAACGGCCGTACAGTGCTTCCAGGTTTTCCATGGTAGTCTAGCTTACATTGACTCATGACCTGAACTATATAAAATTACTAAAATCTCCATAAAACCCCCTTCTGAAAATATTATTACTTTACCAACATTGAATAAAACGCGACAATATCTACCCTCTGCCCCCCACCCAAAAAGGATCAACTTTCTTTGTTTATCTATTGCATCTTGATTTCTATCTTGATGATCTATTTGTATTTTATTTATAATTTTAGTGATTCTATTGATAATACTACAACAATGAATAGTAGTCAAAGTAATTCTATATGTATTGCATTACGTCAACGTTTATTTGGTGGAATTGATGAATTATCTAATAGTATATCTAGTCATAAACTATCTGAAGATCACCATGATAATGATAACTTGGAGAATATTGATCCAAATCCATTGAACTCCCCAGCATCATCATCATCATCATGTTCATTATCATCAAAATCTCAGATTCAATCATTAACAAAACAAAATAATAATAATAATAATTCACGTCATTTATGGGATGAGAATTCAATAGATTTACCATTATCACCAGTAATACATCAGTTGCCATGGAATATCCAAACATCATCATCAATTGAATTAAAAACTAATAATAATCATATTCAATCAAATTATTATACATTTACAAATCATAATAGTGTATATAATAGTAAAAGAATAATACCAATTATTGAAAATCAATCATGTAATAATAATAATAATATATTACATCTTAGACGCAATTTATTCCAATGATTCTTTTTCTTCTCCTTTTCTCTTTTTTTTCTCTGGTAAATTTTCTCTCCTCTCTTTTCTTTTTTAGTTTTCTCTCTGTAGTAACTGTTCCCTATTCCCCCTCTGTTTTCTTTTTTGATTTTCTTTCTCTATCTAGTAATATTTCTTTTATTTTCCAATTTATTATATATTTTAGTTTCTCTTTTCTTTTTTTGGTTTACTTTACCTAGTAAGTTTTCTCTTCCCCCACCTCTTTTCTTTTTTCGGCTTTCTATCTACGTCTAGTCATTTTTCTTTTATTTTTTTTAGTTAGTTATGCACTTTGTTTCTCTTTTCATCTTTTTCTTTTTTGGTTTTCTTTAACTTATAAATTTTCCCTCCTCTCCCCCTCTTTTCTTTTCTTTTTTTTGGGTTTTCTTTTATTTCCCCAATGGGTTATCCATTTTAGTTGCTCATATGTTTATGATTTATATTGTGATGATGTAAATTTTTTTTTTGAATGTTTTCCTATATTTTTTATTCTTTTTTGTGTTAATCATCAATCTGTTAGAGTTACCCTTTTTTAAATGAACGTTACAAGATCATTCAATGTGGAACAGTCTTCTTTTGGTTTAGGCATTCGGGCAGTAGTTCAGTCTTCACATGGATCAAGTGATTCGTATGGTGTATATGCATTTAATACCTCTTTGTACTCGATATTTATGTATTTAAATAAAAGAGAGAAAAATACACAACCCTTTTTTAAATGCAAAATTGTGTTACATATTACTAATATATTATAAGTAGTATATATATGTATATATAAACATTTTTCGAAAAATCTTGAGTATCTTTTATTTTGCTTACAATTTTATGTTCAAAAAATTATTACTTATTATGGTATTCTATTTTCTATTTGGTTGAAGTCAGTTTATTATAAATATAGTGTTGAATACTGGTTTTAATAATCAATCCCGACCGTTGCTGCTACCTTGACATGGCGTTAGGGTCCGTTGAAGAACGGAGCTAACACGTCAGAAATCCCCCACAAAAAGGCCGTCTATGACTGGCCTCAAGCAGTTGTCTTTTGGGCATTACGGTCACGCTCCCAGGTCGTTAAGACAAACATTAATCCATTTTTCTTATCAGGTTCCTCAAGAAATACCCTACCACGGTGTGGGCAGCCGGGAAGTGATATTAGCCCTCGTACGTGTAACAGCACATGAGACCAAGTTGGTCACATTGAAATCCCTTCTACACCTCCTAATAACTCTCTTATCTCCACGACTGACCCTTCTTACGTCCTTTTTTCACCTCGCACCGCTAGGGCAAACGATTCGAGTACGCGGGACGTTATTCCCGGTCTCCTGAAACCACTCTCTAAACCACATGTAGGAACTTTTAACGTCCGAACATTGTGCGAAATAGGACAACAGGCTTTCTTAGCTAAGACTTTAGAATCTCGCACCATCGATGTGTGCTGCGTCTCCGAAATGCAGGGTCCGAGTGCAGTCATCATTTGACCTCACCATGTCATAATAAAGAACCAACTCGATTCACACTTCGTGTATCTGGGATCCCTGATGTTGCTTCCCGTGGCCTCGCTGGTGTAGGTATAGCATTGAGTCCTAGGGCAGAACTAGCTCTTTTGAACTGGATCCCAGTAGACAGTCCTCTGTGCACTGTCCGATTAAACGGAACAGTAAGGACTCAGAAAGATAGGGACACTTGTCGTTGCCTCTTCGTCGTCTCTGCCTACTCTCCCACTGACTGCAGCTCAGATCACGTACAAGATGAGATTTACAGAAAGCTTCCCGACCCTCTCCGAAAAGCTAGGCACTCTGATGTAGTAATGGTGGCTGGCGACTTAATTGCTCAAGTAGGTAAATTAAGTGAAAGGGAAAGACACCTGGGTGGATCTTATGGTATCGTGGCTCAAAGGACAGATAATGACGACCGTCTGTTGCAGCTATGCTTAGATAACCACCTGTTTCTTGCAAATACTAACTTTAAACACAAGGAAAAAATCTTTTGACATAGCGACCCCCGAATTCGTCCCAACGTTGGACTCAAATAGATTACGTCGCTGTCAGCCACCGATGGAGGGGCTCGATAATAAAATGTAACTCATTCTGGAGCACATGCTTACATCCAAAATATGCTCAAGTGAGAGCACGTATCTGTCTGCGTCTTACTGGACGTGGGAAAGACGCTTCAAGGAAATTTCTTAGGGTTTTACTTAATGATAGGCAAGCTAAGAATATATTTCATGAACAACTAGGAAAACAGTTAGGCAGCCATGTAAGTGGAATGACATCCGTAAAGCTGTGGAAACAGCAGTGATATCTGCTAGTACGGTAAACTATAAGGTTAGGGAGAAACACTGGATCTCAGCATCATCTACCTCACTGATAGATGCTCAAAAACGCATCCCATTTGGCTCTGAACATAACGAAGAGCGTAGTCAGCTTAAAAGCAGGCTAATAAGAAGTCTATGAAATGATCGCGAACAGTGGTGGGTAGCGAAAGCAAGAAAGATGGAAAAGGCAGTGGCAATATGCAACAGCAGACAACTATTCAGACTTGTTAAAGAAAGCAGTATTAGGAACCCAACTATCTCGGAAAAAGATGAAAATATTGTCTATTCTCAATCCAGGAGATTGGATCGATGGGCAAAACACTTTAGGGATCAGTTCAATTGGCCTTCAGCCACACTTCGGTTTCCCACGATCCCTAGTCGACTTGAATAACAACTTGACGTAAGTCCTCCGACTCTTTACGAGGTTGGAAAAGCTATAGGAAGTTCGAAGCGTGGGAGAGTAGCAGGCCCTGACAGGTTCACCCCTGAGATTTTTAAGGATGGCGGTCCAGTACTAGCAGCGAGATTGACCGAGGTCTTAGGTAGAATCTGAGAACTGCATTTAATCACATCTCACTGATCCCAGTCACTGATTGTGTCAGTCTATAATAAAAGACAAAAGTCCTCCTGTGACAATCACAGAGGGATCAGTTTGACTAATATAGTATCTAAAATATTAGCTTCAATAATAATTCGACGCCTAATCAAAGCTCGTGAAGAGCAGACTAGAGTAAACCAGGCTGGTTTTCGACCTGGACGTGGTTGTATAGACCAGATATTCACTCTACGTCAGGTCCTAGAACATAGACACATTCAGACGCCCCACAATAGTAGTATTTCTCGACCTTAAGGCGGCATTTGACTCCGTTGGTCGTGAGGTTCTATGGCAGTGTTTGTCAGTGAAAGGAGTACCAAAGAAGTACTTTAACCTTATAAATGCTATTGTTAGTTGAAAATAATATTACATAGGGGACTTAGTTCGAGAAGAAAGAATGAATTCACGGAATAAAAAAATGTATAAGATAACTTTAAAACTCAAGACTTAAGGAAAGACAAATAGTGGGTACATCGACACCATATCACACAACTTGCAATAGACGCAGAAATCCAGGACTCGGTCTCAGAGCAAACATCAACTTTGGGGTGTAGGTTCATCCAGCTGACGAGTCCCGAGCAGGACGAAATACGTGTCTTGGATTCCACTGCTTATAATGTCTCTCACTTAAAGACAACATCAAGGTAGGATCCATATATGTCATAAGAGACTGATCAATCGCAGTCCTAAATACCAATAAGAGGATCCAAATATACATGTATAGACTTTTAATTTCAAGCACTAATATTCACAAAATGCCATTGTGTGTTCAACAGCTAATTTCCGAGTTCATACTCAAGTCAACACAACCATTAACATTACCCCAGTGTCTGCAATAAACGCAGAAATCCAAAACAGGTAATTCAACTCTCAATGAATTCATAGACGTTTCAAATTTTGTCATCCTTAGCTTTCCTTGAGCTTACTTTAACACCAACAGGTTGATTGATGAGCCTGCAAATGTGGAGTTCAGTATGGAAATAGTTATTATAAATGGTCTGTGGTTGTAACAACGATATAGTGTTTCCCGTGAATAAACATCTCCCCACTAATATTGTCTTTCTGCAATAGTCAGTTTTTAAGATAATTACATTCATCCTTACCCAATGAATTTCCAGCGTCAGATGTGTTATTTTCAAATGTATTAACTTATATTAAGTGGAGATGAATGGTGGCTAGCAGTGAAATCCAGGACTCAGACTCGGAGTCAATATCAACTTTGGGGTGCAGGTTCATCCGGCTGACGAGTCGTAAGCAGGACGAAATACGTGTCTTGAATTCCAATGCTGGTCACCATCCATCACTGCTTATAATGTCTCTGACTTAATGATAATACCGAGGTTGGATTCATATACGTCGAAAGAGACTGACCAATTCCAGTCCTAAATACCAATGAGAGGATCCGAACAACAAATATACATGTATAAACTCTTAATTTCGATGTCAAATACGTCTTTAACAGCTAATTTCTGAGGTCATACTCGAGTCAACACAACCATTAACGATACCCCAGTGTCTTTCCGAGGTTACTTTAGAATAAATATATAGGTGTCCTGGTATTGTTAAACGCCTACATTATGGCTTATCTTTTTTCCGACTTGTTCATTACTAAACCTTACCTCTGTTATTTACATAATGCTAAACAGTTTAATCATCCGATGTACGTTTATTTGGTACTAAGAATTGATGTCTAAGAAACCTTATCTTCATTTTGATTAAATCAAATTGCATTCAATGCTAGTCACTTGATCGGTCAATATTAATACCCTATAGTCTATTGATCTGATTACGAGGATGTATAGATACTAAATTTATAACAAAAAATATTTTCAAACATCAATGATTGAGAAAAGACTATGTCTTACAATTACTTTCAATAGAGATGTAATTGTTGAACTCCTAAGTGTCATAGCTTGTGCCCTATTAATATATGACGTAATAATACCACCAATTACAGAACAGTGACTTATCGGTCGGACCAATAACTCATAAACCCGTACAACCATTCTAGAGTCCTTATCGGTCTATCTTCCTGCCTAGTTCTCCCTGTTGAATCCAAAACACCAATCCCAGTTCCGTGATATGAGTCATTTATTTCAAACATACTGGGTTTATATACAAACCGAACATAACACATCGCACCACAAAATAGAAAACAACATTTGTAAAAGATCAAGCCAAAAGTGACAGTGAATGTGGTGGATTGTAATTAATAGACTAGGCATAACTCAAGAATGGAAAATCGTATCATAATGCGAGTATGAATATACATAGTTTAGTTGTTTGACAATTATACAATATAAATCTGTGTATTCTATTGCTCGTTCGCCCCCAAATGCCCTGGTACAGCCGATGGTGGGGAGACTTATCTCTCCCTCCCGAAATGCTTTCACATGGCCACGTGTATAAAGCCACTGTCAAGGAAGTCCTACTCATTGCCTTCTCGCGGTGGGAATGATGTTTACAAAATTGAGAGAACGAAAAGCGAATGTCCGGTGCTTTAACCGGGCCGGTGGACACAGTGAGTCCACCTGGGGGAGTTAGGAAACCCTGATTCCAACCCAATGGTGCACATGGGCTCCAGTGTCCTGAGGGAACAAATGGCGTATGAATCAATCGTTGGTCACCGGCTATCATGGGACTGCATCTCCTCACAATGCTCCACTGCCTTGTGGGTTAGACCTTTAGGTCAAAGGCTCCGAGTGTGGCCCCCTAAGAAAACCATGTGCTTCAGTTTGGGCACCTGGGTGGTATCATATCCCTCACACATATCAAATGAGATTTGTGTCTTTTATCCTATATAGGACTTGTCAGATAGTTGCGTCCTCATCCCGATGTTGATATTCACACTAAGACTTGAACCCAGTTCCTATCGTTTAAAACATTGAAGGTTTATCCACTTCACTTGTGAGACCATATAACCACCAACCTTCTCAAGGTATTGGTAAATTTTTATGATTTCCCACTGTCTATTTGACCGTAATTAATTGGTCTCATCACATTTGTCCATCCTCAGCGGATTCCCTATTTGAAAATTCAGGTATTAATATATTTGGATTATGTAACGTACTAGGGGTTTATTCATTTCGTTATTCTTCTATCTCTTAAACACACACACATACACATATATTTTTGACAAACCACCAAAAGTGTGTATTTGTTTAAGTTTCTACCTCAATTTATCAATAGTCGAGAATATTTAAAACCCTAGATAAAATCCACAAGTAATTAAATATGGTCGGTTAAATGCTCTGGTGCGAGACTCGTAGGTCCTGGGTTTGTATCTCGCGAGTGCGGGATCGTGGATGCGCACTGCTGAGGAGTTCCATAATAGGACGAAACGGCCGTCCAGTGCTTTCAAGTTCTCCATGGTTGTCTAGCTTCAATTGACTCATGATTTCAACTTTGAAAAATACTGAAATCTCCACAAAGCCCCTTCCGATTATAGTCAAACTACTTGAGATGTTTTAGTAGTATAACTCAGTATACAAAAATCAGTTACGAATAAGCCATTAAACCTTGTGATCTGTACATACTACTTATTGCACTTACACAATAATTCTTTCTTTTAACATGACAATAAGTTTTCCCATTAGTTGTTATTTAATTAAACAGTGATGACACCTTATGACCAATCATTCCAAGGAATTCTCGATGTTTATCTTAAGTTTGTAGGTAATGAGGGAGGTTATTCTAGATTTTACTGCACTATTACTTCTCCCATTACTAAATAATGTTTACGCCTTCCAGATTTAGAAGAAACACAACAGTCATTATATCTCTCCATTATCAAGAATGTTGTGCTAATACCTAGACACAGATCTCAAGGAACAAATAGTTCGTTGCTTTTGATCAACAAACTTTAAAGCTTGAAAGAGTAACTGTTTCACCACACTTCTTATTACTTTGAGATGGTGGAGAAGATTTGTAGCTCAGGTGGATGATTTAGATGTAGGTTTGCTCTCTGAGCTGGATGGTTTGTTCGTGGAGCTTTCATCGTCTTTCTGAACGACATCATCAGCACAAACTTCGGGTAGATATGATATAATATGATATTATACATTTCACATCAATAATGTAGTGAATCAGAACCATACAGTAAATACTTCATTTGAAAAATGTTCATCAATTGTCTCAAACTCTTTTGTTCCTTCATTTCCATACTAATCATTGTCTGTTTTCGTTCTCTTATATTCGATCTTCTCAATTGTCTGTTGCCAGGTATTTCATTTTTGACTGGTGATACATATTACTTATATCTGTCGACATCAATAGCACACACCAAAATAGTATCAATATTTTCATCAACAAGATATAAGAATTAGGACTTTGAATTCTGAAATAATTTCATCAGATATATATTTAAGTAGTTCAGATCATGAGTCAATTGCAGCTAAACGACCATAGAGGTTAAGCGCTCGCGCGCGAAACTGATAGGTCGTGGGTTCGAATCTCGTGAGGCCAGGTCGTGGATGCGCACTGCTGAGGAGTCCCACAATGGGACGAAACGGCCGTCCAGCGCTTCCAGGTTTTCCATGGTCATCTAGCTTCAATTGATTCATGATCTCGACTACTAAAATTACTATAATATTCACAAACCCCCCTCAGATATATATTTTTTTTAATAATTTTTTATGGTTAGCGTTTTTTAGCGAGTTAGTTTTCTATTGGATGGGGCCGCTAACCCCATACCCAACCCTCCTTCTTTATCCGGGCTTGGGACCGGCAGTAGCCACCGGAGGGGCTACAGGCAAAGTTATATTTGTTTAAATATAGTTAAAAATCAATCTCCTATCTCATTTCGACTATTTATTTTCTTGCCTAAATAATCTATTCATCTGTAGTATATAACATAGTTTCTTTATAATTCACTTGATATTATTTGTTTGTATCTTCCGATTGTTGTTAAGCACTCCAATTGATCAATCTGTTGTTGGCATATGTGCATTCTCTGCAGACTGCCTCGATATTGTCTTAAGACAGAAGCTTCATAAGCAAAGATGGATGGTCGCTATCAGTGGAATCGAGTATAAGCGTCCCGTCATATATGAGACTAGTCAGCTGGATGTACCTACATCTGAGAGTTGATGTTCACTCCGAAAGTCAAACCCAGTACTGCTCGCTTCAAACGTCACGGCGTTGTCTACTTAGCTACTACGTCCTAGGTGTACATATCCCATCAAGAGACTGATCAACTCCAGACCTTAACAACAATGAAAAGATATAACCAAATAATATCATGCAAATTTAAACTTCACCTAATTACACAAGTAGGTGGCTATCAAGACACAGTAACTGTATGGGTACCTCAATTGCATTTGAAGCGAACGGTACTAGGTTCGACTCTCGGAGTGGATATCAAGCAAGTGGCTATCAGGACTCAGTGGCCGAGTGGATAACGCGATGGCGTTTGAAGCGAACGGTACTAGGTTCGACTCCCGAATTGAACATCAACTCTGAGATGTGGCAGGTACATTCAGCTGACGAGTCCCAAATAGGATGAAACGCGCTCCCTGGATTCCCCTGCTAACCACTATCCATCTTTACTAATAATATTTTTCTACTTTTCAACTTCTATTTCGAATACTAACCCAACTATAATGAATATACAATCTGTTATTGTTGTCCTTGTTGTTGTTGTTTTGTTTTAACTAATTATCCGTATAATTTACAAATTTGCATATATTTATCATTGTTTCTTACTGTTTTATTTTTTACAAAACTAATTTGCTTAAGGTGGTTTCCTTTTTTTTTCTTTTTTTTCCTTATTTAAACAAACTAACTTTCTTGAGAAACGAGAAAATTGTCCCCTTTTTTCTCTTTTTCGTTTTTCTTTTTTTCTTTTTTCTCTCTTTTTTTCATTTTCGAATTGTACCAATAAACTAAGTATAAATAAGCATCAAAAAAAAGGTTATGAATAACATTAAAACCGAGAAAATAGATAGGAAGAAACATTAAGCAACGAATGTTGCCTTAGGGGGTAATGATGATTTCGAATCCCAGTTATCGTTGTTGTTGTTGTTGTTCTCGTTGATGTTGCTGTTGATGTTTTGGTCCATACATTATCCCCTGATCTTTTTCTATGAATCATTCACTAGTTGAATGTAAATTGATGACAGTCTCTATATGTATAGAGATTGTTTTATTAGATCATACAACCTCATTTGTCTATATGAGATAATGAGTCCATAGTTTTTTTAGAAGTTAATCAACTTAATATTTATGTATGTATAAACTTGTTTTCTTCTTGTTATGATAAATATTTAATTCCTTATAGAATTGGTTGATTATTTGGATAGTTAAAAGCGTGAATCAATTGAAGCTAAACCACCCGAGGAAAACTTGGAAGCACTGGACGGCCGTTTCGTCTTATTGTAGGACTCCTCAGTGGCAGTGCGCATCCTCGACTCGCGAGATTTGAACCCAAGACCTATCAGTCCCGCACCAGAGCACTTCTTCGATAGACCACTGAGTCGGCATTCGATGGTGTTTATGTCCACCTCGCGAGGCGAGGTGGATTAGTAAAAACACTAGTGATGTAATGGATAAGAACCATATAGTGAATACTTCATTTGAAAAATGTTCATCATCTGTCCCAAACTTTGTTGTTCCTTCATTTCCATACTAATCATTGTTTTCGTTCTCTTCTATTCGATCTTTTCAATCTTCTGCTGTCAGGTATTTCACTTTTCATTGATGATACACATTACTTATATTTATTGACGTCAATAGCAAATGCCAAAATAATATCAATATTTTCGTCAACAGAATATAAGAATGAGGACTTTGAGTTCGGAATTAACTTCATCAGATATACATTTTAATAGTTCAGATCATGAATCAATTGCAGCTAGACGACCATAGAGGTTAAGCACTCGCACGCGAGACTGGTAGGTACTGGGTTCGAATCTCGTGGGGCGAGGTCGTGGATGTGCACTGCTGAGGAGTCCTACAATAGGACGAATCCACCGTCCAGAGGTTCCAGGTTTTCCTTGGTGGTCTAGCTTCAATTGACCCACACTTTCAACTATGAAAATACTAAATCTCCACAAAACCCCTTCTGATTATTTTGAATTAAAGTTTACTACTATTATTTATCTTTATTGTGGTTTATGCTATTGATGTTGATAGATATAAGTAGTATATATATTATCAATCAAAAAGTGAAATACCTGACAGTAGAAGTGTAAAGATTGCTCGTTGGCAAACTCAAGGAAGCCTCGAGAAGCCCAGAAAGAGCCAAAGACATTCCATTCAATCACTGCTAGGGGAACATTCTAAAATGTCGACGTGTAGCTTCTCTATCGGATGAATAAGAAGGACCCCCTATTGGCTGTCCGAAATGATAATTTACTTTCAGCCAAAAAACTATAAATACATGAGAATTTTGTAGTATATTTGACACTGTGTTGGGAATAACATTCTTACTTTCTAGTCTTCTGTCTTCTCTCTTACGACGTTGCGGGTTCGATCGTCCAAGTTTTCTAGTAGTACGTGACATAGCAAGAATTTAAACCTCTAGATATAACAAGAAAGTTAAGAAGATCAATGAAAAAAGAACGAGAACAAAGAATGATTGATGTGGAAATGAAAGAACAATGAAGTCTGAGACGATTGAAAGTCATTTTGCAAATGAAGTATTTACTGTATCGTTCTCAGATTTTACTTAGATGTCCTGTAATGTTACATTCAAATACATTCGTTCATTACATTACTACTGTCATAATCTTGATTCTTTTTAAAAAGAAAATTCTAGAACTAACCTATCTATGCATTGAAGTGCTCAATTAAGTATGTGAGTTTAATGACCGATCTAGTTACAGTATCTTTCTAACTTCTGAAGACGGTTCCAATCGAATTATCAACGGCTAACACATAGAATACATGATTGAGAAGAGTTTATACTTATTCAATCCTAACATTATCAAGTCCTACATCAGATGATTGTTCTTTTAGTCAGGGAACAACATGAATTTAGGAAAGGTCTTTTATGTTTGACAAATGTTCCTACCTTCAGTAGATGTAGTTTTCATATATTTAAGTAAAGCGTTTGACAAAATCTCTTGTCTAGATCTTCAATTAAAGCTTAAAAGTTTCGGGGAATCCAAAACTGGATAAGTGACTATTTCAGTGATGAGTGACAACGATTACATGTAAACGGGACTTTATAATGTGAGCTAAGTCCTTGCCGCTCTTCTTTTTCTATTTTATGTAAATAACTTACCAATTATAGCAAAGTCATCTGTTCCATTCTCCGGATAATACCGACATTTGGAGACCAATATACAGTATGTCAGTTAGGATAATATTACAAGATATCGTCAATTCTCTAGCTGAATGAATGTTTAGGTGATCATTACAAGTTCATTCTAGCAAGATTGTAGTGATACGAATAAATAACTGTAACAATTTACATCATTGTGTAATAAGTGAAACTGTGTTACGTAAAGTAATGAACTATAAAGATCTAAGAGTGAAAATAAGCAACGACCTCAGAACAATGACTAACTGTAAGGCTGTGCCTGACAAAGGCTTCAGAAACGTATGGGCTATTGGTAAGTCGTTAAATTATTTGGACGAAGAAATGTTAAGGGTATTATACCTGAATTTTGTTGAACCACATTAAGAATATAATATTCAAGCATCAAGTCATTGTTTCATATATAAGAGACCAAAACGATGAAAGGTCTCTCTGGCCTATTGTATGAAGACAGGCTGAAATATCTTAACCTACTTACGTTATTTTAGTCCAGTTTACAGAGTGCTTTATACTATCTTATTATATACTGAGGAGAAGGCAAAAACCAACTTGCACTTCCGCCTAGTGATCCTTGGATAGTGGGTGATCTTTTTCCCCATGAGCTAACGCAAATGGCACAGTGAAGTCTGGACTGGTCAACCACTCTTCAGTCAGGTGGAGATAGGTCTACTCACTCACTCTATCTTAATCTGCATTACATGAGAAGAGAGGTCGAATTGAATTTGGAATGCAATTGTGGCATTGGAGAAAACTTCGTTTTGGTGTTGGTAGGGGCAAGCCAAAGCATAGGCTATAAACTGTGTCGTAACCAGTGCATAGGCATCAACACCGAACCAGCTTATGGTAAGAGAATAAGGTGAGCACATCGTCTATTACGAATTATTTATATAATGATTTTAATACTTGATATTCATTCACTGAAAATGCTGCTGGGTTAAAGTCGGTACGATTGCATCTATCCCTGTATGCATAATATGAAGTGTATGAGCCTTGGCTTATCCATTTCTGTATGTAAATGTATCGTATATTTGCTAGAGGAAAAACTTGTATGTCTTGATGTACTTGTAGGATATGTGAACTTGTCTACACTTCCTAGAATTACATGTGATGTATACTAACAACCGCGCCCATCTATACCAAGATGAATATCACTAGAATGTATGTATCTCTGATACCTACTTCTGAATATATGCATATAAAGCAACTATAACTAAACAATGATCTAGATATCTCTTATTTTCTTTCCATCTAAAACTGATTATCTAATAGGACAGGGTTTCCTGTTGACCACCTCCAACCACCATCTTATCTCAACATAGTGCACTCAGTGTCGAGTCACCTAGACTAGTAGCCACATTGCAACTTGATCGATAGCATTCGGTCAGCACTAAGAAAGACTTGATACGCATGACATTGATCGCCACCCAATGATCAATCAATTGTGATTACATCTCAGTCCTACAAGAGGTCGATCATGGCCCGAATAGCTCAGTGGTAACGTCTCTGACTGTGAAGCTGAGTAACACGGGATTGGATCCATGAAGGGGCACCAGTTCCCTCAAGATTACAGGTACATCTTGCTGATGAGTGCCAAGTAGCACGAAACCCGGGTTCAGGGTTTCCTGTTGACCACCTCTAACTACCATCTTATCTAATAGGACATTCTAAGAAGATTCAAAAAACTAAGATCAAATTGTTTACATCTGAAATTCCATTTCTTACATCAACTAGTAAATTACTAAGATTCTTTATCAAAATACATAATACCCACAGCTGGTTAATACATTGATTACAAGATTAGGATCTTCACAGGTCGATTGACCTCCTCTATCTTTACTACTGAAAATTGAATCGAAGATAAGAACAATTAAATGTTCCCTTATTATTCTTCATTTTATCAATTTAGTCATTATTGTTTTTTGTTTTTTTGTTTTGTTTTCGTAATCAGTTGTCATTATTAACAAATGGCATGGCAACTAAAAACCAAAAAAAAATTGAATTAAAAACATTGTAAGGATTGTTAACTAGTCGCGTGTTATGTATATATACATATATATATATATATATATATATATATATATATATATATATATATAAATGATAATCACCTTGATCATAAATATGGGTAACCTTCATAGTGACATACAAAAGGAAGAAAGAAAGAAACAAGAAACAAAGTTGACACCCCACCACCCCCACCACCCCACATATTCATTCAATTATATTAAATAGAATATTCGAAAGAATGAAAATAATTTTTTATGCAACATGTAAATCAATCAATAAACAAACGATTTTTTCTTTTTTGTTTTTTTTCGTTTTTTTTGTTTTTTTCTTAACTAGTAGTTTTCTTCAAAAAAAAAAGAAAAAAAATGTTGGTAATGAAAATTATTATGATTAAAATAAAGTTAGTTCTTAGTTCTCAAAGGGGGGGGGTTCAAGATGATTTTAAAAAACTTAGATGAGAATTTATGATCTAATAAAACATATGTCCTTATTTATATATTAGTTGCTATGATAATGGAATTTCGCCTTTAAAATAACGGTTAACATGGCAAATGGAAGAGAACAATAGTAATGGTAATAATAATAATAATCGTAGTAGTAATAATGATAATGGTATTAATAATAATAATGATATTTTCATAGTTGAAATCATGAGTCAGTTGAAGCTAGACCACCATCGAAAACATGGAAGCACTGGACGGCCGTTTTGAGATAGGAAGTCACTGAAGACAATTGGTGAACGGTTGCTCAACTTCGTGGATTGGTTGAAGTTAGACATTAACACCATCGAATGCCGGCCAGCTCAGTGGTCTATCGGTTAAGTGCTCTGACGCGAGACTGGTAAGTACTGGGTTTGAATCTCGTGGGGCGAGATCATGGTTGCACAATTCTGAGGAATCCCATAATAGGATGAAACGGCTGTCCAGGTCTTCCAGGTTTTCCATGATGGTCTAACTTCAATTGATTCACGCTTTTAATTATGGAAATACTAAATGTCCACAAAACCCCTTCTGATAATAATAATGGTATTAATAATAATAATAATAATAATAATCGTAGTAGTAATAATGATAATGGTAATAATAATATATTCACTTAGTATTGTTTGTTTGAATATTGCCATTGATGTTTTAGGGCTGCAACTGGTCAGTCTCTTATTGGCATATGTGCATACTGTGAGTATTGTCTTGATATAGCCTTAATTCACAAACATTGTAAGCAAAGATGGATAGTGGCTAGAAGTGGAATCCAGTTTGACGCGCGTTTCGTCTTATTTGGGACTCGTCAGCTGGATGTACCTGCATCTCAGTGTAATATTAATAATAATGGAAACTTAAAGATACCAATGAATGAAAAGTTATGATTGTCAAGATGATTTCATTATTCATTCTAATATATGAAT
Organism: Schistosoma mansoni; assembly: GCF_000237925.1. Lineage (NCBI taxonomy): Eukaryota > Metazoa > Platyhelminthes > Trematoda > Strigeidida > Schistosomatidae > Schistosoma > Schistosoma mansoni. The sequence continues at coordinate 18,297,913 of NC_031500.1, read as the reverse complement.
AAAAGAATTCTTAACGATGAAGTATATTTAAAACCATATCGGATACATTTTTTTTAATGAAGGTCAAATGAAGGTTTAAAATAAAATGAAGCTGTTACTATGAATTATTCCCATAGATCTTGAAGAACTTGAATGACATATGTTTCATGCATGACCCTTCTATCCAATACATATGAACAAATGTAGATGAAGATAAGTAGTGTAGCAGTAGCCTCTGCATCAATGAACGCGCAAACGCTTAAACTTTAGACCATTGAGAAGGCATCCAACGGTGTTAATGTTTAACCGTAAGCAATCCACGAAATTATGCTACTATCTTCTATTGTCTGAGGTAGATCCATATCTTTGCCTGACATGGATTAGATCTACTGGTCACAAGACAGAAGACCTTGGGTTCGAATTTCGGGAGACGGGATCGTGAACGCGTATCACTAAGGAGTTCCACAATAGAACGAAACATCCACCCAGTGCTTCTAGGTTTTCCATGGTGGTCTAGCTTCAATTGACTCATGATCTCAACTATTGAAATATGATAATGTAAGATAAGTAGGTGGATAAATTGATACCACAAACTGTTGAAATATGTCCATCGGTACTGAATTATCCCTAACCCTTCAAAGATCTATATTGTTATAAGGTATTGAACCCATTTAAATTAAATGACTGAAAAAATGTTCAAAGTGATTAAAGAAGATTTATTACATAAATAAATTATAATTAACTCCGCCTGTAGCTCCTCCGGGGACTACTACCGGTTCCAAGCCCGGATAAAGGAGGAGAAAAAATTATTCGAACCATTCACCAAGATCAGAATTTTCAATACAAATGTCAAGACAATTCTACTGTATGGAGCGGAAACCTGGAGAACTACGAAAGCCATCATCCAAAAGATACTGGTGTTTATCAACAGTTGTCTACGCAAGATACTTCGGATCCGTTGGCCAGACACTATCAGCAACAACCTACTGTGGGAGAGAACAAACCAAATTTCAATGGAGGAAGAAATCAGGAAGAAGTGCTGAAAGTGAATAGGACACACATTGAGGAAATCACCCAACTGCATCACAAGACAAGCCATCACATGCAATCCTGAAGGTCAAAGGAGAAGAGGAAGACCAAAGAATACATTATGCCTAGCTATGAAGACAGACATGAGAAGAATGAAAAACGGCTGGATAGAACTAGAAAGGAAGGCCAAGGACAGAGTAGATTTGATAATGCTGGACGGCGGTCTATGCTCCATTGGGGGTAACAGGTGTAAGTAAGTGAGTAAATCATAATTATGTATTCATTAATGAAATAAGCTGGATTTGTTGAATGTTCTTTTGAAAAAGAAAGAAGAAATAGATGCCTACTGATAAGATTGAACATGAATAGTAAAACATCACAAATGTGAAGAAGCAATAACATGTTTATAGAAGAAATTAATAAACAATATCATACTATCTAAATGTGAATGAATCAAGTTTTTCGTGAAACTACTAATCAGTGCATAATTCGTTTGATCCTAGAATATTGGATGGAATCAGGATGTGAATCTAGATTTGCATTATACGTCAATGACATAGATTCGAATGATGGAATGAATAGTTTTGTTCTCTGAGCTGGATAGTTTGGTCTTGGAGCTTTCATCGTCTTTCTGAACGACATCATCAGCAAGAACTTCGCGTAGAAGTGAAGTGTTTGAATAGTAAATCTTTAAAAAAAAAAGAACTGTAAATTCTTCTTGTTCATCAATTCTATCATCACTATCGTAACTTTCTACAGTTTATATTACACCATTATTGTATTAAAAACTCCGCCTGTAGCTCTTCTAGAGTTACTGCCGGTCCCAAGCCCGGGTAAAGGAGGAGGGTTGGGCATGGGGTTAGCGACCCCATCCCGTAGAAAAGTTAACTCGCTAAAAAAACGCTAACCAGAAAAAATAATTCAAACCATTTACACTCTGCCCTGGGAGTTAAAGGAAGCAGATATGAAAAGGATGAATAGCAACTGGAAAGAACTGGAAAGGAAGGCTCAGGACAGAGTTGGATGGAGAATTCTGGTCGGCGGCCTATGCTCCATTGGGAGTAACAGGCGTAAATTAAATTTTAAAAAAAAGTAACTCTACAATCAATCGGAAACAATATTTAGTTAATAAGTAAAATAGACTATGTCTAACCTATCAAATATTTAATGTATCAATGGAATTCAACAGAATATCAGAGCATATCCACATAGTGGTATCTTTCTAGATCAAGAATAGATTGATAAGAAACAAACTAAATATTCAATCAATAATCATTTCTACATTAAAATATAGTTTCCATTCAATATTTTCTAAGAGTTTTCAATCCATCTTCACCTCCTCCAAAATCATATTTACAATTGATTGATCATTGGGTGATGATCAA
>NC_031500.1:18284210-18295320 GCF_000237925.1 Schistosoma mansoni | reverse complement strand
CCATCGCGTTATATCAGGACTCAGTGGCCGAGTGGATAACGCGATGGCGTTTGAAGCGAGGGTACTGGGTTCGAGTCCCAGAGTGAACATCAACTCTGAGATGCAGGTACATCCAGCTGACGAGTCGCAAATAGGACGAAACGCGCGTCCTGGATTCCACTGCTAGCCACTATCCATCTCTGCTTACCATGCTTGTGAATTAAGGTATATCGAGGCAATACGCACAGTATGCACATATGCCAATTAGAGACTGACCAGTTGCAGTCCGAAACACATCGATGGGAAGATCCAAACAAACAATACCAAGTGAATTCATCTAACTATAGTCTAAATTATGATCAATGAATATTAGACATACATATGAGAAATGGAAAGAAACAAATATTCGGATAATGGGTTATACTAGAATGAATATCTGAAACCTTATGGTAAACAGTGATATCCTCAAAAGTGTCACTGTTACACTCACTCACACACACACACACTAAGACAACAGACAGAAGACATCGAGTCAATTGTGATGGATTATTCTATTTCAAATCTACATTTAGTCACAATTTTTTCTATCTTCATCAGTAAACAGATGATATTCATATCACACACACACACTTCCCCCCTCCTCCTTTTCTTATGAATCTCTACAAACAAACAATGATATAAGACACCATAGACACATACACATTCAATTAACCATCATAACAACAACACGAGGACACCACCACCACCACCACCAACAACAACAACAAGTTCAACCATGTTTATTTGATTCTACTCCTCTCATTCATCAAGTTTTTCTCATTCTCTCCCCTCCATTACTTTCAACCAATCAGTCAATGATGCGTTCAACCCCATTGTGTTTTCATTGGTCCATTCATTATGAACCAATGTAGAGGTAGACAATTCAATAAACCTGTTGATTTTTGCCCTAAAAATTATCCAGTTCGTTTGATTAACACACAATTACATTCTCTTCTTCACACACACACTATTGATACCACTTATATTGTAATAGAGAACATTAACATTACAACTGTGAACAGTGATAGTTGATTACGATTCATCACTTGGATGTGATGTGGAATACACAAGGCATAAATAGATCATATTGAATAGAAAGTATCAAAGTAACCACTTCCAAATACCACTTCATCCACACTCACATTCACTATTCACTCGTTTCTTATATCATGTCATGTAACAATACACTTCCATCAAACATCTTCTCCAATCATCATCAATTCATGCAGATTTATGATAATCACGATGATAACATTAATAATCATAATAATAACATTACCCATTCAACATCCAACTGGTTTACACCACAAACTACACAGATGATTTCATCGGTATTACCCATTCCCAATTCTACCTCATCCACATCTCTGATTCACACCGTGGATAATCATAGGTATTCTCATTCATTTTCCTTGCAAACAGATCCATTCAGTCTACCATTCGAAACATCATCTCTTCATTCAAATACTATTCATCATTACAATGAGAATTATAATCGACATCTTCATTCTGGTGTACAACAGTACAACTCCTTGTTCAATCCATACCACAATTACATCAATCGATGGAACAATGTACAGATGAACAATGTCAATCCTCCTGTAGAAGATGCCACAATGAATGTGACCAAAACGATGAGATTACATCGTAATCATCATTCACAACGTCGTCAACATCATCGTCATCATAACAATCACCATCGCCATAACAATCAACAACTACAACAACAGTTCCAACCTCACAACATTAAACCATGTGATCTGATCACAGAAGATGAACCGAAACCGAATTTCAGTTATATTGGTAAGTCTGTAGTTGATTAGTTAAATGATTGATTGAATAAATGTATGACAATTTCAGTGAGATACATAGGATATTCTTTGTTCAATTCACTGAGTGAATTATTTGTTGGATACCACATTCATTTTCTACAAGGAATACTCGATATACTCTGTGGTTGATTGTAAATGAGAATGTGAGATTTGTGGTGATCTGCATTTTCACGACTGAATTGATGAAGGAGATCATTCCGAGTGGAATTAAACGCACACTGTAGTATCTTCCATTCAACACGATTGACTGTCTAAGTGAAATGTATGTTACACTCTGACATCTGTTTAAATGCCACATGCATGACAAACGACTAATCCGTTCATTCCTCAAATATAAACCAACAGCGAGAGAATACTTGCACAGATTAATCGAGATAGTATTTCTTTGATTGTAGTTGGGAGAACACGGGTTAGTGAGTACGAGTTTACTAATAGTGCGAAACACACATTCTCTCCATTCATTCCTACGTACATTCTCATAATAATTCAGTAGTTCGAATGTAATAACTGCGAACAATAATATTTTCAATAATTGCGATCATGAGTCAATTGAAGCTAGATCACCATGGAAAATGTGGAAGCACGGGACGGCCGTTTCATCCTATTGTGGGACTCGTTAACAGTCCATATCCACGGTTCCGCCTCTAGCTTCTACTGACTCATGATCTAAACTATTGAAATTACTATAATATCCACAAAAACTCCTTCTGACAATAATATTTTCGTTGAAAATATGGAGTGAGAAAGTCACTACCAGTGGGTGGATCATAAGTGAACTGTAACAAACATTCAATATCGATGAACAAATGAATGTTCGATGAATTAGAACATGTCACAGACGTTGAATGTATACCATTACATCATTTGGTATAAACTGATATACCGACTGTCTGTAATGTGTCTCATATGATTCAATGAACACAATTTCGGAGTTAGATCTGTTTGTGATCGTGCAACACTTCTGAATGGACTTAATCTCTCTTGACTTTAGATTAGTCAATTATCCATTCAATTATTCAGCTGTGGCTTATGACATTTGATTTCGCAGTTGATGATTTTACCAGAAATATGGTCAATGTAGTTCGAATATTCCACTCAGTTGTTCAAATGTAGATAAAACATTACTGGATGATAAGTGCACACAGACAAACACGATATTCAACATTATTTCTTGTTTGATCGAATGCTCTTGTCCAATTGTTATGAGTGATGATTCGATAGGTTGATTACTCTGACACCATAACCACCTCCTTCTTCATCCTATTAATTAGGATTGTACATATTGAAATGTATACATATATATTCTAAACTTCTCAGTTGGTGTCATTACACTTCCATCCCAATCTACATCACTTCACCAACTACATTCTCTTCATTACTAAAAATATCGGATCGCAATGAAAATTTTGTAGGTCAGATGGTACATTTATCGACCTCAATGGAGGATGGATTACATAGAGTGTAGATAATCATATCACTCCATCTTATTACTCTGAATATAACTCGATCTATTCAAAGATCACTGTTGTCGTTTGAACCTGACAACATCACAGTGAAATACTTCATGTCATCAGTTCGATTGAGTTATTTCATGATCAGACATCTTACGAAAACATAGAATATTCAACCAACTACTACAGTTTAACTGTGTGGTTTGTGATGAATTCACAAGACAAAGCAGCTCGTCATTCCGTAACTTCAGTGGATAGTGTTATACTGTCCACCCACCAATCAATTATCTATCTGCACTTACAATTGTTCACATCAAATGTGGACATTGAATGTGCATAGATATTTGTGGAGTTCCACAGAGTACAGCATCCCACCAACACCAGTATGTATTCCAGTAATTTTGTTTAGTCCTTCAGTTAATTTATTCAACAGATTGTGTCATTAGAACAATAACTAGTTGTCTACATATTCGTGTTATTACTATTATTATCTTGTATGTATGAGCATGTATGCTTGGTCATGTGTCACAGCCTTCATTGATTTCTCTCTTACTAACTGAAATGTGAATTGCTTAAATCGATCAGTCACTCATTCGATTCCCACAAATATACATAAATGTGCTCCCTAAATCTTATCAATTCATTCGTCTCATTATTCACCCTCAATGCCTCTCATTCACATTTATTCCTATATTCCAGTTGTGTGCTTGTGACTTTATGCTCTGAGTTGTACAATAATCAACAGTGATCAAAGCTTCGTATTGTCTTCAGAAGTTCATGCACTGTTAGGATTTATCTAATGACAGGCATTAGGACGAGTGATATCTACTAAGCATTAGGAATTATCTCGAAGATATTTCACGACAAGTATTCATCACTCAATCACTGATTCAATGGAGTGAAATACCAGTACAACTAGTATCGTAAAATCCTAACAGAGATGGAAGAGACTTCGAATGTGCATGAATGGATTTACTTATTGTTATATCTAGAGCTTTAGGTTCTTGCTATGTCGCGTACTACTAGACTACTTGAAAGATCGAACCCTCAACCTCGCAAGAGAGAAGACAGAAGACTAGTAAGCGGGAATGTTATTCCCCATACAGTGTCAAATATAGTACAAAAATCTCATGTATTTATAGTTTTTTGGCTGAAAGTAAATCATAATTTCGGACACCAAGAAGCACATAGGAGGTCCTTCTTTTTCATCCGATAGGGAAGCTACATGTTGACATTCTAGAATGTACCCCTAACGGTGGTTTCATGGAATGTCTTCGGTTCTTTCTCGGTTTCTTGAATCTTCCTTGATTTTGCCAACGAACCATCCTTACACTCATCACCACAAATCGGATTGTTTCATCTACACATTCCCATTAACATCACTGATTCGATTAAGTCAAGTTGAGTAATACTACACAATACTTATTATGATCATATGAAATATTCATTCCACATTTCCCATACAATTTGCTTCAATCTACATCCATTTCATTGGTGATCGATTATTCCATATAGAATCACCCATTAGTATCCCACCTTCCATTTCAACTTATCATTACAAGGAATAATAACTATTATTATTATTATTATTACTAATGACCACTTATGACGTAATCATAATTGATTGTGTAATACAATCCACTTCTAAGTTCCTTTGATTGAAGTGTACGTGTGTGTGTTTGTTGTTTTTCTTTCAATGTTAATTAACGCTGATCGGTAGAGAATATTCTCAATAATCATTTCTGATATCGGTGATGATGATGATGATGATGATGAGGTTATGAACAGGAGTTGTGTTATAGTTTCATGATGACAATCAGTTAGTTTGTGTTTGTTTGGGTGTGTGTGTGTGTGGGTGTTTCAATTGACATGGTAAACAGAATGTAGGATAACCTTCAATTAATTTTCAAAGTGTTTTGATTTTCATGTATCAGTCACATTCATTCATCACTTACACATGGATTCAAATGAAAGAGAACAGTGTGTTAATACATCCTGATCAAGTGTTATAGTATTTTGCCTGTCAGCTAACAGTACGAGTGTGTGTGTGTGTCGGGTGAGTGGATGATACATTTGAGATTGATGTAGACTGTAATCAATACAACCAATTTCATTGCTGTTACTCAATGAGTCGTTTACAACAATCATTCGCTTGTTTGTGGTTGAGTGTATGTACTGTGAAAACAACAATACCTCCCTTTCCACAATCACCCTATAATAATAATAATAATAATAATAATAATAATGATACATGTAGTATACATAATCATTCATAATTATGGTGTACAATTATGAGTAGAGTGAAGTTAACATCTAAATGAACAATACGTATATAGTGAATGATGAATTCAGTAAATGTTATATACTCGAAATGAAAATTGTCCTCTCTCTCAATTGTCTCAATTATTCTTCATATTCAGTAGTATTATCATCATTATTCAGTAGTAATAACCACACAACTGATGATCAGAAATGAAAACAAACTCATTTGAAAGTGAACTGATAGAATTCATTTGTGACTGATTGTGTATGTCTTCTTTCCATCTAAGATAGATGACAAAACAAACGAATCACCTCATCATTTCATCTTCACATTTGCCTACTAATAAGTAGTTATTGAATGTTGCACAAAATGATTAGTGATAACTCCACACTCTTACCATCAGCATTTCGCTATATGAATTTCGAATTGACTCGAACGAACACAGTATTTCTTATCGAACATACCACATCATGAAGTGATGCCATTTGGTTACTGTGATCAAAGGAATCAATTCCGATTCAAAAATCAATCTCAACCATGTTACATATCAATTATCAATAAGTAGGTCTGTGGAACAAATGTGTTGAGGGAATGTTGAGCATCAATAAATAGCAGTGGAATCTGTGACATAGTGATAGACAATCAGTCAGTCAGAGATTGGGTTGTTGACCTCAGTATTGATTAACACTACAAAACATACAACAGTTTTAATGTAGAATCCACACAACTGACATCAATTCATACAATCGAACGAATATCAACAACACAACATCCAATTTCACCATGTTCACAGTCCAACATCAAACATCTTGCTGTCATCACGACCGTGGTGACGTGAAACACTCGTGACGAGTCATTCACTCACAGAACTAATGCATGCACACTAGGCCTCAACAGACAGAGAAATAATACCTCAAAGTAATCAGTGAATGAATTTTGCGATTTCCAGTAGTGCACACTTAAATCTCAGTTGACTTGTCATTTAATCACAAATTATTCAGTAAAATTGACCATTTGTTTATTCTATTCAAATACAAACCTTCTAGGATTGATCGCAAAGGCCATACTCAGTACACAAGAAAGACGTATGATATTATCGGATATCTATCAATGGATTCAACTACGTTATCCATATTTCAGTACACGTGGACCAGGATGGCGTAATTCCATTCGACACAACTTGTCATTGAATGATTGTTTCATTAAAGTTGGTAAGTTGTTGAGTGTTGTGATAGTGTAATTGTCATTGTGATTGTGACGTTTCATTCACTGATTCATTGTATCATGAGAATAGTGTGTTTTCCTCACTGAGATTATCTGAATGACGATATTGAAGGTATCGAGACACTAGTAACCGCTCAGTGATCATTCATCCTACATATCACACTCACTTCAATCCCTTATACCCATCGATATCTACCAACACGTGAGGAACTAACTCCTCCTCCGGATGCCCTTCAGGAATCATGTGCCGACTTGTCTTTGTAACTAGTGGTGCACAATCCGTATTCCACATCACGGTTAATCAGGAACACAATTCAACCATTCAAACATATCATATTGAGGATTGTTTCCTGATTTGCACAACCACTCACTAAACACAATATCATAAAATTTATCAACTGTTCGACAATTCGGAAATCCATTTCATGTAATTTATTTGCATGTTCCACACAATTTATCAATCACAAAATGAATTTGATTGAAAACTAATTCACATTGTACATTTATTTGATAGGTAGAGCTGCAAATGGAAAAGGACATTATTGGGGAATTCATCCAGCCAACTTGAAAGACTTTCTCAGTGGTGATTTCAGAAGACGTAGAGCACAACGTAAAGTACGTCGGGCATTAGGATTGAGTCGACCTGATGATAAACTTGATGATGATGATGACGATGACGATGATGGTGAATTTTGTGACGGTGTTGATGGTGATGGTGAAGGTGATGGTGGTAGTGGTAATCGAGGTTTCGACCATGACTCACTACCACTCAATTATCCACTCAGTTATCCACTCATTCCACAACTTTTTCAATGTATACATCCACACATATCCACATATCAACTGACCAGCTCAGCAGTCACACCGAATTCATCTACAACACTCACAACACACAAACACACATTCAATCCGAAATCATCTAATCGACTAAATACATCAATACCACTCACAAACACAAACATATTTACACTTGATCAATTGACCAATTCTACAAACAACCAATACACAAACAATACATCAAACATCACAACTCCTCTCCCATTCAATCCATCACCTGTCACACCCATTCACAATTCACACCTACTACCTCACCAAACATCGATGAATGCATCACCAACGAATCAAATGAACAATTTCAATGAATTCAAACACCAAATCCAAACACCGAACACCACCAATCAATTATGGAAATCGAGTTACATCAACGACACATTGATGGATCTCTTCTACATCAATTTGATGCATTTACTCAAAAATCATCATTCATCCGTTCAAACTGACATGAATGATACATGTACATCAGACGAGTCTCTATTATTGGTTCCACATTCAACTGCAAGTAACACTCATTCTACCACTACTACTACTACTACTACTAATAATAATAATAATAATAATAATAATAATAATAATGATAATAATACACACACTACCACCACTACTAATACTAATACTACCAATAACACTACTCCTGTCAGTATTCCTATTACTGATCATCAACCAGTTGATTGTCAATATGTGAATTCATCATGTTCTTCACTCGACCCTCTGTTCCTCAAATCTAATCCACTCTCCACTCAACATCCAGTCAATGTTAGTTTCAATGTGATCAACTTGATTGATCACAGACTCAATCATCACAGTGATGCTGATCATGATCAGCATCAATATGATCCTGATCCTGATCCTGATATTGATGATCATGATGATGATTATGATGGTGATGTTGATGATGAGGGTGTTGTAAATAATGTTGGTCAAACCTCCAAGCTTGTGAATTCACAACAGTGTTATATACAACGTGTAGACGATCAGAAGACTGATATTGATTGGGATAAATCACACAACAATGAATTAGATATTCAGTTGAAATTACATTCAACAAAATCCACAATCAATCAGTCGCTTGATCAACCATGATCCAGTTCAAATGTATCTGATTCATTTCATAATTTAGATAATCCGATTAGATTACATGATAATTAAATAATGAACTCTTTATTATCAAATGATATTTGTTAAGAAGGTTTCAACGTTTTATGGAGCGTTGATTTTGTTGTTGTTGTGGAAGATTTTTCAATGTTCAATACTCTGTAGTATAAGACTTTCTTGAAGTATTCAACAACTTTTATGTCATCATCATCATCCAAATCATCATCATCATCATCATCACCACCACCACCACCAACAACAACAACAACAAAAGAAAGAAAAATCAATATCCGATCACTTACAAAAATCTTTTTCTTTTTTTTGTATTTCCATTTGAAAACTTTTCTCATCCACCCTGATTACATAATTAGTTCTTATAAAAAAAACATTTTTTTTACTGCCAACAATAGTAGTTCAATTAGATTGAATACTTTTTGTATATCTGGATCCCCCCCTTGTAAAGTTTTATTATATGTAACTGTTAAATTTTTTTAGTGTCTTTCATTATGAATTGATTAATCAATTTTCCTTTTTTCCATTGGTTGCTTAGGTAAAAAAATTTTTTTCTATGGATTGTTTTTTTTAAAAAATAAAAATATATTTTCTCTCTGGTTTGTGTTCTGGTTAACAAGATCCTTATACATAAGATGTAGTTACTAATCTCATGATTATTATTATTATTATTATCAGAAGGGGATTTTTTGTGGAGATTTAGTATTTTCATGGTTGAAAGCGTGAGTCTATTGAAGGAAGGCCATCAAGGAAAGCCTGGAAGCACTGAACGACCGTTTCGTTTTATTGTGGGACTCCTCCGATGGTGTTTATGTCTAACTACAACCAATCCACGAAGTTGAGCAACCGTTCACCAATTGTCTTCAGTGAGTTCCCATCTCATTTATCAGATGCCGGCTCAGTGGTCTATCGGTTAAGTACTCTGGCGCGAGACTGGTAGGTACTGGGTTCGAATCTCGCGAGGTAAGGTTGTGGATGCTCACTGCTGAGGAGTCCCACAATATGATGAAACGGCCGTCCAATGCTTCCAGGTTCTCCTTGGTGGTCTAGCTTCAATTGACTCATGCTTTCGACTATTATAATCTCATGATTAACTGTCTTCTTTTATTTGGACTTGGAAACTTCAGTAATGAAGAAAAGGATTCTGAATGTTGTTGAAATAAACATTTTGTATGTTATATCTGTCGCAGATTGATGTTGGTAACCAAGAAGTAATAAATATGGGTTTTGTACTAGTGTGGAATTATCCAGTGGTGAATAACGATTGTCTCATCCAGGTTAGAGTTCAGATCTTCCAGAATTTATGGTGACCATTTAATCATTAAAACTAATGAATTGACGTCCAGTGGTAAAATAGTCAACTTGCCAGTGACTTACTTAAAGATGTTCCTGAAGTTTGACGGGAAAGTTGTGACTAGTGGAACTCAGGCATAGGAAATGTGAAGTAACTGGAAAAATTGGCATTGAATGTTACTTTAAGTTATATTCCAAAGTGACTGAAGCTGAAGTACTAGCAGTGAATACAAACTCGGTGATTCTAGTGGTTAAACATTCTTCATAAGGTCTGAAGTATCTGAACCGGACTCTCGGTGGAGTCATCGGTATGCGTTACTGAGAAATCACATAAGAGAATTAATCAGCAGTCCAGTAATCCCAGGTTTTCAATTCTACCCCAACTGAGAACAATCTGTAACAAATTCAACCTTCAATTGAAATCAGTCTTCATGAAACTCCTTCAAATAAATGTATGGATCTTGGTGAAAACGGATTTTTTTAAAGTTGAAACAGCTCTATTTAAAAAGGCTAATATTTATCACAACGTATGTGTCTCCTAAAATGATTGTTAGGCTTTAATTGTTCAACATAATACATTGAACATCTTTAACATTGACATCTTAAGCGTTTACTAGACTTCAGGAAAACTTAAAGTTTTGAACTGCAAACAATATCAGGAGATAAAAACAATACTACGAAGCAAAGATGGATAGTGGCTAGTAGTGGAATCCAGGACGCGCGTCTCGTCCTATTTGAGACTCGTCAGCTGAATGTACCTGCATCTCAGAGTTGATGTTCACCCTGGGACTCGAACCCAGTACCTTTCGCTGCAAACGCCATCGCGTTATCCACTCGGCCACTGAGTCCTGATAGCCACTTGCTTGTGCAATGGGGTGAAGTTCAAATTCACTTAGTATTGTTTGTTTGAATCTTCCTTATCAGGACTCAGTAGCTGAGTGGATAACGCGATGGCGTTTCAAGCGTAAGTTACTGGGTTCGAGTCCCAGAGTGAACATCAACTCTGAGATGTAGGCACATCCAGCTGACGAGTCACAAATGGGACGAAACGCGCATCCTGGATTCCACTACTAGCCACTATCCAT
>NC_031500.1:18270725-18284010 GCF_000237925.1 Schistosoma mansoni | reverse complement strand
TCCACTACTAGCCACTATCCATCTTTGCTTACAATGCTTGTGAAATAAGGCTATACTGAGGCATTACACACAGTATGCACATATGCCAATAAGAGACTGACCAGTTGCAGTCCTAAACATCAATGGGAAGATTCAAACAAGTAATACTAAGTGAATACCACGAAACGTTTACCGCAAGTGTTAGTCCTGTCATAGAAATCAAAGGGTAATTATATGATTACTGGTGACCTTATGGCTCTGTATTCTTTTTGAAAGTATGCTTATATCATCGATTATTTATATATAAATATTATCAGAAGAGGGTTTTGTGGAGATTTAAGTAATTTTATATAGTTGAATTTAATAGTCAATTAAAGCTAGACCACCAAGGAAAACCTGGAATCACTAGCCGGCTGTTTCGTCCTAGTGACTGGCTTTAAGTGGTATTTCTTGGAGTTCTAATGAGAATCTGTGACCAGTGAAGTTCAACCAAGTCTATTGTGAGATAGTAACTCACTGAAGACAATGGTAGACGGTTGCTCAATTTCGTGGATTGGTTGTAGTTAGACATTAACACCATTAGATGTCAACTCAGTGGTCTAGAGATTAGGCGTATTATGTATTCCACTACTAGCCATTATCCATCATTACTTAGTATTCTATAACTTGTTGTGTGAATACATATTACCATAAAATACAGTTAAATATCACGATTGATTAATCACAGGGTGGTGATCAATGTCACGCGTATCAAGTCCTTCTTAGTGCTGATCGAATGCTATCTATCAAGTTGCAATGTGGCCACTAGTCAGGATGGCTTGACACTGCGTGCACTATATTGAGATAAGATGGTGGTTAGGGGTGACACGGGATCGAATCCGTCATGGAGCACCAGTTCCCTCAAGATTACAAGTACACCTTGCTGACGAGTGCCAAGTAGCACGAAACCCGGGTTCAGGGTTTCCTGGTGACCACCTCTAACCACCATCTTACAATTAAGTATCTATAATCCTTCTTAAGATGTGATACATATATTGCATACACAAGTGAAAAAAATCGATTCCATACGTCATTCGTATTCCAAATAATTAAACCATTACTTGCCATAACAAAAAGTCACGAAAAAGAGCAATTCCTGACGTAGATCGTATTTGAGATGGTAATTATAATTTCAGTATTCTTAATCCGATCATCAAATATTCATTCGAGATTGTTGCTAAAGTGTTAATTACACCGATCAAATTAACTTTAAGTTTGAATACCACTCAGCTCTATAAAAGATGGCATCAATAACCAACTATCTTCTAGATTGGATTATAAATATTAGTTAGTAACAGGGTATCATTTATTGATCATTATCTATACAATACCTTAACTTCAAGTATAATATCAATTGTCCTTAGTAATATTAAACCAAATTATAGATATATGAAAAGATAGATGGTTGCTAACAATGGAATCCAGTTTGACTCACGTTCCTTCAGCTGGATGTACTTATATCTAAGAGTTGATGTTTACTCTGGGACTCCAACTCACTACCGTTCACTTCAAACACCATCACGTTATCGACATAGCTACTAAGTCCTGATAGCCATCTGCCTATGCAATGGGGTAAAGTTTTAAATTCATTTGGTATTGTTTACGTATATCTTCCGAAATCACCCAACTGCATCACAAGACAAGCCCTCACATTGAATCCTGAAGGTCAAAGAAGAAGAGGAAGACCCAAGAACACATAATGCCAAAAAATGGAGTTAGACGTGCGAAGAATGAACAACGACTAGATAGAACTAGAAAGGAAGGCCATGACAGAGTGGGTTGGAGAATGCTGGTCAGTGGCCTATGCTCTATTGGGAGTAACAGGCGTAAGTAAGTAAGTAAGTACTTATATCTTCATATTGTTATTATTTAGGACTTTGATCAAATTCATTTCATGATTACACCATGTTGTTTTATAACAGATAAACTTTTAAAAACATTAAATGTTAAATAGTAACTTATATGTATTCCCATCTATAAATGATTTTATCAGAAGGGGTTTTTGTGGATATTATATTAATTCTAATAGTTGAGATTATGAGTCAATTGAAGTTAGACCACCATGGAAAACCTGGAAGCACTGGACGCTGTTTCGTCCCATTGTGAATGCACACTACTGAGGAGTCCCACAATAGGGACAAAGGGACACACCTCTAGCCTTTGACCTAAAAGGTCTGATCCACAAGGCAATGAAGCATCGTGAGAAGATGCAGCTCCATTTTAGCCAGTGACCAACGATTGATTCATACGTCAAATGTTCCTTCAGGATACTGGAGCCCATGTACACTATTCGTTTGTAATCAGGGTATTCCAACTCCCGTAGGTGAACTTACCGTGTCTATCAACTTGGTTAAAGCGCCAGCCATTCGCTTTTCGTCCTCTCAATTTCGTAAACAACAGTAATGCCACGAGAAGACAGTGAGTAGGACTTCCCTAGTAAAGGCTATATACGCGTGACAATGTGAGAGCATTTCGAGAGGGAGAGCGTACTCTCCCCACTCTCGGCCGTACCAGGGCATTTGTATTATTCACAGTTTTTTTCTCATAGTAATCTTATCTGACAGACAACAACAACAACAACGAAAAGAAGATTCAACATGCAAACAACTGGTGAATCTCTTCCAATTTTCTTTCTCCTTTTTTTTTAAAAAAAAATTTTGTTTATATGCAACATTATGCCTGTTTATTTGTTTTATATATCGATTTTTTTTCGGACAAATCACGTGTCGTTCTTGTTTGAATTCTCAACCTCTGTTGCTATTCTTGTTGTTGTTGCTGATGGGGGTGGTGGTGATGGGGGTAATGGTTTCCATCTGTGGGAAATTTGAAACCATACTGTTATTCTATTTTGATTATTTGTTGTTTTTTTCTTTCATGATTAAACTTCTTTTCTTTTTATTTAGGGAAACCATATTTATTTATTTATCTATTTGTTTATTTATGTTTTGAGGATGGTTATTGATGTTCTGATGGGGGTTTCCTTTTTTAATCGAATGATGCACGCAAATTATTGTTTTTTTTCTTTGAACATTAGAATACAATGGAGATGTATGGTGTTCAATTACATAATTTTTCATTATATTAAAGTTTAATTGGTATCATGTAAAATGTTATAAACAATTCTATTTCATTATCAGAAGGGGGTTTTGTGGAGATTTTAGCGATTTTATATAGTTGAGATCATGAGTCAATTGAAGCTAGATCACCATGGTTAATCTGGAAGCACTGGATGGCCTTTTTGTCCTATAATGGGACTCCTCAGTAGTACGCATCTACGATCCCGCCAGGTCTGTTGGGAGATATCAACTCACTGAAGACATTGGTGAATGATTGCTCAAACATCGTGAATTGGTTGAAGTTAGACATTAACACCGTTGGATGCCGGCCGGCTCAGTGGTCTAGTGGTTAGGCGCTCACGCGCGAGACTGATAGGTACTTGGTTCGAATCTCGTGGGACGGGATCGTGGATGCGCACTGCTGAGGAGTCCCACAATGGGACGAAACGGCCGTCCAGTGCTTCCAAGTTGTATATGGTGGTTCAGCTTCAATTGACTCATGATCTTAACTATATAAAATTACACTTCATATTTGATATATGCAATTATTTGAGAATATCGAGTTCGTGAGTTCGATTGTTTTACTGAAGCGACGTTTTTTTAAAAATATGGAGCATTCATTGCCATTTTGAGCAAAGTCATCGAGCTAAGCTAAAAATCCACTCAGTCATTATTTAGTGGTGATATTGTGGGTGTGGGCTACTTATAACGACATATGTAGTATATAATGCTAGTCAGGGATGGAATATCTGTCTGTAGAAGGCCGAGAGGATCAAGAAGGAAAGAACGGAAACAGAAAGCTATTGGTATGAAAATGAAAAAACAGTGAGGTCTGAGACGATTGACTGACATTTTGAAAATTTAGTATTTACTGTATGATTCTCAGACTTTACTAAGAGATTTTGTAATTTTGTGTTCAAATACATTCGATTATCCCCAATTGTGTTCTCGTTCACTACAGAATGATATAATCTACCTTCATTGTTTTCAATTAACTATGAAGTTAGACAGAATTATCATCCACTTTGCGAGCAAAGATGGATAGTAGATAGCAGTGAGATCCAGGATGAACGTTTCGTCCTATTTGGGACTCGTCAGCTGGACGTACCTGCATCGCAATACTCAGTAGGTAAGTGGATAATGTGATGGAGTTTGAAGTGAACGGTACTGAGTTCGACTCTCAGAATGAACACCAACGCTGGTATGCAGATACATTCAGCTAACGAGTCGCAAATAAGACGAAACGCGCAACCTGTATTCCACTGTTAACCACTATCCATTTTCGCTTTCGACTTGATAACTTAGAAAAAGATCAGCATGAGGAGTCCCACAATAAGACAAAACGGCCAACCAGTGCTTCCAGGTTAACTATGGTGGTCTAGCTTCAATTGACTCATGATCTCAAATATATATAAAATGAACTCTGTTAATCGAATTGTAGTGTAGCCATTAGTCTAGGTGACTTGAGATCGCTTAGATTATTTTTAGAAATTAGATTATTTTAAGTGGTTGACAAACAACCTTCCACCTAGGTTTATGCTAGTGAGGACACATAAACAATGTGTATCGGTAATGTTGAAGAAACTGATACTCGGTATAGGACCCGAACCCGTATTATCTAGCTTCATAAACTCAGGTATCACTACTAAAATATACAAGCAGCGATGGACTCTTTGTAGGACACATATATTTACGACAATTGACTCTCCTAATGATTAGGCCAGCGAAAAAATTCCAGTTTGTAACACTGGATAACGTAGAATCCTAATCCAACTTCAAGAATTAGTTTCCACAAGAGTTTAAATACACCTTGAGGATAAGTGTCAGCTAATGTAAACTTAAGTTTAAGGTTTCCTCCAGACTACCTTCAACCATCTTAGATTTAATAAACAATATATTCACTTTCTAAGTGATTTATACTGTGTTTAAATCTAAATAAGAAGTTGAGATTAATGAAATCAACCGTATCGAAATTGAGTTATTAAATTATTAATGACGGTGAATACGGATTCAAATCGATTGATGAAGTAGTGAAACTTCATCAGTTGAGATGGCTGAGACACGTGTTACGTATGCCCAACCACCGACTGCCCTGATTAGCGATGTTTTGTGGCGTAGGAGTAGGTTGGAAGAAAGCTAGGGGCGGCCAGACCAAAACATTGCACAAATCCATGAGGTCACTCACTGACAAGTGGACTGAACCATGTTGGTAGGTATAGACTACCTGGTTGGGATTCGCGAAATGATAGCAATCGATGGTTAGAGACCTTGAATGACATGGCTCAAAATCGTTTGCAATGGCGAAGTTGCATCTACTGTGTTTGTTATCCCAAATTCTAGTCTTCTGAATTCTTCATGTCTCTATCTTTTTTCTCTTTCCAAATTTATTTCACTGTATTATACTCCCTCAATAACATCTTCAAACTCTAATCTTTCACATTAATGCTTATACTCTTACTACTTCCACCACTATGGGATTTGATTGGACAACTGCATCTTTGTGCTAGTGTGGTGTGGCAACTGGAACTGATGAACGTACGTACGAAGTTCTACGTTGTGACTGACTGACTGAAAGTGAATATAAATTATTTGGTATAACGAGTACTATCTATGCATAAAACATGATGATTTATAAATTAGCTTTTATATACCACAAATCATTTGATATAAGATTCTAGTTAATCAGTCAGTATATTCAATGAATTGTAAAATTATAGCACTGTAGTAATGTGGTGTTGGTTACTTATATCCACATAAGTAGTATATAACAATGGTCAGGCATTGAATGTATTTCAGTAGAAGATTGATAAGGAAAGAACCGGAATGGAACGCAATCGCTAGGAAAATGTATGAACAATGAAATCAGAGAAGATGGACTGATATTTGCAGAAGGAACGGTGAAGATTGAGACAATTAATTGATAGTTTGCAAATTAACTGTTTACTGTATGGTTGCCAGATTCGATTGTTCCCACCCATTTTCTTGTTCACTACAATAACACATCTTACTCTAAGCTACTTTAACGACTATTGAATTTCAATCTTAATTAAACAGCCATTAAAAACTAGAATGCATAGGATAGATGTTTAGTCATGGTATGAATATATGGAGTAGTCTTCATCTACGGCACTAGTACTGACGAAATCTACGAAATTCAAGCATTATACTGAATCTATAACTGTCAGATTGCAAAGTTCGTATACATCTCCAGTCAGTACACAACACTGTCTAATTATCATTCATTATCATTTGTTATATTTATCATATTACCTGACTATATTGTTCGAAACATTGAGGAAATCACCCAACTGCATCACAAGACAAGCCCTCACATGAAATCCTGAAGGCCAAAGGAAAATAGGAAGACCAAAAAACACATTACATCGAGAATTGGAGACAGACATGAGAAGAAAGATCAACGACTAAATAGAACTAGAAAGGAAGACCCATGACAGAGTGAGTCGGAGAATGCTGGTCGGCGGCCTATGCTCCATTGGGAGTAACAGGCGTAAGTAAGTAAGTAAGTAAGTAAGTAAGTAAGTAAGTAAGTAAGTAAGTAAGTAAGTAAGTGAGTGACAATGTCCCAAAGTCATCAAAACGATCAATCAATTGTTTACCATTTCCTAATTTCTATTTCTTATCTTAATAACAAAAAAATAAAATAAATCTTTCACAGGATTAGTCTTTGAATAGTGAAAGAAAAGAAATCAATAAATTTACACAGTTTTAAAGGGGTTCCTGTATAAAACAATCAAAATGATATTTATCAACAGGGGGTTTGGTGGAGATTTTATTATTTCTTTGTAGTTGAGGTCTTGAGTCAATTGAAGCTAGACCACCATGGAAAACCTGGGGGCACTGAAAGGCTGTTCCATCCTATTGTGGGACTCCTCAGCAGTGCACATCCACTATCCCGTCTCGCAAGATCGGAACCCAGGACCTATGAGTTTCGCGTGCGAGCGCTTAACCACTACATCACTGAGCCAGCTGGCATCCAGGTTTTCCATGGTGATCTAGCTTCAACTGACTCATGATCTCAAATATATAAAATGATATTTGTCAATAATCGACAGTTATTTCCATCGGATACAAGTAATCACTAAATCGATAAATAATCGATACTAAAAGCAGTAAAGAAAAATAATTAAAAAAAGTTTGTACACAATGCAAAATAGTAAACACTATCAAATTGTTCATTTACATAATGTATAATCTAATGGATTATCTAAACTATGAAATGAATCAGATACATTTAAACTGGATAATGTTTGATGCACTGATTGATTGGTTGTGAATGTTGTTGAAGTCACCAATTTGGAGATTTGACCACCATTATTTACAACACCCTCATCATCAACATCACCATCATAATCATCATCATGATCATCAATATCAGGATCAGGATCAGGATCATATTGATGCTGATCATGATCAGCATCACTGTGATGATTGAGTCTGTGATCAATCAAGTTGATCACATTGAAACTAACGTTGACTGGATGTTGATTGGAGAGTGGATGAGATTTGAGGAACAGAGGATCGAGTGAAGAACATGATGAATTCACATATTGACAATCAACTGGTTGATGATCAGTAATAGGAATACTGACAGGAGTAGTGTTATTGGTAGTATTAGTATTAGTAGTGGTGGTAGTGTGTGTATTATTATTATCATTATTATTATTATTATTATTATTATTATTATTATTATTATTAGTAGTAGTAGTAGTAGTAGTAGTAGTAGTAGTGGTAGAATGAGTGTTACTTGCAGTTGAATGTGGAACCAATAATAGAGACTCGTCTGATGTACATGTATCATTCATGTCAGTTTGAACGGATGAATGATGATTTTTGAGTAAATGCATCAAATTGATGTAGAAGAGATCCATCAATGTGTCGTTGATGTAACTCGATTTCCATAATTGATTGGTGGTGTTCGGTGTTTGGATTTGGTGTTTGAATTCATTGAAATTGTTCATTTGATTCGTTGGTGATGCATTCATCGATGTTTGGTGAGGTAGTAGGTGTGAATTGTGAATGGGTGTGACAGGTGATGGATTGAATGGGAGAGGAGTTGTGATGTTTGATGTATTGTTTGTGTATTGGTTGTTTGTAGAATTGGTCAATTGATCAAGTGTAAATATGTTTGTGTTTGTGAGTGGTATTGATGTATTTAGTCGATTAGATGATTTCGGATTGAATGTGTGTTTGTGTGTTGTGAGTGTTGTAGATGAATTCGGTGTGACTGCTGAGCTGGTCAGTTGATATGTGGATATGTGTGGATGTATACATTGAAAAAGTTGTGGAATGAGTGGATAACTGAGTGGATAATTGAGTGGTAGTGAGTCATGGTCGAAACCTCGATTACCACTACCACCATCACCTTCAACATCACCATCAACACCGTCACAAAATTCACCATCATCGTCATCATCATCATCAAGTTTATCATCAGGTCGACTCAATCCTAATGCCCGACGTACTTTACGTTGTGCTCTACGTCTTCTGAAATCACCACTGAGAAAGTCTTTCAAGTTGGCTGGATGAATTCCCCAATAATGTCCTTTTCCATTTGCAGCTCTACCTATCAAATAAATGTACAATGTGAATTAGTTTTCAATCAAATTCATTTTGTGATTGATAAATTGTGTGGAACATGCAAATAAATTACATGAAATGGATTTCCGAATTGTCGAACAGTTGATAAATTTTATGATATTGTGTTTAGTGAGTGGTAGGGCAAACCAGGAATTAATGTTCAACATGTTGTGTTTGAATGGTTGAATTGTGTTCCTAATTAACCGTGATATGGAATATGAATTGTGAACCATGAGTTACAATGAGTAGTGAGCAAATTGTTCCTGATTGTCATGTGGATAGCGTTGACTGAGTGTGAGGAGTTATTTCCTCACGTGTTGGTAGATATCGATGGGTATAAGGGATTGAAGTGAGTGTGATATGTAGGATGAATGATCACTGAGCGGTTACTAGTGTCTCGATACCTTCAATATCGTCATTCAGATAATCTCAGTGAGGAAAACACACTATTCTCATGATACAATGAATCAGTGAATGAAACGTCACAATCACAATGACAATTACACTATCACAACACTCAACAACTTACCAACTTTAATGAAACAATCATTCAATGACAAGTTGTGTCGAATGGAATTACGCCATCCTGGTCCACGTGTACTGAAATATGGATAACGTAGTTGAATCCATTGATAGATATCCGATAATATCATACGTCTTTCTTGTGTACTGAGTATGGCCTTTGCGATCAATCCTAGAAGGTTTGTATTTGAATAGAATAAACAAATGGTCAATTTTACTGAATAATTTGTGATTAAATGACAAGTCAACTGAGATTTAAGTGTGCACTACTGGAAATCGCAAAATTCATTCACTGATTACTTTGAGGTATTATTTCTCTGTCTGTTGAGGCCTAGTGTGCATGCATTAGTTCTGTGAGTGAATGACTCGTCACGAGTGTTTCACGTCACCACGGTCGTGATGACAGCAAGATGTTTGATGTTGGACTGTGAACATGGTGAAATTGGATGTTGTGTTGTTGATATTCGTTCGATTGTATGAATTGATGTCAGTTGTGTGGATTCTACATTAAAACTGTTGTATGTTTTGTAGTGTTAATCAATACTGAGGTCAACAACCCAATCTCTGACTGACTGATTGTCTATCACTATGTCACAGATTCCACTGCTATTTATTGATGCTCAACATTCCCTCAACACATTTGTTCCACAGACCTACTTATTGATAATTGATATGTAACATGGTTGAGATTGATTTTTGAATCGGAATTGATTCCTTTGATCACAGTAATCAAATGGCATCACTTCATGATGTGGTATGTTCGATAAGAAATACTGTGTTCGTTCGAGTCAATTCGAAATTCATATAGCGAAATGCTGATGGTAAGAGTGTGGAGTTATCACTAATCATTTTGTGCAACATTCAATAACTACTTATTAGTAGGCAAATGTGAAGATGAAATGATGAGGTGATTCGTTTGTTTTGTCATCTATCTTAGATGGAAAGAAGACATACACAATCAGTCACAAATGAATTCTATCAGTTCACTTTCAAATGAGTTTGTTTTCATTTCTGATCATCAGTTGTGTGGTTATTACTACTGAATAATGATGATAATACTACTGAATATGAAGAATAATTGAGACAATTGAGAGAGAGGACAATTTTCATTTCGAGTATATAACATTTACTGAATTCATCATTCACTATATACGTATTGTTCATTTAGATGTTAACTTCACTCTACTCATAATTGTACACCATAATTATGAATGATTATGTATACTACATGTATCATTATTATTATTATTATTATAGGGTGATTGTGGAAAGGGAGGTATTGTTGTTTTCACAGTACATACACTCAACCACAAACAAGCGAATGATTGTTGTAAACGACTCATTGAGTAACAGCAATGAAATTGGTTGTATTGATTACAGTCTACATCAATCTCAAATGTATCATCCACTCACCCGACACACACACACACTCGTACTGTTAGCTGACAGGCAAAATACTATAACACTTGATCAGGATGTATTAACACACTGTTCTCTTTCATTTGAATCCATGTGTAAGTGATGAATGAATGTGACTGATACATGAAAATCAAAACACTTTGAAAATTAATTGAAGGTTATCCTACATTCTGTTTACCATGTCAATTGAAACACCCACACACACACACCCAAACAAACACAAACTAACTGATTGTCATCATGAAACTATAACACAACTCCTGTTCATAACCTCATCATCATCATCATCATCATCACCGATATCAGAAATGATTATTGAGAATATTCTCTACCGATCAGCGTTAATTAACATTGAAAGAAAAACAACAAACACACACACGTACACTTCAATCAAAGGAACTTAGAAGTGGATTGTATTACACAATCAATTATGATTACGTCATAAGTGGTCATTAGTAATAATAATAATAATAATAGTTATTATTCCTTGTAATGATAAGTTGAAATGGAAGGTGGGATACTAATGGGTGATTCTATATGGAATAATCGATCACCAATGAAATGGATGTAGATTGAAGCAAATTGTATGGGAA
The DNA here is from genome assembly GCF_000237925.1 of Schistosoma mansoni. Lineage (NCBI taxonomy): Eukaryota > Metazoa > Platyhelminthes > Trematoda > Strigeidida > Schistosomatidae > Schistosoma > Schistosoma mansoni. Next base: position 18,272,804 of record NC_031500.1, on the reverse strand, counting down.
ATGTGGAATGAATATTTCATATGATCATAATAAGTATTGTGTAGTATTACTCAACTTGACTTAATCGAATCAGTGATGTTAATGGGAATGTGTAGATGAAACAATCCGATTTGTGGTGATGAGTGTAAGGATGGTTCGTTGGCAAAATCAAGGAAGATTCAAGAAACCGAGAAAGAACCGAAGACATTCCATGAAACCACCGTTAGGGGTACATTCTAGAATGTCAACATGTAGCTTCCCTATCGGATGAAAAAGAAGGACCTCCTATGTGCTTCTTGGTGTCCGAAATGATGATTTACTTTTAGCCAAAAAACTATAAATACATGAGATTTTTGTACTATATTTGACACTGTATGGGGAATAACATTCCCGCTTACTAGTCTTCTGTCTTCTCTCTTGCGAGGTTGAGGGTTCGATCTTTCAAGTAGTCTAGTAGTACGCGACATAGCAAGAACCTAAAGCTCTAGATATAACAATAAGTAAATCCATTCATGCACATTCGAAGTCTCTTCCATCTCTGTTAGGATTTTACGATACTAGTTGTACTGGTATTTCACTCCATTGAATCAGTGATTGAGTGACGAATACTTGTCGTGAAATATCTTCGAGATAATTCCTAATGCTTAGTAGATATCACTCGTCCTAATGCCTGTCATTAGATAAATCCTAACAGTGCATGAACTTCTGAAGACAATACGAAGCTTTGATCACTGTTGATTATTGTACAACTCAGAGCATAAAGTCACAAGCACACAACTGGAATATAGGAATAAATGTGAATGAGAGGCATTGAGGGTGAATAATGAGACGAATGAATTGATAAGATTTAGGGAGCACATTTATGTATATTTGTGGGAATCGAATGAGTGACTGATCGATTTAAGCAATTCACATTTCAGTTAGTAAGAGAGAAATCAATGAAGGCTGTGACACATGACCAAGCATACATGCTCATACATACAAGATAATAATAGTAATAACACGAATATGTAGACAACTAGTTATTGTTCTAATGACACAATCTGTTGAATAAATTAACTGAAGGACTAAACAAAATTACTGGAATACATACTGGTGTTGGTGGGATGCTGTACTCTGTGGAACTCCACAAATATCTATGCACATTCAATGTCCACATTTGATGTGAACAATTGTAAGTGCAGATAGATAATTGATTGGTGGGTGGACAGTATAACACTATCCACTGAAGTTGCGGAATGACGAGCTGCTTTGTCTTGTGAATTCATCACAAACCACACAGTTAAACTGTAGTAGTTGGTTGAATATTCTATGTTTTCGTAAGATGTCTGATCATGAAATAACTCAATCGAACTGATGACATGAAGTATTTCACTGTGATGTTGTCAGGTACAAACGACAACAGTGATCTTTGAATAGATCGAGTTATATTCAGAGTAATAAGATGGAGTGATATGATTATCTACACTCTATGTAATCCATCCTCCATTGAGGTCGATAAATGTACCATCTGACCTACAAAATTTTCATTGCGATCCGATATTTTTAGTAATGAAGAGAATGTAGTTGGTGAAGTGATGTAGATTGGGATGGAAGTGTAATGACACCAACTGAGAAGTTTAGAATATATATGTATACATTTCAATATGTACAATCCTAATTAATAGGATGAAGAAGGAGGTGGTTATGGTGTCAGAGTAATCAACCTATCGAATCATCACTCATAACAATTGGACAAGAGCATTCGATCAAACAAGAAATAATGTTGAATATCGTGTTTGTCTGTGTGCACTTATCATCCAGTAATGTTTTATCTACATTTGAACAACTGAGTGGAATATTCGATCTACATTGACCATATTTCTGGTAAAATCATCAACTGCGAAATCAAATGTCATAAGCCACAGCTGAATAATTGAATGGATAATTGACTAATCTAAAGTCAAGAGAGATTAAGTCCATTCAGAAGTGTTGCACGATCACAAACAGATCTAACTCCGAAATTGTGTTCATTGAATCATATGAGACACATTACAGACAGTCGGTATATCAGTTTATACCAAATGATGTAATGGTATACATTCAACGTCTGTGACATGT
>NC_031500.1:18252154-18270525 GCF_000237925.1 Schistosoma mansoni | reverse complement strand
CTACTGAATTATTATGAGAATGTACGTAGGAATGAATGGAGAGAATGTGTGTTTCGCACTATTAGTAAACTCGTACTCACTAACCCGTGTTCTCCCAACTACAATCAAAGAAATACTATCTCGATTAATCTGTGCAAGTATTCTCTCGCTGTTGGTTTATATTTGAGGAATGAACGGATTAGTCGTTTGTCATGCATGTGGCATTTAAACAGATGTCAGAGTGTAACATACATTTCACTTAGACAGTCAATCGTGTTGAATGGAAGATACTACAGTGTGCGTTTAATTCCACTCGGAATGATCTCCTTCATCAATTCAGTCGTGAAAATGCAGATCACCACAAATCTCACATTCTCATTTACAATCAACCACAGAGTATATCGAGTATTCCTTGTAGAAAATGAATGTGGTATCCAACAAATAATTCACTCAGTGAATTGAACAAAGAATATCCTATGTATCTCACTGAAATTGTCATACATTTATTCAATCAATCATTTAACTAATCAACTACAGACTTACCAATATAACTGAAATTCGGTTTCGGTTCATCTTCTGTGATCAGATCACATGGTTTAATGTTGTGAGGTTGGAACTGTTGTTGTAGTTGTTGATTGTTATGGCGATGGTGATTGTTATGATGACGATGATGTTGACGACGTTGTGAATGATGATTACGATGTAATCTCATCGTTTTGGTCACATTCATTGTGGCATCTTCTACAGGAGGATTGACATTGTTCATCTGTACATTGTTCCATCGATTGATGTAATTGTGGTATGGATTGAACAAGGAGTTGTACTGTTGTACACCAGAATGAAGATGTCGATTATAATTCTCATTGTAATGATGAATAGTATTTGAATGAAGAGATGATGTTTCGAATGGTAGACTGAATGGATCTGTTTGCAAGGAAAATGAATGAGAATACCTATGATTATCCACGGTGTGAATCAGAGATGTGGATGAGGTAGAATTGGGAATGGGTAATACCGATGAAATCATCTGTGTAGTTTGTGGTGTAAACCAGTTGGATGTTGAATGGGTAATGTTATTATTATGATTATTAATGTTATCATCGTGATTATCATAAATCTGCATGAATTGATGATGATTGGAGAAGATGTTTGATGGAAGTGTATTGTTACATGACATGATATAAGAAACGAGTGAATAGTGAATGTGAGTGTGGATGAAGTGGTATTTGGAAGTGGTTACTTTGATACTTTCTATTCAATATGATCTATTTATGCCTTGTGTATTCCACATCACATCCAAGTGATGAATCGTAATCAACTATCACTGTTCACAGTTGTAATGTTAATGTTCTCTATTACAATATAAGTGGTATCAATAGTGTGTGTGTGAAGACGAGAATGTAATTGTGTGTTAATCAAACGAACTGGATAATTTTTAGGGCAAAAATCAACAGGTTTATTGAATTGTCTACCTCTACATTGGTTCATAATGAATGGACCAATGAAAACACAATGGGGTTGAACGCATCATTGACTGATTGGTTGAAAGTAATGGAGGGGAGAGAATGAGAAAAACTTGATGAATGAGAGGAGTAGAATCAAATAAACATGGTTGAACTTGTTGTTGTTGTTGGTGGTGGTGGTGTCCTCGTGTTGTTGTTATGATGGTTAATTGAATGTGTATGTGTCTATGGTGTCTTATATCATTGTTTGTTTGTAGAGATTCATAAGAAAAGGAGGAGGGGGGAAGTGTGTGTGTGTGATATGAATATCATCTGTTTACTGATGAAGATAGAAAAAATTGTGACTAAATGTAGATTTGAAATAGAATAATCCATCACAATTGACTCGATGTCTTCTGTCTGTTGTCTTAGTGTGTGTGTGTGAGTGAGTGTAACAGTGACACTTTTGAGGATATCACTGTTTACCATAAGGTTTCAGATATTCATTCTAGTATAACCCATTATCCGAATATTTGTTTCTTTCCATTTCTCATATGTATGTCTAATATTCATTGATCATAATTTAGACTATAGTTAGATGACTTTTGATTTTAACTAAGTAGATGATTTCATGTTATTGTGTAGTTTGAAGAGGATTGCATAAGTAAGACGAAAGTCGGTTGTGAATGAGGATGTTTATGTATGGTGCCGATATGTGGTTCGAGTTCATGAGAGTTTAACTTTACAAGATTGTTATGAATCTGTATTTGCACTCACATTCAATAAATTATTTTATTTTATTTAAACACATATATAACGGTACAAGGGTGCACCAGATACATATGCGCCGCACAAATCCCATTCGATTTGTGTGAGGGCTGTGATACTGCCCAGGTGCCCAGATCGAATCAAGTGGTTTTCTTAGAGGGCCATACCTCGAGCGTTCGACCTATAGATCTGATCCACAAGGCAGTGGAGCATTGTGAAAAGATGCAGTCCCATGGTAGCCGGTGACCAACGATTTATTCGTACAACATATGTTCTCTCAGAATACTGGAGCCCATGTGCACTTTAGTTTGGAATCAGGGTTTTCCAACTCCCCCAGGTGGACTCTCCGTGTCCACCAACCCGGTTAAAGCGCCGGACATTCGGTTTTTGATTCTCTCAATTTCGTAAACAACACTCGTGGTACGAGAAGGTAGTGAGTAGGACTTCCCTGTCAGAGGCTGTATACGCGTGGCCATGTGAGATCAATTCGAGAGGGAGAGTGACCTCTCCCCAATCTCGGCCGCACCAGGGCATTCAATGGCTACTACCAACAGAAAAGTGAATGAGAAAATATTTATTAATGAATGAAAATATTTGATGTCTTCATATAATAGAATAGCAGTAGTCGTCATTTCAGTTACTATGTCAATGCTGGTAGGTTGTAGCAACATATGGCATTGATATATTTAAATCATTCATGTTTAATACACTAGAGGTAACTAGGCTTCTAATGTCATGGTATTCCATTGTGCTGTTCAACTAGTCTACGAGAGATAGACAGATAAATATGATCTTTTATTGTGAATGTTGTCATGTCAAATTTCCATTCCTTCGGCTTGTGGTTTATCGTAAATCCACTAACAGCGTTTAGTCTCATTTCTCTGTTATGTATTTACTAAAATTGACATACACACATACATTCGTAATTCGCCCCCATTCATAATTTCCGGTTGAGAACATGAATAAACAAACAGTCGATCACGTTGTACATTTCAAACACCAGCTGATGTTTACTTTAGATCGGGGATCGCTGATTAGTACAGTTCGTGAACTACAATGCACAATGCATCGGCGAGGCCTTGTGATGATGATGTGTGCACAATGCACAATGCATGGAATGAGTGCACATTCATTATGAAGTCGATCAGTACATGTGCTAATCAACTAATGTAATTTATGTTGGTGTCTTCAGATACACAAACTGGTGTCCATGAAATGATTTCGGAAGATTGATAATTTCATTCTTTGAGCTTTATCTGACAGTTTATTCACAGAATTGACGCCTTCATGTACTAAAATGGGTCAGACCATTCAACTAGTTAATCGATTCAATTTCATATAATTTCGAACAATCTTTGGAGTCATATCACAATTCGTTTCAGAATATGAATCAATAAATGGTTGTGGAATTTCAGAGCTGTAGAACATCTGAGTAGGATTGAATCGATTTAGAACGAACAGAGAAACAGTTCAGTTGTTATTTTCAGTGGAACAGTTGACATGTACATTACTGTATTGAAGCTAAGTCGAAACATATTTTCAATTTTTCAATGGTTTATCACAATCATATTTCTGAGAACTGTTCTACACATTTGACTATCACTTTGAATAGTGTTGTTTGATGGATACAGTTCTTGTCTCTTCTGATTGTTATCTCCAACTCACTTAGTCTCCATTCTGTGACTAGCAGTTTTAGAGAGAATGGATATGATTTCCTAATACTGATTGGTCACCTTCACATTAATAGTGGTTGGGTGAACATGACCAATTATCTCAACCATGTTCTACAGGCACTTTTCAACTGAGATGAGTATTCGGATTGGAGGGCATGTATTAATCGTCTGTTCTCAGTTCAGTGATTTGAGATCACAAACAGCCAACTGATCTTTCGAAGTTTCAGTCAGTCGATAATCTATGTGAATATCTTCATCACAACAATGTATCCTACATCAAGTTGGATTCCCAAGTTATTTATTCTCGATCTCTTTCATTTGCTAGTATTTCTTCCTTCTTTTGATTTACTCAACTATCCTGACAAATCTCAGTTTTGAAAAATTAATTGATCAATGTATGGAAATGATGGAATGCATAATTCTTTGACAAGAAATATCACTGATAGTTGAAATCATTCTCCCTCAGTTACAACATCATCTTCTCACCACCCACACGGTTACAATTTCTCCATAGAATATGAAATATACTAAATTATAGGTCTGTAAGTTGACGAAGAAATCGTAGATTGTAATTGATCACAGATTCATTTCATAACCACTTTCAACTTAACCCATTATTATAATTATTGAATTGGTGTGTCGGTATGTTGAATGGGCAAACACAGATAATAATGTAAACTGAATTGTAGAATTGAATTTAAGCTTGTCAACATTAAACAATATGTGATTATACTCTACTCTCAGTCTCCCTCTTTCTCTCTTCCTCTTTCTCACACACGCACACACATTCTGGGAGTGTATGTTGTGGGCATTTGGTATGTAGCAACTTGATTATTAGACTAGTACAATGAATATGATTGTATATTGTGTAGATGTGATATGATATTTAGTTGCTATTGTTATTATGACAACTTGATAAGACAACGGATAATAATGTAAGATAACTTGAAATGACCACTTATCCTAATAATTAACTCACATTGATATGGTCATCATAGTTGACTGACTGTTGAATGAAGACGAAGTGAATGGGGAAACGAATGTTGATGAATCGGATGAGTTTATAAATGATTAGATGGTATGAATTGGATCTATTTGAGGTGAATTTGGTTGGAGTTGTGTTCAGTAAATCTGACGTCACTTTGAGTTGTAGATACTGTGATGCTACGTACCACATTGTATGTGGTATATCTCAATCTGTTTAGTATAATTTGTTCCATGGAAACACCTTCTGATAAAACAAGGTATGTAAACCGCTCTCGTTCTAGGTATTGATTCCATCAACCATTTGTTCGTATAAATGTGTCTTGATGATTGTTAGGACCGCATATGATATTGATTGAGTTATTGATTGTCAGGAACTGAACAGATAAATAATCGATGTGTTGAATTTCATCTTCATCTTGTATATCATGGAATTGAAATTCATCAACTCCAATCCTCTTTGAAGTGATCATGTAGTCAATAGAAGATCCAAAAAAATGTATAAATATCGAGTTAATCGGATTCTATTAACACTGATCATATTGATTCGAACTATCGAATATTGCATGATTCAATGTTGTGTCTCACAAATCACCACACTTCACATTTATCATCTCGTTTCATGTTCTAAAATGATGAGAATGTTTGTGTGAGGATTGAGGTACAGTTAATCAACTATGACAATTTCTTTTGTCAATGAGTGAGTGGGTGGGTGAGGAAGAGTTGTCGTGAAGCATGAGAATGATTAACGAACTTCAGTCGCAGTTCACAGACAGACTTCAATATTCAGTCACTAATATTACTAGTTCTGTTTGAGCTTAATGACTGGAATTCGTAATTCACCTGAATGAATTTCGTTTGATGCAATCAACTGTTTGTTGTTAATCGAGAATGGATTGGACTAGTTTGTTCACATATCCTAGTTTAACTGATCGGAACTGATCTGAATTATCAGTAACATCAAGTGATGTGATATGACGACTGATTACTTCGATTCACGAATGACCATGAAGAATCTTATTCTTCAACACTTCCTGCCATCAGTATGTTAATCGATATTTAGAGGTTGTAGATAAGAGTAGGAGTGAACAGGATATGTTCAACTGTCTCCACAACAGTACTAATTTTGTCTATGAATTATTGCAGTTACATTGAGTTCACTTGTATAAATGCACCGATTTTCACTGCAGATCTATCCATTCATCAATTCGTATGAAATCTTTCAGTCCAATTTCTACACCGTTCGCCTCTCATGTTTGTATTCATGAGAAATTCTGAATGTTTATAGTTGAAAGTGTGAGTCAATTGAAGCTAGACCACCATGGAAAACCTGGAAGCACTAGACGGCCGTTTCATCATATTGTGGGACTCCTCAGTAGTGTGCATCCACGACCTCGCCTCGCAAGATTAGAACGCAGGACCTACCAGTCTCTCGTCAGAGCACTTAACCGATAGACTACTGAGCCGGCATCCAATGGTGTTTATATCTAACTCCAACGAATCCACGAAGTTGAGCAACCGTTCACCAATTGTCTTCGTGGATGCGCACTGCTGAGGAGTCCAATAATAGGACGAAACGTCCGTCCAGTGTTTCCGGGTTTTCCTTGATGGTCTAGCTTCAATTGACTCACGCTTTCAACTATGAAAATACTAAATCTCCACAAAACCCCTTCGGATCAAATTCTGAATTGTTTTGTTTACACCTTTTACCCTCTCATACATACGCATAAACACACACACACACAGAGAGAGGGGGATATACATCAAGGGAATTACGTTTGTTATTGTTATTATTATTCAAATATGAGATTGGATCATATAGCCACTTTGAATAAGTAGACTACCTACCACTTCTTACCACTTCCTACCACTTTCACAAGTGTATATACAATGAGATATGAAACACCCCCATTTTGTAGTTTGTCAATGATCTATGGTCTGTTTGCTTGTTTATTTGTTTCACTGTTGTTGTTGTTTCCTCTTTAATTATTCACTTACCAATTATCAACTCAGTATAAATCTACATAAGAAGTATACGAATTGTCAATGATTGTTCTTGTTAATACTTCGTTCGAATAAACCCTACTTCTAATTAAACTCCTACTAATTAATATTGTCATTCAGTAATAAACTGACTATTGAATGATTAGACTGTTTATGACGAAGTTATTCGCATGCTTGTTTGTTTGTTTGAGTGGTAGTGTGAGGGATGTGATAACTCACATAAGACCATGAGAGAAGGAGATCATGCCATCAACGAACTAATCCGAAGAGTATGGAAGTGTGAATGCAGTTGACCATTGAGTGCGTCTGGAGATCAATCAATATGTGTGAATTGTTGAGGATAGATATTCACACACACAAACACGCATAAACACACCAATGTCCTCTTCTGATTCCTGAAAGACAACTCACAAAAGTGAGATCAACCATCAAGTCAACTAATACATACACTCACACTTGGATCGATTTAATCATTATGAAGTGGTTCATTTTGTATGTGTGATATCCATTTCCATCTCTGGTGAATACAGTGTCCACTTGATATTGAGTGGTTGAATTGTTTTGATTATTATGACTTTTGATTATTCGTTGAATTTGATAGATTGTCCAAGTGTGTTAATGTGTGATGTGATGTGAATCAGTGAATTGTTTTATTTATGTATTAATAGTTAATTGGATTTATGTTTATGAGGTTGACTCTTCTGTTTGTTTCTGCTTTCAACTCTTCTATGGATGATGTAATGAAGGAACAGCTGAGTTTGAGTAATTTTTGTGTGTGATGCGACGACTGTCAATTTCGATTGGGGACGGTAATTATTCTACTGTTCGAATGAATGAACATGAAAATGATACCTTAGTGAATAAGGTACATTCTACGATTCTCATCTTTCTCCTTACAATCAATGCAAATTTGATCTATTGATTTAATGCAAATCATTGGTTTGCAGACGATGATGATGATGATGATAATCCACATGATCTATGAATGAATTGTATAAGTACTAATCAGTTGATTGTTCTCATGTTATTATCCATACTTGCAATCGTTTCGATGTAAGTATATTACAGAGTGAGTGCATGAAGATGGATGTTTGAATACAGATTGAAAGAGTTCAGATGGTCAATGAATGAATGATACGAGATAAGATGGGACATGAAATATGTGTCATTAGGATGGGATGTAAATTCATCGTTATCATTAAAGCGATGTTTGACAGTCCAGTGTTCCTAATCTATAACCATTGTGTTTAGACATATTATCTATTGATTGGAATACTTATAACTTCCCATGTAAACTGATTGATAGGATTTCGCTAATTTCATCCTTCAGTGTATTCGACAGGATATCTGTTCTAACTTTGAAGATGGATGGTTCAGTTTTAATCAAAAGTTCGTTTTGAATGTGTTGATGAACCCATATTACAACTCAGAATTCTATCATTCCATTTGCGAACTTGTTACATACTCTACATATCTCAAATTTGTTCTGATGTATTGGGTGAGTAAACCATTGCTAGCATTGAAAATCGTTCTAATTCAACACTTACTGAGTTTAACCGAGTCTGTTTTGAGATATTAACTCACTGAAGACAATGGTGAACGGTTGTTCAATTTCATGGATTGGTTAAAGTTAGACATTAGCGCCGTTGGATGCCGGTCGGCTCAGTGGTCTAGAGGCCCTGGGTTCGAATCTCGCGAGGCTGGATCGTGGATGCGCTCTGCTGATGATTCTAACAATAAGACGAAACGGTCATCTAGTGCTTCCAGGTTTTGCATGGTTGTCTAGCTTCAATCTCAACTATAAAGTTACAGAATAGTTGTGAACTTGTATTTCATGATGAAAATCAAATGTAAACGAGTTTCTTGTTCAGTAGAATGCACTTCTCATTTGTTTAACTTACTTTGGTATACTGTCTGAATAGATATCAACTAACTGTTGAACACAGATAGCAGAGTACAAATGAATACAGATCGATGTTTACACAATACTGTCCTCTTAATTACTTAATTAATGTCTGATTTTATTGATAAATCAAGTCGAATGGATCACATTTTATTCCTCATCATTGAATTCATCCTGTGTAGTTGGTTAATTGTTTTGATCATAACCATTCCAATCCACGCAGATCTATACTTATCTACCATTGTTCTCTCTCTGTGTTGTTTATGTATGTTATGGCCGATTTGAACAAGTGTGTCTTTTCTCTACTCGTATATTTTGACATGCTTCATTCGATATCATGCTGTGTAGTGAATATCAACTAGGACATCTGTCTAATTGAAGACCAAACAAAAATTGAATGTTGGTGTATTGAAGTTAAAGTTAAAGTGAGAATAGGAGTAGTGTACAGTATGATTTGGTGTTGTCTTATCCCATCTTACTTCAATGGATATTCGTATTCCACGCCCCCCTCACTTATTCTTCACTATTCTCGAATACCAATGTTACTTAATTATCGTCATCATCATGGTGTATTGTGTGTGCTTTACCGGAAACGAATTTCACATTCATCTCATTCCCAGATGGATATTACATGACAGACAATCATGATTGGTCAATTACAAGTTGGTCATCTAACCAAAATCTGTTCTCTTTGTTCATATCCACACATAGACAAATGAGTTGAGTATAATATTCATTGTGTTATATGATATACAGAGATATAATTAGAGGGTAATATTAAGTTTCCCCTAATTGAATGATGTAACAGATCAGTGGATCATCATATCAGTATTCATTAATTGGTTGATTGTTTGTTTGTTTTTAAGGAATGGAACACAGCAGGAATGATTGTATGATGAAAGACTTTAGGCTAAAAAATTGAAGAGATGAGCATTTTTGGTTGTAATTAGTGGGTAGCATTCACTTTATGTTTTGGTACACATGTGTCTGTTTTTCATTATGGTAATGTAGTTACGATGAGAACATGGATGTGTAATGGTGACCATTCTCATTGTATGTATGTACCGAAGAATTTTGTATTAACGTTTGGGAATTCTGAGGGATGTGATCTTCAAATCTGTAGAATATTGAGGATGGCGATCTCATAAGGTTCTCTCACAAACACCCTCATACTTAATATGTGTTGTTTAGAATGCATCGATTAGAGGGGGAATCAGTCACTAATTGAACAGTTCATCAGTAACTCCCTCTGATCTCTTGAATTGCATAGACAATCGGTCGACAACTAGAATAAGATCTGTATGATACAGAGCTTCCTCTAAATTTCCACCAACTAGCTAACAACAAATGGAGTGTACATCAAACTGTTGCCAAGCTTTATAATGATCAAAACACTTCAATAGTGAATGTTACCCTTATTCTATTATAACTTGAACCGATCTGAATTACTTTGATAGATTTCTAATCTGAAAAGTTTTTTCTGGTTAGTGTTTTTTCAGCGAGTAGGTTTTCTATGGGATGGGGTCACTAACCCCATGCCCCAACCCTCCTCCTTTACCCGCGTTTGGAACCGGCAGTAGCCCCCCGGAGGAACTACAGGCGGAGTACCAACTCTAAATCTGTTTCATATTTGATGAAGCATTACAATCTGAGTGGAGTGTAATCCAATTAGTTACAAATTACTCCTTCTAATTTACTATCCATTCTATGATCCACACAAACACACACACACAGACATTGAATGTGAATAAACACATCAGCAAGTGATTCTAAGTAGGAATGAAACTCCGGAAATTGGAAAACAAACTACTTTTTGGTTTCCTTCTTGTTTTTTTTAAACAGAAATTCTTATCTCATTCATTGTTGTCCATCATATAGTCTCTTATTCTCCCAATTGGATTACCACATTTCTCATTGTTCACTCACTGGTTCATTCATTCATTCAATTCTCACTATTTGTTTGAATGCAACAACAATGAAACATTCAAATGAAACAAACAACAGAATGAGATACAAATACAACGAATGGATGCATATAACACAATATTCAATTGAGACACTTGTTATTTATGTATATAACATTGTGATCCAATGGAATAGAATGATTTTTCACGGAGGGCGAAAACAGAGAGGGCGAGCGAGGGGGAGCGGGCGTGAGAGAGAGAGAGTGAAGGAAAGTGATTAGGAGAATAATTGAGATTGTTTCCCCTTTATTTGAATTCCGGTTTTCTGTTTCTAGTCTATAAAACCAAATTATACTATTCTGAATAATCGACAATCACAAATAATTGAATGGTCGAATTAAACGAGTAGATGAAATATCAACAATGAGATGGAGTTAAACGACAACAGTTATGGAGAATAGACTGACAGGTTGTTTTACACGAAATGTATTCATTGTTTCCCAGATATTACATATACAAATATCTAGCATATATATATGTGTTGGTGTGTGTGTTTGGGGGTGGGGGGTTCGAATAGATTAACTCTTGGTTATCTGAACATTTCCTGTTAGTTGAAAGTAGTAAAGAGAACTGTGTGCATTCAGTTAAATAGAAGAAATAAATCAACAAGTAAACACAATGGTAACCATATTTATCCATAATCAGTTATACATCGATTGAGACAAACTGTGATGGTTGGATGGATGGGTAGATGGTTAAGTCACAGCCAAATGAAATAAATCATTTGATGAATGGATTGATAGATGGATAATACATATTGTCTATATCAGACGAGCAATAGTCACAATAATCATCATCACAACAATGTGAAATACTGCGATGCCTCTTTCAAGTTTACTTTGGTACAATTCTTAATGATGAATATGATGTAATAACGAAACGAGTATTGTAAAAGCTAAAACTAAATTTCGTATAATTACCATCCGTACTTCTGTTGTATAATCAGATAACTGTGTTGTTACACTTCTATATTCCCCTCACCTGAAGCTTATAGTGGACGTGTTAACTATTGCCTTGTGTTTTACTATTCCTTAATCATTGCTAATTAATCAAGTGCTATTTCTTTTGCTGTCTGTCACTTTTAATGTTATTCCCAATCTGGTGTGCCTTGCAGTCTGATAATCTATGTACATACGCTAATGAGTGTTTATGATATATGCCAGCTGGTTGGTATATATTAATAATATAAGCTTGGTTGCTGACTTCTCTTGGAAATTAAGTCTGGCGATAGAGAAAGGTATGGGGACAGTCGGACCAATAAGCGTATCTCACTTTATGCAGTTATTTTTGCTAACCAGAATGCATCATTGCTCAAAGCAGACACTAGAATATACTTAGAATAGATGGCGCCGCGAAGTACTGCGGTTGCGAATATGATTGCTGGATTTCGCCAGTGATATTGACTAGGGTCTGAAGACGTTACAGCATTAGACTGCCTAAAAAATTACTTCGTTATCTGATCACTTAGTTTCTCTTCTACATTAATTATACTTAAGCTGTGGTCGAAAAACCACCCATTTTCTACTATCAAACAACGAGTCCCGACTTGTAGCGTTAACACCGACTACTTTTTTGTAACTCAAATTCCCGTACGACTCCTGCTCTTCCCTGATTGGCTGACATCACTTTTAGCCTGTTAATCTTTTGTATACCCCGAGGTAATGTTTCCTTTACTACATTCACGTAGTTGTTCTTTTTAAATTTGTCTTCTTATATATCAGGTTTTTTCTGCATTACTGAGTTTTATCGTCGAAGTGTTGTACACATCAGTTGTCCTTCCTATTAGAATAATCTCGATCACTTGCAATTTACGATTGTGGTGGTCTGAACCGAAACCAAATCATAATTATTTATCAAGATAAACCAACTCAAAAACCATTGTTACATATCCATCAAGACAATCAACTCGACGTACGCTTTAATTACATACTGCAGTTATTGAGATCAACGTAACAATATACTTGACAATCACCCACTCCGCTGTAGGTTTAACCAGCTCACTACCCTCAACAGTAGTATCATTAGACCTTCTATTTTGAAAAAAAACAGACTGAAGCTTAGAGCCCATTATATTAAACTTCGGCGAGACTATAATTTATGGACGAGCCAATCAGAAGTGTTTGAGGGATTTCAGGGTCACGGCGCCAATTTCAGCTCCTGATGCTCATGTACGATCGGTTTACAGAGAATTTTAGAGAAGACTTGACAATTAAGTGGCTACAACAAATGAAACTACTAAGAAGTCCCTGCATTTGTAATTACGAGTATTAAATGACTTGTACAGAATACCGTGATGTTGTCCTTCGATGTAATATATGTTGAAGGAAGACGCTTGCTAAAATAAGAACCTTTATCGCTCGATCCAGATTGAGACTAAGGCATATTGTAATAATTGCCGCGAACTGTATAATAAAAGCACCAGTGACATTGGGTGCAATAATCGCAGTTGTTACTGAAGCTTCGGCTGTTCAGTGGTATGAGTATTGTAGGGACATATCCATAATAAAAATGATAAACTTACACAACTGGAGTACACAAACAATAATGAAGCTATGTGGTCGAGGCTGAGAGAGTTTAGGTGACCTTATCATGGCTCCAGAGACCAACTATTATGGAGCCATATGGATGAAGTTCCTCTACCTTATGCATTACGATTTTAAAACCTTTTTCTAACCTTGACAAGTTTTTGGACCATATAAAAGAAGTGTATCCACTTTAATTCTTTGGTTTTGTATAATAAAATTTTACTCCATGCTGACTGTTTACTGACTGGCTAACATTTCTCAGGGTCACCTAAGATTCGCTCAAAGGTCGTCCATAAACTATGGTCTCGTCTAAACTTCTACTTGTTTACTGCTGAAATCCATACTACATGGTACAATACATTACCCGATGTGATACGCTATAGTACTAGAACACTTGACAATGACCTTTTAACAAAGTTGCAAACAAAAAGCAATTGAGTTCCACTGAACGTTTTTAAACTTTTCCAAAAAAAATAATAAGTACTCTCATTGCAATTAAAATATAAAACAACAGGTAAGTGACGTATTACAGAACAGAACACCGACACTGAAGATGATCACATTTGATGAGTGGATGGATTGTAGCATCACTGTTTATAATAATGATAGAATCATCGTATGGTCACACATATACAACAACATAATTGTGTTATTTCATAACAACCGAGTAAAAAAGGAATCTTCAACAATCCCTGAGTGAGGTGAACGATAGGGTTGGGTAATAATGATAATACTAATAACTTGATTTGAAGACAAAGGGGGGGGAGTGTAAAAACGTAGGAGAATTAGATGATTAAAAACAGGGTACATCACAAAAATTATAATATTAGTATTCTACAACAGAATTGAAGAAGAATAGATGGGAAAATTCAAATGATTCATCTGAAACATCTTTAAGAAATGGAATTAGTTTTCAATTATTTGTATTGGAAAAATTGTCGGAAAGAGAAAGATTGTAACGACCTTCTAATATGGCTACCGTTGCATTGTATGCACTAGAAAAAAAAGACAAAAACAATCGTTAGGGTGAAAAACGACGATGAAATTATGTTATCATAGTAATAAGATGCATGATATCTTAGTTACGCCTGTTAACCCTCGTGAAGGAGCATACAGCACTCTCAAGAATTCTACAACATACTTGGTCCTGATCAATCCTAGCTACTTTTGGCCAAATATTATCCATTATTTTGCCGGCTGCTTCCAATTCTCGACACAATATGCTCATTAGTCTTCCTTTTACCTTCAGGAGTACAAGTTAGGGGCTTGCCTCGTAGTGCAGTTTAATGATTTACCCGATGTATGTCCTATTCACTCTCAGCGTCTTTTTCTAAGTTCCTATTCAGCTGGAAGCTGGTTTGTTCTCTCCCACAGAAGGCTATTGCTGATGGTATCTAGCCAACGGACTTTGAGTATCTTGCGTAGACAATTATTTATAACTACTTGTACCTTTTTGATGGTAGTTGTAGTAGTTCTCCACTTTTCAGCTCCGTAGAGTAGGACTGAATTGACATTCGTATTGAAGATTCTCACTTAGATATTGGTTGACAGTTGTTTTGAGTTCCATACGTTCTTCAACTGTAAGAATGCGGCCCTTGTGTTGCCAGTCCTTGCTTACAAAACGACATCAGATCCTTCACGTTTATCGATGATGCTACTATCCAGGTACGTGAAATTTTCCATCTCTTCAAGTGTGATTGGGTTCGTGTTCTCCATGTTGTATTTGAAGATCTTGCTTATTCCATTGTGTACGCTGAAGCCTATAGCTGCACAGACTGTCTTCACCTGCATTTGTTGGTGTGTATCGGATAGAACAGCTAGGTCATCTGCTAAGTCTAAATCGTGTAGCTGCATCCAAGCCGTCCATTGTATTCCGTGTTTCCTTTGAGATGTGGAGGCCTTCATGATCCAATCAAACACCAGATGAAAGAGAAAGGACAAGAGTAAGCATTTGGAATGCATCTGTCCGTTGTCTTCCATTCACGAATTGGCAGTGAAATCAGTCGAATGAATTCCGTATGATGTTGACTACCTACTCATGGACACCATAGTGTCGAAGAGGGTTCCTTAAGGTTCTTCTATCCACATTGCTAAACGCTTTCTCGTAGTCAAAGATGTTGATGTATATTGACGAGTTCCATTCAATTGCTTGCTCAAAAATGATGTGTAGTGTCACAATTCGGTCTGTACACGACCGATCATTACGGAATCCAGCCTGTTGATCTCCAGGTTGCACGTCTACTGTTGAAATCGTTTCATGGTACTGATAATAGTGTGGTCCCTTTGTACTTCTCACACTTGCTCAGATCTGCATTCTTCGGTATCTAGCTTTCTAATCCGTCAGTAGTCATTCTTCCTTTCAAACCTTCCTGAACAGAACATGGAGCATGTTTGCAGTTACTTCTATATTTAACTTCAGTGCTTCACTTATTATGTTTTACGGTCTTGCCGCTTTCTTAATCCTGATTTGTCTGACGGCCACGGTTATTTCTTCGATCGTTAGTGGGGTGACATCTAAAGGAAGATCTGTAGGGGCTGCTTCGATGTCCGGTGGGGCTGTTCTATTCAAGAGCTCCTCAAAGTGCTCTACTCTACTTTTCTTGAATCTCAGTGATTGGCTTGCCTTCTTTGTTCTTGACCGGTCTCTTTGGTTTACAATATTTCCTTGCTCGTTTTTTCGTTGTGCTACATAGTTGTCTCAAATATCATTCTCCTGTAGCCTTTCCCTCTAGTATTGCTAGATATCGGAAAGCATGTGATTACTGTGTCATTCCTACCTTTCGAATAACTTAAACCTTTATCATAGAAAAATGTAACTTTCAGTACATATACGTCTTTTCTTCATGTCTTTGTAATTCTGCGCTTACATATCTCATGTGTGCTTGTGTTTGTCTCCTTGTTGCACTATGTAATTTGGTTTATATTACTGCTTAAAATGAGTAATATTTTGAGAACGCAAAGTTCGTTTTATTCGCCTTACTTCTCTGCCCAGGTGCCCAAACTGAAGCAGATGGCTTTCTCAGGGGACCACACCGGGAGTCTTTCACCTAAAGGTCTGATCCACAAGGCAGTGGAGCATCATGAAGAGATGCAGTCTCATGATAGCCGGTCACCAACAATTGATTCATAAGCCATTTGTTCCCTCAGGATACTGGAGCCCATGTGTACCGTCGGTTCGGAATCATGGTTTTCCAACTCCCCTAGGTGGGCTTTCCGTGTCCACCGACTCGATTAAAGTGCCGGACATTCGCTTTTCGTCCTCTCAATTTCGTAAACAACAGTAATCCCACGAGAAGGCAGTGAGTAGGACTTCCCTGATAGAGGGTATATACGCGTGGCGATGTGAGAGCATTTCGAAAGGGAGAGCGGACTCTCCCCACTCTCGGCCGTACCAGGGCATTTGAGGGCAGTAATATTACAAACGTAAATAGTATGTACAGAAATATGCATATTTTTACCTGCCATTTCGTACTACAGAATAAACAGATTTGTCACAAT
This sequence comes from Schistosoma mansoni, assembly GCF_000237925.1. Classification (NCBI taxonomy): domain Eukaryota; kingdom Metazoa; phylum Platyhelminthes; class Trematoda; order Strigeidida; family Schistosomatidae; genus Schistosoma; species Schistosoma mansoni. The sequence goes on along the minus strand of NC_031500.1, from coordinate 18,253,785 downwards.
TGCACAAGTCAATAATAGTTGAACCAGCTCGGCTACAATCGGAGTTTCCTGAGAATATATCAGATTGAATAGGACCACCATTGATGATTAGATCGATGGATGACCAAATTTCGGAAAATTCCTGAATATAAAGAAAGAAAACGTATCATAATATAATAAAACGAATGAGCTTAGAATTGTCTTAAGAGAGCTAAACAAGATACTACTATTGTGGTGTGGCCTACTTATACCCATATAAGTAGTATATAGTGGTGGTCAGACGTAGAGTGTATTTTGGTAGAAGATCGATAAGGGAAGAACAGGAATGAAACGCAATCGGTACAAAAATGCATGAACAATGAAATCAGAGAAGACGGACTGGTATTTGCAGAAGGAACAGTTAAGATTGAGACAATCGATTGTTAATATGCAAATTGACTGTCTACTACTGTATGGTTATCAGAATTTAGTGAGATAGTCTGTAATTTTGTGCTTAAATACATTCGATTGTCCCCCCAAAAGTGTTCTTGTTCACTACACTATTACTAAATTCAAGATCAAGTATCAATATTGAAAGTAACTGACAAGAAATTGTGGAATCTAAAGGTCAAATGTTCAATTTGTAATTTATCAGAAGGATGTATAAACAATCAAAGAGGGAACTATTTTAGCAATCAGTACTATTTCACCCCGTATGTAGATTATTCTAATGTTAGAATAAGACAAGTAATCAATTGTTTTGGAATCATTATGCGAACATATATTTGGCTTTGTTATTTACTCACTTGTAAGCTTGATTGTTTTTATTAAAACATATTTGGGCGTATATTTGTTCATCATTTACTCTTTTCATTACATTCCTTTTATAGCTGAAATCATGAATCAATTGAAGCTAGACCACCATCGAAAACCTGGAAGCACTGGACGACCGTTTCGTTCTATTGTGGGACTCATCAGCAGTGCGCATCCACGATTGAATTGATAAATAGATTCGAACCCAGGACCTACCATTAATCAGCATATAATTGGATTGAAGTGGATTTTACAGTAAGATTCTTTGGTTTTTTCTAATAAATCTTTCCTAACAAGATTTGTCTTTTAAAGTAGTTACGACTAGAAATGAAGAGAGCTATTGTATACAGTGTAGAGATTATCATTAGATTGATTACTGTTATCATATATTTTTCAATACCATATATCATGTGTATTCGTACGCATTGTAAATGTCTCGATTTCTTCATCGATTCAAATTCACCGAAATACACAAAACCATTCGTTTTATACTGTGACGTTACTTACCGAAATGTCTCTATTGTATTGAGAATAGATATCGATTGACTATCTATAATTTTATATTTCCCAGCTTAAACAATCATAATTTTCAATCATTGCGATATGCCAAATATCGATGTAAACTATACTTAACATTTGAAAATGTATTCAGTTGTAATGCTATCGGGAGTCAGCAGCTAAATGGGCAACGCGATGGCGTCCGAAGTGAACGGTACTGGGTTTAAGTCTCAGAGTGAACATCAATTCCGAGATGCAGCTACATCCAGTTGACGAGTTCTAAACGGGACGAACCGCGCGTCCTGGATTCCACTGCTAGCCATCTTTGCTTGTTAAATGAAATGTTTTTTTATTATCAATAA
>NC_031500.1:18219283-18251954 GCF_000237925.1 Schistosoma mansoni | reverse complement strand
TTTCGTTCTATTATGGGACTCCTCAGCAGTGCGCATCCACGATCCCGCACTCGCGAGATTCGAACCCAGGACCTACCAGTCTCGCGCCAGAGGAGGAGTCCCACAATAAAACGAAACGGCCAACCAGTGCTTCCAGGTTTTCCATGGTAGTCTAGCCTCAATTGACTCATAACTTCAACTATGGAAATACTGAAATCTCCACAAAACCTCTTCTCATCGACATTTCTTTGTGTTTGACTATAAATACTGAGTTACATTTGCGCTTAGACTGAGTTGGCATATTTACCTTCTCCAGTTCGTTTCTTTTTTATTTATTGTCCGTCTGCATTACTGAATACATGAAATTACATGTATTCAAAAATAATTCTCGTCTTACATTTAATGTATTGAGTTATTCACTAACGTGAATTAAGCTAGTGAACATGTACGAAGTGAAATCGGATATGTATATAATTCGTCAACATTATGATCCGGTAATAAAAGAGTCAGACCGCGGACACAAAATCATTAATCCGCACTACTTATTATCTTCTCTTCCAGTTGCAACCAATTCGAATGTTGAAGAATGACGTTTTGACCCGGCAGTATGTATGTATAAGTCACTTGAGGATATCATCATTTCAGGTTGTTTGGATAATTAATGTTGCAACAACTAAGTTAGTATAAAGAAAGGACTATCTATCTGAAACATTTTGAAGTATATTAGATGCATATATATACATATATATATCAAGCTGATGATCCATAAATAGGATGAAACTTCATCAGTTGAGATGGCTGGGACACGTGTTACATATGCCCAACCACCGACTGCCCTGACGTGCAATGTTTTATGGGGTAGGAGTGGGTTGGAAAAAAGCTAGGGGCGGCCAGACCAAAACGTGGCCCAAATTCATGAAGTCACTCACTGACAAGTGGACTGAACCATGTTGGTAGGTGCAGACTACCTGGTTGGGATCCGCGAAATGATAGCAATCGATGGTTAGAGATCTTGAATGACATGGCTCAAAATCGTTTACAATGACGAAGGTGCATCCACTCTTTGTGCTCTCCCAAATTCTAATCTTCTGAATTCTTCATGTCTCTATCTTTTTTCTCTCTCCAAATTTATTTCAATGGATTATACTCCTTTAATAACATCTTCCAATCTTAATCTTTCACAAAATGCTTATACTCTTACTACTTCTACCACTATGGGATTTGATTGGACAACTGCATCTCTGTGCTAATGTGGTATGGCAACTCGAACTGATGTACATACGTACGAAGTTCTACGTTGTGACTGGCTGACTGACTGAGGATGAAACGCGTATCCTGAATTCCACTGCTAACTACATCACATTCCATATATTTGCTTCAATTCGGTTTTTGTCGACTGAGTAGTATAATATTTACCTTGAGTACACATGAATTAACATCTGATTAGATTAAAAAAAACACAGCGTACTTATCAATTATTATGCGTGTACAGATTTAATCATACGAAGTCAGTTATGATCAACATAGAAACTAAATGAAAAAGTACGCCAGTCCAAATCGCATAACACACGTCACGCATTAGGATAGTGAAATGAGATTACCAAGATTAACGGCAAGGAAGTTGAAATAATAATAATAATAATAAGAAAGACTTAACACTAAAGACTATGGATGGTGGTTAGCAATGGAATCCAGGACGCGTAGGATGCACATATTTCAAAAGAGATTGATCAATTGCAGTCCTAAGCATTAATGGGAATTCGAAAACCGCCAATGTAAATGAATTAAAACTGGGGAATATGGTTTAGAAAGGATCAGTGAAAATGAGGAATGAGTGACGGAATATTGATAATCAAGATTCATGGAGAAATAATGAATGTATTTGGGAGCTACTTTGACTGATTCTAGGTCGCATCATTCAATGTCACGTACAACAGCTTAGTTTAACAGTCAATGAATTCATGAAGTGATCCCATTTCTTGATTAGATCGCCCTTTGATTTTTATCAACTTACTCTAATATCAGTTGGCATTGCTGATTGAGGTAGGTGGTGGTTAGACACAAGTAAGATATTTCTCAGTCATTTCAGTCGAAAAAATTATATCCTCGAAAAGCTACACTTTAGGTTGAAAAATTCGATGAAAATTCACTGCAATCCTTGACTAGAGAATTGGTATTTGATTAAAGAGCTTTTAAAAGGTCTACATACTTTACCGGTAACGAATCGAGTCTGAGGAATAGAAAATGTACAACATACCATATTACCATTATAGTTCGTTATTTTAACTGTGAAAATACCACAATTTCTTCAAACCCTCATAGACTACCTGGTTGGGATCCGCAAGACAATAGCAATCGGTGGTTAGAGACCTTGAATGACATGCCTCAAAATAAAACCTGGAGGCACTGGACGGCCGTTTCGTCTTAATATAGGACAGTTCGACAGAACGCATCCACAACCGACTAATGATTTCAATCAAATTCAACAATCAACACAACTTCATAATAAAAATTATCATATGCTCACCGGTGAATAACTTTGTGAGGAAATTGCCGGAAATGCCGTGGCTAGTGGATCTAAACCGTGTCAGGTGTAAGGAAACGAACAAATGGTCACAAAAGGTCATGGATTGATTGAAGTTAGACATTGATACCGTTGAATTCTGGTTCAGTGGTTTAGAGGTTAAGTGTTTGTTTCCTACTTGCGAGGTCGTGGATGCACACCGCTGAGAAGTCCCATACTAGGACGATATGGCTGTCCAATGCTTCCAAGTGTCCAATAATGTATATTTGTTTAGGCACAGAAAATACACCGTAATTAAGGGAAGGTTACAGCGCGGAGGAGGTAATCTCAACTAATAAAAGGAACAAGTCATTACCTAATTAAATAACATGATAATGAACAAAAGTTAGTAAATCGGTTGGAAAAAAGAGATGTAGCGATGAGTGATATTACTTTATGACAAATTATCCTCCCAAAGGCAAAAGAGTAATCTATCACACTTTTATTAAATCCACATAGATCATATTGCCCCCAAATGCCCTGGTACGGCTGAGAGTGGGGAGAGTCTGCTCTCCCTCTCGAAATGCTCTCATATGGCCACGCGAATATATAGCCTCTGCCAGGGAAGTCCTACTCACTACCTTCTCGTACCACGGGTGTTGTTCACAAAAGTGAGAGGACGAAAAGCGAATGTCCGGCGCTTTAACCGGGTCGGTGGACAAGGCGAGTCCACCTAGGGGAGTTGGAAAACCCTGATCCCAAACCAATGGTGCACATAGGCTGGCTCCAGGATCCTGATGGAACAAATTGTGTATGAATCTATTGTTGATCACCGGCTATCATGGGACTGCATCTCCTTACGATGCTCCACTACCTTGTGGACTAGACCTTTAGGTCAAAGGCTCTGGGTGTGACCCCCTAAGAAAACCACCTGCTTCAGCCTGGGCACCTGGGCAGTATCACAGCCCTCACACAAATCGAATGAGATTTGTGAGGCGCATATTTATCTGGTGCTTCCTTGTACCAATATTTATGTGTTTAAATAAATAAAGATCATGTTAGAAATGGGTGACAGGCTTTATCTCTGCAAGTCATTTACTAATTACAAATCGGCATGCTCGTCTTTGAATGACACTCTACGTATGGAAACTAGTAATCTACTACTTGATTACCCTAACCGATATAAGGGCAGCATTCTACGGAAATAACAGTAACGACGAGGTCAATTTATAAGCTTCAGTTCTTCTCAATCTAAATGTTTGGTTTCAGTTATAAAAAAACTTCTGTTTTTTTTCTGAAAGTCATTATTGTGATAGAGGATGCGGTTACAATTTCGAAAACATGCCGATTTCAGTCACAGAAGTAAAGTCAGTACTTTAATTTAATGAGGATGTATTCGGTTACTAGACATCGATGCTCTGTAGGAACATATGCTCAAACACACAAATCCAGAAATACACTCAAAAATCATAGATGTATTCAATGATATAACTTCTGAATAAAAAACAATTTTATAATAGGGGAAGAGGTCAAAGGATTCCTTAGCAGTGTAAAAATTGGACAGTATTCAAATGTTTGTTTGCCTGATTTAGCAAAAATAACAATACTACTATCTTCTTCAGACTTTTCTACTATTAAACTCATCTAGCTGTACCGATGAGACGTGAGGTTTGTGAGGACGGCGACAACTTGAGTTAACACAAATTTGTCCCAGACCCTACACATTGGTTGTGACTATGATTGGATTCTTTTAATTTCTCGAAAAGAAAAGTATAAGCACTGTAATAATTCACACCGCCCCCAAATGCCCTGGTACGGCTGAGAGTAGGGAGAGTCCCTTCTCCCTCTCAAAATGCTCTCACATGGCCACACCTATATAGCCTCTGCCACACAGGTCCTACTCACTGCCTTCTCGTGGAATTACTGTTGTTTACGAAATTGAGAGGACGAAAAGCGAATGTCCGGCACTTTAATCGAGTCGGTGGACACGGAAAGTCCACCTAGGGGAGTTGGAAAACCATGATTCCGAACCGACGGTACACATGGGCTCCAGTATCCTGAGGGAACAAATGGCTTATGAATCAATTGTTGGTGACCGGCTATCATGAGACTGCATCTCTTCATGATGCTCCACTGCCTTGTGGATCAGACCTTTAGGTGAAAGACTCCCGGTGTGGTCCCCTGAGAAAGCCATCTGCTTCAGTTTGGGCACCTGGGCAGTACCACAGCCCTCACACAAATAAATGAGATTTGTGCGGCGCATATATATTTGGTGCCTTTTCGTATCAATATTTATGTGTTTAAATAAATTAAAAAAAATAATTCATACTTCGATTTGAATTGCTGACGGTTGTCCACTTAAATTTGCTGAGGTTAATACTAATGGGTGACCACCACTAATACTGATACTATCACGCTCATCACAACCGCTAGAATGTTCAACGTTATTGCCAATAATTGATGAGGATCTAGTTTGTTCATTCAAAGCTGATATAAGTTTACGTATAAAACCAGAATCCGGTATTCGAATACCAACACGCTTGTCGCCTAAGTTTAACAAACGAGTGCTCAATGGATCCTGAAGTCTATCAGAAAAACGTGGTAATAGAACAGTGACAGGACCAGGGAGAAGATCTGATAGCAAACCAGTTGGAATATTTTTTGTATCACACCAGTGGGAAATATGTGATACCTAAAAAATGCAGAGGTAGAAAGTAAAGAAAACCACACACTGTGAATAGACATGAATGAACTATTTTAACTATGCATACATGTAGTGTCAAATTAGACCAGTGGTCCTATTGCAAATTGATATGTAGGATTTAATCAGCACTAAGGATTCAGTAAATATGGTCACTGCCACTCAATAACGAATCAAACTGTAAATATGTATGCACATATATCGATTAGGTCATGTAAGAGGTGAGCTTAACAGTCATTTTATTACAATCCCTTGATATTAGTGTTAGAGAGAGAGGATAATGTGGCGTCTGCTACTTATACAGACAGATATAAATAGTATGCATCGGAAGTTGGATTCTTACTGACAGAAGAGGAACATGAGAAGTGAAAGAAAAACACAAGCGGTCCGAGTAACAACAGAAATGAAAGAAAGATGATACATTTAAGAAACAATTCAAGGAAGATGTCCAGATAGTGTATCCAATGTATTGTTTCCATAGTTTACAAATGCGGTATATGATTTTGCATAATGCAATAAATTGGTTCACCCTACTCAATTTTTCGTCCATTACAATAAGAATACATGAAGCAGTGAGTGTGGAAGTGGATACTTGCGACAAATATTTCAATAAGTCATGTGACAAATTCAAGATTTGATAGTTTGTTTCCAACATACAAATTCGCATACTTGGATTCAAGCCACCCTTTAAGGGTATGGGACAACTACATTTTATTCGGTTGCCTAAAGCAAAGTATTAGAACTTGATTGTTGAAAGTCAAATGTCATAGCTACTGAACCCTGTTCAACATAAAATTGAATTTACTGGTATTTTATTGACTTTGTAAAAGACCACACTAACTATAAGAAACGGTCAATGATGGAACTGTACAGTACAGTGATTCAATGATTTAAGAGTCATTATCTTGAGGAGGGTAGTGATAGAAACATTACGATAGCAAGAATGGTACTCAGCTTTTGACAAAACGTATAACTTAGGACACAAGTGAAATGCCTGCTCTTTAATACTCTATAAGACATAGTCTATGTAAGGAGAAGTCATAAGTAGACGGCGAGTATTTGATTATAAATATCTTCGAAGTATTACTTACATATAGCGGAATTGAAGAGCGACTAATGTTATTGCTATTCAACTGCTGTTAAGTGTTGAGTAAATCGATTGCTATGCATACTTTGATAGAATAAAAGTAGAACGCTATGTGAAGCCAAACAATACATATCATTAACTACATGAAATCATTGAACATTAGTCTAAGCTGATACTGATAACACATAAACATACAAAAAGAACAAAATGATTTCAACCTACCTGATCTAAGCATATAGCCATAGGTTTAGTCTCTGATCGACCTTTAATACGACGTATTCGTTCAATTGCTTCAGTATTAAAAACGGAACAAGCTAATCCATAAATAGTGTCTGTTGGAAGTGCTACTACACCATCATTTTGACTGATTAACTGAACGATTGCATTAAGATTTAAACTTGCTAATAAAATTACAAAAAAATTAAGTGAAGCATTATAATCCAGTAGTGTTTTACATGAGACACTAATTGAATATATTTCAACTTTTTTCATAGTTGAAATCATGAGTCAATTGAAGCTAGACCACCATGGAAAACCTGGAAGCAACGGACGGCCGTATCGTCCTAGTATGGGACTTCTCAGCAGTGCGCATCCACGATCCCGCCTCGCGAGATTCCAACCCAGGACCTACCAGTCTCGCGCTAGAGCACTTAAGCGATAGACCACTGAGCTGGTATCCAACGGTGTTAATGTCTAACTTCAACCAATCCACGAAGTTTGAGCAACTGTTCACTAATTGTCTTCAGTGAGTTGTTATCTCACAACAGACTTGGTTGAACTCCACTGGTTACTGCTTCCCACTAGAACTCCAGAACATGTATCTTAAAGTCAGTCACTAGTGAGCATATGATTATAATCATCATCGGTAAAGTGCTCTGGTGCGAGACTCGTAGGTCCTGGATTCGAATCCCGCGTGTGGGATAGTGGATGTGCACTGCTGAGAAGTCCCATAATAGGACGAAACAGCCGTCCAGTGCTTTCAGGTTTTCCATGGTGGTCTAGCTTCAACTGACTCATGATTTCAACTATGAAAAATACTGAAATCTCCACAAAACCCCTTCTGATTTCAACTTTTATTTCAATATAATTGGGACGATACGTTTAGACTATGATGTCATGTGAATAAGAGTTTAAAAAATAGTGTAACAAGTATAAGTCCATGTATTTGGAACTCTCTATGATTAGTGATAATACTCGGCTGTCGGGGTGAAGTTCAAAACTGAATCCTATAATGAACTAAAAGCTTAAAGAGTCGTACAATATGGCAAATTGACGGAAGTCGAGTGATATGTTAACTACTGAGTCCCGATACTATGGTTGAAATGTAGTAAACTGACAACAAGACTCAAATGTTTTGAGTAGGATTATGAATGGCCAGCAATTCAGAGTAATCTCTGGTCTTTTTAAATGATATCTTTCTGAAAATTTTACAGATCTATTTGAACGCACTGAAGTTATCACGGTCAAGAAGTTTGAACCAGGTACGTTATTTCTAAAAGTATACTAATCTTGTCAATTTTTCTGCATTACATCGGAGACTTCAGTTTTCAATATTTAGTGGCGAGAATCTATTCCGCTCTCTTTTTATCTACGATCCAGTCACCCCCTATCTCAACGGCCGATATTTGATGGTGTAGAAATAGGTTGGAAGAAAGCTGGGGATGATCAACCCGAAGACATGGCATCAGTTAATGAGGTTATTGACAAGTGAATTGCGCCATAATAGTAGAAGTAGACCATCTGGTTGCGGTCTGCGTGAGCACCATAACCAATGATTAAAGACGATAGATTACATAGATCAGAGTTGATCACGATGGAACATTCACATCTACTGTTCGTTCTCTCTTAGGTCCTGAATTTCAAAATCATCTTAAGCTTTTTATTTCATGAATTCAATTATCTTCTCGACTCATCATCTGTCCCTAATATCGTTTTGTATTACCGCTGACACTCTTACAATACTTCTACTACTCTAGCATTTTGCTGTGATATATGGTATAGCAAAGTGAACAGATACATACATGTTCCAGGTTCAATGTAGCGTATGATTAAATTAACTCACTTCAATTGCCAAAATTAAGTTACACACAGTATTATTTTCTCCACTATGACAATTTTTTTCCTCTACATTTCCATGTACATACGCTGTAAATAACGACTCACATAAACAGTCCATATTTCAAGACACCTAATACTTTGAATTACTTCGCAGTTATACCATTGTCTATTCTTAGTCTATGCCCTTTAATAGACATAATATAAGTATGAATATCGTTTTTTTAAAAATAATTATTAAATATTTTGGGTTTTAAACAGAACATAAGAACCATAAGTATATATATGTACAAAATAATTATTTTTTTTTACTATATTCCAGTGTAAATTTACGAGATATGAGATAAAATAGAACAATTAGGCTGAATTACCAGTACTCTAGAGACCTTAGACACTAGAACATATTCTACACTTAAGTAGGTGGAGCTAAGCTCTAGAAATGAAGTATCCGACTGTAGCAGCTACCTTGTCGTAGCGATTAGGTTTACTTATCATGATGTCCCAATCAAACTGCATTGGCTAGAACACATTCATTTAAACCCAACCATACTATGTCAGTCGGTTGAGGAGTGGTAAATACTACAAGTAGCAACTTAAGGTCTGAGAGTGAAGTGTCCTGGTGACTGTTCTGGGTTGTAGTGTCAGTAAGATGTTACTCTTAGACACATACCATTTCCGTATATTGTATCTGCTCACAGGAGGTCAGAAAGTATTAGCTCTAAAAAATAGCACGTCTGACCGATGGTATTGATAAGACCTTGAGCAAACGAAGTTAACACATGAAGTACTGATAGCCCCTAAGTACTTATCTTTATGACCAAGCGCCTACAACAACAAGACCACTATCAATCTGGTTACCTTATTAGGTAGCTAAATAAGTACCTCCTTAGTGTAACGAACCAAGAAGTAATAATCACCGATGCACCTCTAATACCACCCTAGACCACCATGAGTTCAATTACTAGATCAATACAACTATCAAGCCATAGACAACTTTCATCCAATAATGAAGCAACGTTCATAAAGCATCAAAAAGAACATGTCACAACTTACCATCTTTCACATTAATAATTTTATTATTCATGATAGTAGGATAGAAGTTTGTAAGCAGGTGACACAACTTCGAGGGCATTAATTTCAGTGTAAAACAGGTTTACGTCACGCAATTATTTCCCAAAGAGCTAAAGTAGTGAAAAATGTTGTCATTAGTAGACAAAAGAAATATAAATCGTCATAAGACAGTATATTAAGAAATTAATGTGACTGGCAGGAAATAAGCCTAGTATTCCACTTTGAAATTCCTTGACAAATAAAAGAAGCATGAAAACTTATATTTTCCCACAAGTGACTTAATAGATAACATTTGATTAATCAGCAATGTTATACTATCAAAAAAAAACATATTCCTGCCAAAAAGAAGAAAAAGTAGAAAAACAAGGACACAGTATCTAACTTATCAGTCAATCAGTCAGCTACAACGTAGGACCAGGCACATATATGCATCGGTCCAAGGTGCCATACCTCGTTAGCACAACGAGATCAACACCGGATTCATAGTAGTTAATTTAGTGGTGGTAATACATAAAAGATAGGTTGTATTTAAGGATTCAGTATAGGAAGGAAGACAGATATGAAGCAATTTTAATCTCAACGTTTAAGGGAAGATAAAGAGTGTATACACCTACGCCATTGTGATCGATTCTCAGCCATATCACACAGAGTCTCCAACCATTGGTTACGATAGTCACGCGGACCCCAACCAAGTAGTTTGCATCTACCAACATGACTCAGACTAGAAGTTAGTGACTTCAAGCACTGATGCCACGTTTTGGTTTGCCGCCCCTAACTTTCTTCCAACCATCCCCAATACAAGTCAGCACAGCACGTCGTGGTAATCGGTGTTCAGGCATACGTAACACGTGGCCCAACCACCTCAGTCGATGAAGATTAATGACCTCATCAACTGGTTTACCATCATTCCCTAATAGCGTGTCTTATCTAACTTATAAAGTATTCGAGCACAATGAAATTACTTGGAAAAGCGATACAACGATAAAACACAAATAATAATTTATCACAAATTAATTTTATGTTATGACGTCTAAAGTCAAAGTAATCGAGCATTAAGAAGTAAAGCAACGTGAATATAAACAATGATACCATCAGAAGTACAGAACTACTTAAAAATGGGAAACAACAAACCCCGAAAGATAGTGTAACCTGTAATAGGACACAGAGCACATAACCACCGAGGCTTGAAGAAATTCAGCAAACAGATAACAAATCAAATAACTCCAATGGACATACACAGCGCAAGCGATGCACATAACAAGCTACCGTATATATCAGCAGTGGATCAGTGATGCCTCCAAGAGGAAACCCATGTTTATTTAACGAAACAAAGAGAAATACCAGTGAATAATGGTGGAATACTGTCCTGAGTCCTCAAAAATACATTATGTTCCCTCTTAAAGAACTCCTGTGGAGTTTTTTGGACCATCACAAGCGGTAGTGAATTCGATTACTTGTATGGAGTAAAAGGTGTGCCTACAGTCCATTCTGCTGTGGTGTCTGCAATTTCTGAGTGTTACCCGTAAGATTTCTGTTAGGAGTGAGCTTATGTAAGTATTTAAGGGGACAGCCAGGAGTGTTTAGGATACAATAAGTCATTAGGTCACCTCTGAAACGCCTGTACTCTAATGAGTAGAAATCCAGTGACTCAATGCGTTCTTCATAAGGTCTGAATTCGAGTCCTCGAACTGACTTCATGGATCACTTTTCAAAGCATTCCAGTGTATTCCTATCCTTTTGGAGTGAGGGAGGAAACACATTATTTCCATATATGGAGTATACTCCGAATGAGGCCGTATAAAATTGTTAAAGACTAGATGAAAAGTTTCACTGTCAATCTGACCAAAAGTGCACTTCAACGTTACTAGTGTAAGATTTGCTGGAATGGCACTTTTACCACATTTAGCGAGATTACGCTTTAGATTATAGGGTACCAAGACTCTTACATCTTTCTCGATTTGGCATACTTTTAACCATAACGTTGATTCATGTCGAGTTAAATATCCAAACCTTTTTTAGAAGAGAGAATAGGATTTTTTCTGGATGATTATTCAACAAGTACAAGCAAAACAAATTTACCTCGAAAACACATAGATTGCTAACGTGCACGAACATGTGCACACACCGAAACGCAAACTTTGAAATTGCGGGCAAACTTCAGTTGCTGTTTTGAAAGGAGAGGAGGCTAAATGACCCATATCAGTCCTGTCATTGGTGACAAGTAATTTGTTCTAAACTTGTGAACTTCTCTAGAATAATCTCGTAAATCCTCTGTTTTAGAAGACGAGAAAAGCGGAGGCATATCAGATGAAAATTCATCGCTAGGGTTTACTTTAGTCAAGCATCATATGACAGGTTTACTATTTCGGGAATCAGCTTTGTTGAGGTTATCTGAACCTTTTCTAGCAGCTCAATGTCTCTTATTAGACAAGGGCTAGCCGCTTGTATGCATTACTCGAGTTTGAAACGAACGAACACTTAATATAATTCAAGAAGGCTTTAGCATTAGTATGGCTAAAGGCCCAACGTATTGACAACACGTTTCTGAAACATCTGGTGGCTCTCGAATGTCAATGTGAAGTAGTTTTTAAGTCTTGGCTAATGATGACTCCTAAGTCGCTGTGTGTCTGGATAGCAGGTATCTCACTGTTATTCACCGTGTATGTGTCTGTACCTTGGAAAACAATATGCATCATAATGCACTTGGAAACAATTATCGGCAACTACCAAATTTTCAATCATTCAGATGGTTTTTCTAGGTCATTTTGAAGCTCTAAACTATCACCTCCATTTTTTATCGCTGTCCATATCTTGACATCGTCAGCATATAACAAAACCGATGATGATGGGACACTAGGATTATGATGTGCGTCGCAAAGTTTCCTTCAAGGTTTAACGTCTTCAGTGAAAAGTGATGGCTCTGTTGATACTTTCATTGTTAAATCACTCATATAATTTGTATAGAGTAGGAATCCGAGTATTGAACCGTAGGTACCCAACGAGGATATCCTATAGATTAAGAAATAGAGAAGTGTACCTTGACCTTCAAACGTCCATTATTTAAATATGATTCAAACAACGATAACTTCATACATGTCATCTTGAACTGATTTATGAGACACGTATGATTTACTCCCCAACAAGCTTTTGAGAAACAAGGGCACATCACATCTATCTTTCCCTAACAATCAACGAGGGTTGTCCATCTATCTACTGCAGCCAGCACATTGATAAAGTAGAAATAGCCCTTCCTAAAATCGCGTTGTTGGGTTGAAAAGAGGTTTATCGATTTCAAGTAGGCCCGTTAACCATCGAATATGGGAGATGTCACAACCTCTGCCAGTATTGAAAGAAGTGCTACTGGTCGGAAGCTTGAAGGCTCTCTGCGTTGACCTCCCTTGGAATTTGAAGCAATGTGAGCCGCCCCTCAATTGCCTGAGAACATACCGTGGCTTAGTGACTGTAAGAACATTACGCCAAGTAGTTTACTGAAATTCGGGCCGCTTCCTCATTGAAGTAAACCAGGATAAGTGTCCTTGTCTATATGCTGCAGTCTGATATACCAATCCAGTGCTTAAGTATACTTCTGAAACTCCTGTTGAGTTTCAGCTGGAGCCGTCCTCGATGTGAGTCGTATGCCACGGTTGAAATATTTAAAAACACCGTTTTGCCAGGATTTCTGCGTCATCAACGTCGTAGTTGTTTAGACCATTCATTAGGACCTAACCACTGAGAAACTCTGACTATGGTTTGTCGAAGAGACGCTGCATGAAAGAATAAGCTTTTCGGACTAGATGCAAATATGTGATGATGTTCAATTCACTGACTTTAGATTGACTACTCATTCCTCGATTTGGACTTCCATTTCGTTGTCAACACCGCTCTATTTTCAATTTTCTAATCTAAAGCTTACTAAGCTATTATACGACATATTGTACCTTCATCATTCATGGCTGGTTATGCCTTTCTTTGGAGCCACGATTTGAAGTGGGGACGGGAAACCTTCAGGTTTAGTTTTTTGCTGACATATGATCAGCTTCTAAACGAGGATATCCATGCCGCGACTCAGGAAGATGTAGCGGTTATTGTACATTCCATGTCAAACGTGTTGACTAACGATTTATTCCGGAAAAACGAGAGTATTTCCTACCCTAGCTACATTACAGCATAATACATGACGACGAGAGAGCATCCTGAACACGCGCATACCTAAAGAAAGAGACGATTCTAGGTTCAAAACTGCATGGGATACTAGCTACGGGTCAAAAGAGAGACCTAGGACAAGTTGGAAGCCTACCTGAAGGACTCTGACCGTACCAATACCGAGGTTCAAAGTAATAAGAGATATTTTTCTGATCGAGCTAGCACCCGAAATGCAATTTAACCCGAAATATCTCTGCAGATTCATGACATTAAGAAAACCTACAAACGAGGTTATATGTACTCTCAAAGGATAAAGTCTTAATAGATTTAATATGGAAGAGCTGCTTTATGCTGACTCCACCGACCAATTAAACCAGGAATCTTTGAGCGCGGAATAGTCCTCAACTCTAGTTCCAGTTAAGAGTCTTGGTAATATCCAACTAACTACTGTGTTCGTAATAGGAAAAACAAAATCCTTGCACCGAAGAAAGTCACTAGAATGTAACAACATCCACCCTACAATCCTAAATCAGTGTGAGAAGGTAAACCTAAACCTTTTCAGACACTCACTGGAGCCACACCAACTTCCAAGAGAATGGAATTAGACCACTCAATAGTCTTCAAGGGGCGAGACAGCCAACTGCAGACCAGTCTCACTACTGCTAATACCGTCGAGAGTAATGGGAGGACTGGTCAGTGAACAAATTGAGGAACAGATAAATAATAACAATGTCTTTACAAAGCTTAACAAGGTTTGGGGGGAGAGAATTCCTGTCCGTTTAATCTTACCATAGCACATAACAGCTGGAGGACCTGATGAAAATAAAAGATAGTGGCCTACTCAATATTACTTGACTTCACTAAAACCCTCTACACAATGCCACACGTATTTTTCGTAGATAAGGTTGCGGAAGTCGGGTCTCACTGACCCACTCTTATCTTGGCTCCGAAAGTACCTACAGAACAGGATGCTTCGTGGAGAAGACCAATAGTATACTGTTTAAATTCGGTCTTCAACTCATTACTAGTAAAATATCTACTTACGATGAGTTTATTTTTGTTCGATATCTTCAATGAAAAAGCTTTCAAATTACTAAGCGTTCTAACATAGAATATATCGAGACATTTGTGAGCAGTTAATGTACAATAGGCAATTCGTACCATATGTAGCCATACTATCGACAAGTTTCAAACTCCTATGAAGTTACAGGAAATAATTTTAAAACGGAATCCTTCAGATTATTCACATTGTTAGAGATGTAATTTATCAATTGTATTGAGAACAATAAAACTTCCAAGTTAATACCAGATATCAGAAGTGGTTTTTGTGGCTATTACAGTAATTTTAATAGTTGAGATCATGAGTCAGTTGAAGCTAAACAACCATGGAAAACCTGGAAGCACTAGACGGCCGTATAGTTCTAGTATGGGATTCCTCAATGGTGCGCATCCACTATCCCACACGCGGGATTCGAACGCAGGACCTATCAGTCTCGCGCGCGAGCGTCTAACCTCTAGACCACTGGGTCGGCATCCGACGGTATTAATGTCTAACTTCAACCGATCCTCGAAATTGAGTAACACATCCACCGTTGTCTTCAGTGAGTTACTATCTCACAACAGACCTGGTTGAGCTCCACTGGTCACTGCTTCTTACTAGAACTCCAGGAAATACCTTTTGAAGCCAGTCACCAGTGACTATATGTCAAGAGTTATATCAAGAAAGTACAATATTAAAGTCACTGTATTATAACGTGCCCTCGTCTCAAGATATGTGAAATTATCAAATGTAGACTTAAAACAGTCCTTTAATGATCTTCATTTAAGAAGGCACAGTAACTTTTTAGCATAGGTAGCGATAATTTCAAATGATTAGTCTAACCCGTTAACTAATCTTAATCAAATAACTTATGTTTAACACAAGTAGATATTATGAAATTAATTTGAAAAAATAATCATCCCATGGATATAAGCTCAAAAGCTACTAGACAGAGTAACAATCTCAAGTTATTAAAATAAATCATTCTTACTCTAAGTGAAGTTGTTAACTATTTTGATGGTTGGCATTATTTTGTGTTTTCTGAGTTCTTACTTCACAGGTTTTAAACCTTAATGAACACCTTTTCGAACATCACATGAAATAAATTAAGTCATCTATAATGGAATCACAAAACGAGCATTATTGATCTTCAGGAACTGATATTAC
Source organism: Schistosoma mansoni (assembly GCF_000237925.1). NCBI lineage: Eukaryota > Metazoa > Platyhelminthes > Trematoda > Strigeidida > Schistosomatidae > Schistosoma > Schistosoma mansoni. Next base: position 18,236,209 of record NC_031500.1, on the reverse strand, counting down.
AACTAGAAATCTCCGAAGTAGTGCAATTTAAACCAAACAGAACTAGGTGAACGCAATTGAACGTATTGTATTTAGCATTCGAAATCATACACACATCAAGTGCAAAAGAATCACTAGTTCGTATAACAAACACCACAATAAGCTAGGTCTGTTGTAAACTTTCATTGCCTACAATGATTGGGATATTTATGTTAGCAAACGTTTATAGTTATCTAACTCTATATGATGTACTGGTTAACTTACAAAATGACGCTGGAAACAAAAACTTAATTTCTCCAAGTAAATCTAGTGATTTGAATTCTATTAATTTATTATTATTTTAACAGATAAACATTGGTACAAAGAGGCACCAGATATATACGCGCCTAACAAAAATTGTCATCTCATAAGATTTGTATAAGGGCTGTGATACTGCCCGGGTGCCCAGACCGAAACAGGTGGTTTTCTTAGGGGGACACACCCCGAGCCTTTGACCTAAAGGCCTAACCCATGAGGCAGTAGGACATCGTAAGGAGATGCAGTCACATGGTAGCCGGTAACCAACAATTGGTTCATACGACATTTATTCCTTCAGGATACTAGAGCCCATGTTCATCATTGGTTTGGAATCAGGGTGGACTTTCCGTGTCCACCAACCCGGTTAAAGCACCAGACATTTACTTTTCGTGCTCTTAATTTCGTAAGCAACACCCACGCCACGAAAAACCAATGAGTAGGACTTTCCTGGTAGAGGCTATATATGCGTGGAAGTGTGAGAGAATTTCGAGAAAGAGGGCGGGCCCTTCCCGCTCTCGCCTGTACCAGAGCATAATAAATGAATATGCAATTACAAAACTAAATCACACTAACAAAATGTAATAAATTATCAAAAGACTATATAGTTAAAACAATATAATTTTCAATAACTGATTAAATGAACAATATACAATTGTATATTCTATTAAATTTCTTATTTTTTTGTTGTTTCATTATTTAATCTACAATGATCATTTAACAAGTTATCTTGTTGTGAATCATGATTATTAATACCATTTGAACCATCTTGTGGAAACATTGGTGATAAAGAATTCTTTGATATAATACATTGTGATTCAATTTCTTCTTGTTCTTCTTCTCCTCCTTCTTCTTCTTTACTCTTTTTTAAATGGGATATAGAATTACTTGTCAATTTTTTAGGAATAATCGAACTATTACTAGTTGTTTCATTTGTTACAGTTGTTGTATTCGATGATATTGAAGTAGTACACGTACTATTCATACTACTAACAGGATCAGTAGTAGTAGTAGTGGCAACAGACGATGTAGACATCGAAGGAGCAGTAGTAGGAGTAGGAGTAGTAGTAGTCGTGGTTAAAGGAGTAACACTTGTTGTATTCATCATTAAACTAGGTGATGAAAATAAACTTGAAATTTGTTCAGCTTTCATTTTTTTAAATAAATTCATTTGTAATAACCATGTTTGCTTTTGTAAACGTAATATATCCATACGTAATTCATGTTCTTGTTTTAATTGTAAATATAATTCTTTTTGTATATCACGACTAAATGTTGTATAAAATGATTCGGTTGTAGATGGTAAACCAAAATTAATGAAAGATTGATTAAATGGTGAAAAAGAGGATAGAAATGATTCATGTACTGATCCAGTAATATTGCCAACATCTGAAGCACTATGTATGTGTGATATGAAAAAAAGAAACAAATCAAAATAATCAATGAGAAAGAAAATATTGAGTTAGAAAAAGAAATGGGAAAACATTTAAATTCAAGACTAGTTAACTGTTGTTCTGAGTCGTGTAAACTAATCTGGTTAAGATCTGTTAGGATGGCTCGTCAGGAAGCCTCAAGAAGCCTAGAAAGAGCCGAAGACATTCCAGCCAATCACCACTGGGGGAACATTCCAGAATGTCGAGGTGTAGCTCTCCTATTGGTTGAGTAAGAAGCACCCCCTATATGCCTATTGGCTATCCGAAATGATGATTTACTTTCAGCTAAAAACTATAAATACATGAGATTTTTGTACTATATTTGACCCCGACCGTTGCTGCTACCTTGACATGGTGGTCGGACTTGCCTATCGTGATGAACCAATCGAGTTATACTGGCTGGAACAATCATTCCTCAAGGTCCTACCATGCCAGACAGGTCGGTTGAAGAGCGGTAAGACTAAAAGTAGCAAACCCAAGGTCCGAAAGCGAAGTTGTACTGCTGACTGTACAGAGGTGTGGCAGCAGTAAGGTGTTTCCTTCAGACAACCAGCATAACAGCGGTGCTGCCTTCCTACAAGGAGGTGTGGGTTAGGAAAGGTCGACCCTAAAAATGCACACCTCGCCTTATCCCACGGATATCCGTCTCCGGCGGTAAGGTCGCAACAAGTACGGAGCTAACATAAAAACTACCCACAAAAAGGTCGTATGTGACCGACCTCAAGTAGTTGTCCCTTGGACATTGCGGTCACGCCCTCAGGTCACTAAGACTGCTTCTAACCCGATTTTCTTTTCAGGTACCTCTAGAAGAACCCTTCCACGGTGTGGCGACCTGGAAGCGATAACTGCCCTCATACCTCTAACAGCACTCAGACTGACTATATTTGACAGTTTTGGGAATAACATTTCTACTTACTAGTCTTCTGTCTTTTTCTCATTTTGCGACTTGAGAGGGTTCTAGCGTTCAAGTGCTCAAGTATTACGTGACATACTAAGAATCTAAGTTCAAGATATAACAGGACCTTTATGATAATTATGACCAATGGTGAGTATAGATGTTTTACGTCACGGTTCAGAATCAATCGCAGAGAAACATATACATTCACCATTCTTCATCTTCAAAATTATTTCACTCATTTTATTTTTTTGATTTTGTTATTTGTGTTTTAAACCTACTTGAAGTTCAAAAGGCTATAAGTAATCTGAAACGAGGAAAAGCAGCTGGTCCTGATGGATTGGCTCTAGAGGTCTTTAAATATGGTGGTCCAATTTTAGCGATTAGGTTGACTAATATTCTGGCTAAAATCTGGGAGACGGATGTAATCCCATCTGACTGGTCACAATCACTGATTGTCCCAATATATAAAAAGGGGTCCAAATCATCCTGCGATAACCATAGAGGGATTAGTCTGACTAACATAGCATCTAAAATACTAGCCTCAATAATTATCGGGCGCCTAACTAAGACTCGTGAACTGCAAACACGAGAAAATCAGGCTGGCTTCAGACCTGGTCGTGGCTGTATCGACCACATATTCACCATTCGTCAAGTTTTAGAGCACAGACACGCTTATCGGCGTCCGACAATGATAGTTTTTCTTGACTTGAAAGCAGCATTTGACTCTGTAGACCGAGAGGTTCTGTGGCAGTGTCTGTCATTGAAAGGTGTACCTGAGAAGTACATAAACCTTGTGAAGGCTCTTTACTCGAACACTATTAGTCGAGTAAGAGCTTATGGCGAACTGTCATATGATTTTACAACCTCAAGTGGTGTCCGTCAAGGCTGTCCACTATCCCCGTTTTTGTTTAACTTCATTATAGACCTGTTGCTGCAAATAACACTCTCTTCGACTGAATCTACAGGAATTGATCTCCTACCAGGGGGACCACTAAGCGACTTAGAATACGCAGATGACATAGTCCTGTTTGGTGAAGATGCTGGCAAAATGCAGAGTCTTCTGTTGGAACTCAGTAATAATGCCAGGATGTTTGGGATGCGTTTCTCCCCATCCAAATGTAAATTGTTACTCCAGGACTGGCCTGCGTCAACACCTGAACTAAGGATAGGGAGTGAAGTAGTCGAACGCGTCGACAACTTCACTTATCTTGGAAGTCTGATCAGCCCTAATGGGTTGGTGTCTGACGAAATCTCTGCACGGATTCAAAAAGCTCGTTTGGCTTTTACCAACTTACGTCACCTATGGCGTAGACGAGATATCCGTCTATCAATTAAGGGACGAGTATACTGCGCATCAGTTCGTTCTGTTCTACTTTACGGCTGTGAAACATGGCCATTAAGAGTAGAAGATACTCGTAGGTTACTAGTATTTGACCACAGATGCCTTAGAAATATTGCTCGCATCTGCTGGGATAACCGGGTAAGTAATAGTGAGGTTGGACACAGGGTATTAGGAAACGATGGTAAATCAGTTGATGAGGTCATGAATCTTCATCGACTGAGATGGTTGGGCCATGTGTTACGTATGCCTGAACACCGATTACCACGACGCGCTATGATGACTAGTATTGGGGACGGTTGGAAGAGAGTTAGGGGCGGCCAAACCAAAACATGGCATCAGTGCTTGAAGTCACTAACTTCTAGTCTGAGCCATGTTGGCAGATGCAGACTACCTGGTTGGGGTCCGCGTGACTATCGTAACCAATGGTTGGAGACTCTGTGTGACATGGCTGAGAATCGATCACAATGGCGTAGGTGTATACACTCCTTATCTTTCCTTAAACCTTGAGACTAAAATTGCTTCATATCTCTCTTCCTTCCTATACTATATCCTTATATACAACCTATAATTTATATACTACTACCAACACTAAATTAACTACTATTAATCCGGTGTTGATCTTGTTGTGCTAACGAGGTATGGCAACTTGGACCGATGCATATATGTGCCTGGTCCTACGTTGTAGCTGACTGACTGACTGACTTTAAACCTTAATTTGTATTAAGATGATGGAGAAGATTGGTGTCTCTGAGTTGAACGGTTTGGTCATGGAGCTCTTATTGTTCTTCTGAACAACATCATCACAAACTGTGATTCACATGTGGAGAAATTCGAATGCTTCACTTTTGCCTGAAATTTGAGCTGATAAGGTTGTTTAGAAGAACAATGAAAGCTCCACGACCAAACCGTCCAACTTAGAGAACGAAACTCTCCCTTGATTCGTATGTTTAATTTTAATACTACTATAATTCCATCCTTTTTATTATTTACCTTACAATTTGTTGGTCATTGAGTAGCGACCAATGTCATAGGCGTCGAACTCTGTTTAGTACTGATCTAATTCTGTCGATCAAGTTGCAAATTGGAAACTAGTTTAAGTGACTCGATATTGTTTGAAGGTAGTAGGCAGGAATCCGTTGACCGAACAGCTCAGTATTGAGATCTGTCTGTGAAACTGGATAACCTGGGTTCGAATCCCATAGGGAATATTAGTTACCAAAAGGTTACAAGTATTCCTAGCTAACAAGTACCAACTAGCATGACACCGACATACAGGGTTACCTTCTGACTACCACCAACCACCTATACATTCATCTTATCAATTCCACTTCATCGTGTTGATTTAGATGTGAAAATTTGGCCTGACGCATATGTACACTAGGTTTTATTTTGATCATGACTGACTAACTTTGCAGTTTGTTTAAAAATCAACAATATTTAAACAATGGCTATTTTGTACAATTTTATGTGGTTCATTTCAAACCACCCTGCTTGTACGAAGGCTAGTGATCTTGACTAATTGGCAGATTAGATGCTATGAAGATCCTCATTCTCAGCTAAAAATATTCTTGGTGGACACAGAAAGTTTGCCTAGGGGAGTTGGAAAACCCTGATTCCAAACCAATGGCGCACGTGGGCTTTAGGCTCCCAAGGAAAAAAATGGCGTATGAATCAATCGTTGATCACCGGCTACCATGGGACTGAATCTCCTCACGATGTTCCACTGCCTTGTGGATCAGACCTTTATGTCAAAGGCCCCCTAAGAAAATCACCTGCTTCAGTTTGGGCACCTGAGCATTATCACAGCCCTCACACAAATAAATGAGATTTGTGTGGCGCATACATATCTGGTTCCCCTTTGTACCAATATTTATGTGTTTAAATAAATAAATACTGTCCCTAAATTATACTCAATTTATTGATTATTGTATCCCACGTTCACAGTCACATTTGGCTTGATTTTGTACAAATATTATTTTCTGTTTTATGGTGTGATGCGGTCTATCTGTCTGGTATATAAACTGAGTATGCTTGAAATAAATGATTCGCGTAACAGAAGCTGCATTTGGTGTTCTGGACTGAATTGGAAGGGTTAGGCGGACAAGGGATCAATAAGGACACTAGACTGCTCATACCAGTTGAACGTCATTGATTTGGCACAGTGTTAAGATTAGACAAGTCGTACTCCGATTGGTGGATAACTTACGTGATAAAAGGCGGACATAAAATCATAACGAATTGGCAACGGCCTTCTTTTTATAAAGTCATAACAGTTGTTACAAATATTGAAGTAAAATATCGTGCTGAAACTTAAAGTATAATAATATATTAGCTTCTCCCCTAGGTCAGTATGCATTCACTTTCGACAATTTATGTTATTACGTAATTAAGGTGTAATTGTTACCATGATGTAAACCTACATTCTTTATAGGATTCCGGTCCCCCATCAATAAACCTTAGGAATAATCACAAACTCATCAATAAACGAACAATATCCTCCAAGGTTATGGCGCATATATCAAAGCAAACTGTTGTCTATCGGATGTAGATAACTAGTTTTTCAATGACCAAAATATCACTAGATGCTAAAGATTATAATCAGGAAACGTAAAACCTAATCCCAATCATGAAAGCTAAATTCCCCCAAATGCCCTGGTACGGCCGAGAGTGGGGAGAGTCCGCTCTCCCTCTCCAAATGCTCTCACATGGCCACACGTATATAGCCTCTGTCAGGGAAGTCCTACTCACTGCCTTCTCGTACCACGAGTGTTGTTTATGAAATTGAGAGTACGAAAAGCGAATGTCCGGCGCTTTAAACGGGTTAGTGGACACTCCATGTCCACTTTGTGGAGTTGGAAAACCCTAATTCCAAACCAATGGTGCATATGGGCTTTAGTACCCTGAGAGAACAAATGGCCTATGAATCAATCGTTCGTCACCAGCTACCATGGGACTGCATCTCCTCACGATGCCCCACTTCCTTGTGGATCAGATCTTTCGGTCAAAGGCTCCGGGTGTGGCCACCTAAGAAAAACAACTGCTTCAGTTTGGGCACCTGGGCAGTATCACAGCCCTCACATAAATCAAATGAGATTTGTGTGGCGCATATATATTTGGTGCCCCTTTGTACCAATATTTATATGTTTAAATAAATAAATAAAATGTTAACTGAAATGGTAAACATTAAATTCTAAATCTTAATCCTAACTATCATCCTTAAATTGTAAATTGTACATCCTAATCTTAAAGTCTACTTCTTAATCGTAACTCCGAGAATCTTAAACTCTAAATTCTAAACCTAAATCCTAGTTCTAGTATCATACATCACTCATCCATTCATTCATACTTGCTAATTTTCGATTAGCTGAATAGGATCAAGAGTTTGCCGAGGTTATTTAAAGTTTCCGTTTAACTGGTCTACATTAGTTAAGATTTACCATTTAATAATATTACTGATGACATACTTTAATCATCTGTCAAAAACATTAAGTTACAATTCAATGTATCTTTATGTATATTATTATCTATTTAGTAATTAGTAAATAGAAACCTTTTAGGTAGAACTATAATTTATAGGCAACCTTCAAGAGACGCTGAAGTGACCTAGAGGATGGGCATCTACTGGTTGGGACTAAATGAGGGTTATAAGCTATTTAGAGTTATGATTTACAGTTGATGGTTAGGGTTAAAAAATCCCATCACAAACTGACATCAGCTATAATGCTAAAACTCCATTTAGCCAAATGTATAAATGAATTTCGCGCCAAAATTCAAAACTTGTTATCTTAAATCTGATTGGTTCGTCCATAAGTGATAGTCTCGCCATAAATAAGTGTCAAATATACGTAGAAGCTGATTGTTTTAGGACAGTCATTAAGCTCAGTACTTCTTTTCACATTGTAATAACATGAAATGGTGTTCAGAATACCGTTTAGCTGATGTTTAAAAATGACCGTACGTAATATAATTTTGAGGATATTACACTAATAAAAATAATCTGATATATTTTGTGAATACTTTCTTTTCATCGTTTTGAATGATACACATGCGCCACACAAATCTCATTTGATTTGTGTGAGGGATGTGATACTGCCCGAGTGCTCAAACCGAAGCAAGTGGTTTTCATAGGGGGCCACACCAGGAGCCTTTGATCTAAAGGTCTGATCCAAAAGGCAGTGGAGCATCGTAAGTAGATGCAGTCCCATGGTAGCCGGTGACGAACAATTGATTCGTACGCCATTTGTTCCTTCAGGATACTGGAGCCCATGTGCATGTGTTTTGAATGAGTTATGTTTCATTTATAGCCTACATAAAATTGAAACCACTACACTCTCATATCATTTTCTATATTAATTCAGTTAATCTATGCCGACGATACTAAGTAATACTGAAGGAAAGCCCTAACTTGGAATCCTGAAGGGAAATGGAAAAGAGGAGGGTCAAAGAACACACTGCGTCGGGAATTGGAAGCACAAATGAAAAGGATGAACAGTAACTGGAAACAACTGTAATGAATTGCCCAAGACAGGGTTGGATGGAGAATGCTGATGGGTTGCCTATACTCCTCCACGAGGGGTAACAGGCGTAAGTAAGTAATAGATTATTTATTTTAATCCTGTTCAAAGGAATTTGCTGTGAACTCAACCCTCATTATATGTTATGCTATAACTTAAGTGCCACATTGGTAAATGAGAGTCAGTCAGAATATGACTACTACTTAATATATTTTTAGTTTAAACCCATACATATATGATCAATCAAGATATATATAAAAAAAATACGACAACCTGTTAAGTTTGTCGTTTTGTTCCTATTCGCTCTCCTTCCACTTCTTTGTTTATTGTTTTATACTACTTATTTATATTCAGTAAGCAGTTGTATCCTTAACAATTTTCACATTTACATTGTAACGCAAGTTGTACTGTGACATTCGGAAACGTTCACATATATTTATTATGTTTATTGTACTTATCATTGTATTTTTCATTATAATCACTGTACTTTAATTACTGTAACGGTTATCCACAGTTGCGGATTTGTTTAAACGCAACAGTTCCCATATTGTTTTGCTCTTCGTTCGAGTTTCGATTGCTCATAAACTGTTGTCCAATTTCGACAGAGCTATCGGTTGTCCTTGTACTATCGAAGCCTTTGCTAATTTCATTCTTGAACGACGCGTTTAAACGCCTAGACACCTCACAAGTTGAGGTTTGTAATTATATTTTGTGTTTTATATAATAATAGAACCGCTTTTGTAGACAAATCGTTGTTTTGAAACTTCGATTTTGCGCGTATCTCAATCAGATCACTTGGACGCTTCGATAGACTTAACACAACCAATTAGATGTAATTGACCCATGGTGAAATATTGGTTATTGTTTTACACCACCTTAAATGATGCCATTTGTTTCCTTAGGATCCTGAAGCTCATGTGCATGATTGGTTTGCAATCAGGGTGTTTCAACACCCCTAGGTGGATCCTCCGTATCCACCAACGCGGTTAAAGCACCGGACATTCGCATTTCCTACTCTTAATTTCGTAAACAATACCCCCGCCACTAGAATGCATTGAGCAGGATTTCCCTGGCAGTGGTTGTATGCACGTAACCATGTGAGAGCATTTCAAGGAGGAAGACCTGAATCTCCCCACTCTCGGCCATACCAGAACTTCATCAAGATTCTCATACTTGTAAACTGTACTAAAATCTAAACATTACAAACTAAAAATGATTATATCACAACAAGGAAGAAAGTAAAGTAGTTTAACATACCCTTCAACAGTAGTAGTATTTTGAACATTTGTTATATTTGTCATATCTACATCATTTTCTTCTGTTGATGAATTTAAATTATTTGGTTCATGATTACCAAATGAGAGTTGACCAGTATTATTATTACTACTACTATTATTGTTATTAGTAGTAGTATTATTACTATTATTACTACTATTCTTATTGTCTTGATTCATGAAATTTGATTTAGACGTTGACAACATAAAAGATGATGATTGTTGATTATTAGGAAAAATTGACGAATTAATATTAATACTACTATTACTATTGTTATTAGTAGTAGTATTGTATGAATCTAAAAAATTACTATTCGATAATCCATAACTATTTGAATTAATATGATTAAATCCATTTGTACAATTCATTGATGATGAAGATGAAGCTACCGCCGCCGCTGCTGCTGCTGTTGATAACATAGATGATGTTGATGAAGCTGATTGTAAATTACCAAGATTAAATAATGATGGTGTAGTTGATGTTAAATAACGTAAACGTACTGGTGGACTATGTTGTGTAAGAAATTGCATAACCGCTGCATTTGTTTCATTCCAATCTAATTCTGGTGTAATATGACCAGCACGTACTTTACGTTTTGTTTTTGATACAAGATTTTCCCATTTTTTCTTTACCTGGAAAAAAAGGAAAATATAAAAGTATTGTTAGTTTTGAATCTTCTCATTGATGTTTAGGACTGCATTTGATCAGTCTCTTATTGGCATATGTGCATACTTAGCGTATTGCCTCTATATAACTTTAATTCACAAGCCTTATAAGCAAAGATGGATAGTGACTAGCAGTGGAATCCAGTTTGAAGCGCGTTTCGTCCTATTTGGGACTCGTCAGCTGGATGTACCTACATCTCAGAGTTGATGTTCACTCTGGCACTCGAACCCAGTACCTTTCGCTTAAAACACCATCGCGTTATTCACTCAGCTATTGAGTCCTGATAGCCACTTGCTTGTGCAATGAGGTGAAGTTTAAATTCATTGAGTATTTTTTTGAATCTTCTGATTGTTGTTTAGGACTGCAACTGGTCAGTCTCTTATTGGCATATGTGCATGCTATGTGTATTGCCTTGATATAGCCTTAATTCACAAGCATTATAAGCAAAGATGGATAGTCGGTTCGAGTCCTGAAGTGAACACCAACCCTCGGATACAGGTGTATCCAGCTGGTGAGTCCCAAATTGAACGAAGCTGCACGCTTCCTGGATTACACTGCTAGCCACTATCCATCCCCACTTATAAAAGAATTAGTTTATTTAACAGCATAGTCAACTGATATGGAATATGTTTCAATTCAAATTGCAACACCTTACACATCATCAGTACAATAATGGAAATCTAACGAATGAGAAATACTACAATTCAAAAGGAATAATTAATATTAAAAACGGAGAAGTTACAAATGATGATGGACTTAGACATTAACACCATTGGATGACGGCCGGCTCAGTTGTCTATCGGTTAAGTGCTCTGGCGCGAGACTGGTAGGTCTTGGGTTCGGATCTCGTGAGTGCGGGATCGTGGATGCGCACTGCTGAGAAGTTCCATAATAGGACGAAACGGTCGTCCAGTGCTTCCAGGTTTTCCATGGTGGTCTAGCTTCAATTGACTCATGATTTCAACTATGAAAATGATAATTTGTCCAAGATTTTAAAAAAAGAAAAAAAACTGTACAAATAAAACCGATTTTGCACCATGACAACTAACATCACCAGTTATATGTAACGTTGATCTAGTAAATATTAATCAAGATGAGTAATCTTTAATAAAGGGGCACGCAAAACGGTACATATCGATGTAGGTGAATATTAATAAGGATCACTAGCATAGAATGACACATCAAAAAGGAAACTAAACAGTGTAATAAAAAGATATCAACTGATACCAAGTCAGTAAAAACAAAAAAATATATCGACCCAATTCGTTTCTGATGTAAAATAAACATTTATAACGGAGGTGTCGTGGAAATTTTAGTAATTTAATAGTTGAATTCATGAGTCAATTAAAGCTAGATCATTATGGAAAACCTAGAAGAACATGACAGCCATTTCGTTTTAGTATAGGACTCCTCGGTGGTGAAGTCATCATCTGCTCACTATAGATTGGCTTCAGGAGGTATTTCCTGGAGTTCTAATGAGAAGCCATGACCAGTGGAGTTCAACCACGTCTGGTGTGAAACAGTAACTCACCGTAGACAATGGTGAACGGTGGCGCAATTTCGTCGATTGGTCGAAGTTAGAGATTAACACCGTTAAATGGCGGCTCAATGGTCTAGGGGTTAAGCATTTCCAAGAGCAATTAATAGGTCCTGAGTTCGAATCCCGCGTGCGGGATCGTGGTTGTGCATTACTGAGAAATCCCATAGTAGAACGAAACAGCGTCCAATGCTCCCATGTTTTCCATGGTGGTCTAGCTTTAATTGACCCGTGAATCCAACTAATAAAATCGATTTTTTTGTTTCTTATAGAAACATTTTTTTATTTAAACACATAAATATTGGTACAAAGGGGGCACCAGATAAATATGCGCCACACAAATCTCATTTATTTGTGTGAGGGCTGTCATACTGCCCAGGTGCCAAAACTGAAGCAGGTGGTCTTCTTAGGGGGCCACACCCGGAGCCTTTGACATAAAGGTCTGATCTACAAGGCAGTGGAGCATCGTGAGGAGATGCAGTCCCATGGTAGCCGGTCACCAACGATTGGTTCATACGCAATTGTTCCCTCAGGATACTGGAACCAGCCCATGTGCACCACTGGTTTGAAATTAGGGTTTTCTAACTCCCCTAGGTGGATCCTCCGTGTCCACCAACCCGGTTAAAGTCCCGGACATTCACTTTTCGTCTCCTCAATTTCGTGAATAACACCCTCGCCACGAGAAGGCAGTGAGTAGGACTTCCCTGGCAGAAGCTATATACGCGTGACCATGTGAGATCATTTGGAGAGAGAGAGAGAGAGGACTCTCCCCACTCTCGGCCGTACCATGGCATTTGGGGGCTTATAGAAACATGCATTATTCCGAATTCCATTGGAAGATATGGATTAATTTTTACATATAGTTAAAATCATGAGTCAATTGAAGCTAGACCACCAAGGAAAACCTGGAAGTACTGGACGGCCGTTTCGTCCTATTGTGGGACTCCTCAGCAGTGCGCATCCACGATCCCGCCTCGCGAGATTTGAACCCAAGACCTACCAGTCTCGCGCGCGAGCACTTTGAAATAGACGAAAATTAAAATCTCAACAACATCTTATAAGAAGTCGTGTGATGAAAAAAGACACACAAGTAGGAAAAACCGAATGTATTTGAACACAAAATCACAGAACGTCTTAGTAAAATCTGAGAATCATACAGTAAATACTTCATTTGCATAATGTCAATCGATTGTCTCACATTTTACTGTTCTTTCATCGTTTCCACACCAATCATTCTTTGTTCTCGTTCTCTTTTCTTTGATCTTAACTTTCTGGCGCTAGACATTTCACTTTCGATTTATGATACATGCTACTTATATCTATCGATATAAGTAGCACACATCACAGCAGGACCAAATTTTCAGTGAAAAATCAATCCCTTTTTTTAGAGAATGACACATGTGATGGATAGAGGGGTAAATCATTATTTAAAAGGAAAGTCAGATTATAGGGTTCGACGTTGATGGATTATACATACCATATTGAACACACTATTCGACTAACTATAAGACTACTAATCTATCTCAACTACCGAGTACTATGTTGGGCTTCTGTATGAGGAAACGAAAGGCTCTACTTATCAAAAAGCGATTAAACAGTGTTTCCTTATTTCAGTCTAGATCGATTAAAACCACATATTATCAACATATATTAATATGGAAAGAAGTAATCATGTTAGTACGTATACGAAGTTGAAATGGTACATTCGTTGTAAACAATATTTTATTTATTTATTTGAATACACAAGGATTGGTACAAGGTGGCATTAAATATAGATGGGCCACACAATGACAACGAGGTTGTGAAGGGACAGAGAATGTAAAGTGAACATAAAAAAAGAAAAACAACAGCGAACAAAAATAAGTGTGCGGGAAAGAAATAATAGTAATAATGAAAACAATGAGAGAACCAGTTCAGTTAGAAAAAATACAACCACAGCTTTCTTTCATACCACGACATCATGTCATACACTGACCACCTCTCCACTTTCTCTAACCAGTCCAAGCGTCAGTAAATAGTGCATGACGTGGAATTCTCTGGGATGATATTCGTAGGACATATCCAAGTCACAAAAGTTGGTGTTTCAAGATGGTAACAGTAACTAAATTATCTTCGCTGTGTCTTAACACACGATGCTTAACTTCTGCATTACTAACACGGTGTTGCCACTGGATGTCAGCAATGCTTCGGAGACAAAGATGATCAAACACAGACAGTCGTCTAACATCCTCAACTCGAAGAGGCCAAGTTTCACAAACCTACAGAAAAATTGCCCTCACGGACGCGTTGTAGATCCGACTATCATCACGAAGGCGCCAAAGATGGCCCAGATTGACATAAGTTGCTCTGGTTTTCACTATACGTGAACTGATCTCATCACTCACACCACCACCAGCACTTATGCAGCTACCCAGATATAATTAATTCTCGACTATTTTTATCTGCTCACTACCCAACGTGAGTGCAGGATCAGGGTCTTTCCAGTCTTGTAAAAGTATGACGGTGTTCTAACATTTGACTGAGGGTGAAGCTATGATCAATGCATCCTCGACCAGAACGAAAACCAGCCTGCTCCTCGCGAGTCAATCGTTCTCGGGTTTTAAACAATCTACGAAGAATGACAGAAGCCAATAGTCTGGACGCAATCGGAAGTAGACTTATCTTCTATAGTTGTTACAGGAACGACGTGAACCCTTTTTAAAGATAGGGACGACTATCGACTCATTCCATGATGTTGGAACACTTTCTAGCTCCCAAACCTTTGTAAACAACACAGTCAGTTTCTTATCCAGAAATTCACCACCATCTTTAAAAAGAGCCGGAAATAAGTCACCTGGGTCCAGTGATTTATAGTGTTTCAAGAGTTGGAGTTCCTTGGGGACTTCCGCCTCCTTTGGTGGATCAGTCCTCACAGGCCATGGAGGGCAGGACAATCTGATCGATGTTGCCAGAGCAGCAGGTCAGTTGAACTGCCATTCAAAGAATTCTGCCCATCGTCCAAGACGTCGATGAATATTAGTGATTGATATTCCATCATCTTCACAGATTGTTTCACTCACACCAGACTTCTTGCTGCCAGTGAATCGGATGAGTTGAAAGAGCCTTCGGTGGTTACTAGATGCAGCTACTGCTCCCAACTCGTTAGCACACTCCGGCCACTGGGCTTCTCGGTCCTTACGCAAGCTATGCCCAATTTCACTGCGTAACCGTCTTCGTTTATGGTCAAACTGGCAGTCACCCAGAGTAGATTGACGGGATTCAATAAGTTGTGAGAAGTCTGAAGAAATCCAGTGCTTATAAGCGGGACGTTTCGCGAAGCTGCATGCGACTTTACTCGCTACTTCCATGGCGTCATGCAATTGCAACCAATGGATATCTATAATTTTCGGTGGGATGGTGGCTAGCTTTGCACCTAGCTTGGTTTGATATTTAGTTGGAACAGGAGCTGCAATCAGTTTACTAATATCGATCCATTTAGGACGATGAATATGTTGGCCAGCGGAGTGTCAGGTAAGATCAACGCAAACAAGGACATGGTCAGAGTCCTGATAGGTACTCCAAAAGGAGTGGCAGTCTTGTAT
The DNA here is from genome assembly GCF_000237925.1 of Schistosoma mansoni. NCBI lineage: Eukaryota > Metazoa > Platyhelminthes > Trematoda > Strigeidida > Schistosomatidae > Schistosoma > Schistosoma mansoni. Next base: position 18,220,690 of record NC_031500.1, on the reverse strand, counting down.
ACAACCAAGCTAGTGGTAGCTGATCGCGATGTGAACAATCTGAGTACAGGCTTAAGATGCAGAGGGAGGACGCCAGGTGGCACATCGGCGATGACTGTGTCAGAGGTTAGTGTTAGCCAGAAACAGGTTGTAGTCTACGCAGATTTGCAGTAGACTGTCACCGTTATCTGACCTGCGACCAACAAGTCCTCATCGGTCACCTAAACAACTCTCTTCTGTACCTAGATGCCCAATCTGAGTATTGAAGTCTCTGGATAATATTACAGCATTTGTCGAACGCACTTTCTGTAGAAGAACAGTTAACTAGTGGTAAAACACTACTTAATTAGTAATATATATAATTAATCTTAATGATCAAATTGTGATATAATAAACTTTAACGATATTATAACATTGAGTGCACAGTTATCCACTGATTTCAATAAGAATAATCTAGATGTTCTCTGGAATTAATTTAGACCTATTTACATCCTGTTTTCCCAATTCCCATTGGCTTTGATGATTTGAATATCTTTAAAGCAATTAGTCCCTTTGATAAATTTCGATAATGTAATCAGAAGACGAAGATTATCAGAACTATGTGATCAGATTGTTCGAAATGTATTGCGCTAATATATCACATAGTTCTGATAATCTTCGTCTTCTCATTGCATTATCGAGATTTGAATATCATCAACTTGAACTAATGTACACTTATCCCATACCATATGTTGTTAATACTCGACTGAATGATTTTGAAAATGATTTGCTCAACCGCATCTCAATACTCACAGCCCCCAAATGCTATGGTAAGGCTGAGAGTGGGGAGAGTCCATTCTCCCTCTCGAAATGATCTCACATGGCCACGTGTATATAGCCTCTGTCAGGGAAGTCCCACTCACTGCCTTCTCGTACCACGGGTGTTGTTTATGAAATTGAGGAGACGAAAAGTGAATGTCCGGCACTTTCACCGGGTTGGTGGCTACCATGGGACTGTATCTCCTCACGATGCTCCATAGCCTCGTATATCACACCTTTAGGTCAAAGGCTTCGGGGTGTGGTCGCCTAAGAAAACCACCTGCTTCAGTTTGTGCACTTGGGCAGTATCACAGCCCTCACAAAAATGAAATGAGATTTGTGCGGCGCATATATATCTGGTACCCCTTTGTACCAATATTTATATGTTTAAATAAATAAATAAAACTCACAGGAACATTATATATATGACGGATAATCTTAGTTGTTTAAAGTAGTCTCCGCCCTAAATGTATCATCAGTCAGTCAGTCAGTGATTGTAACTACTCCAAAGTATAACTTTTAGATTCAGTGCCGAGAAGAATTGTAAATGAAAATAGTGATGGTGGAGAAGATTTGTAGCTCAGGTGGGTGATTTTTATGTTGGTTTGTTCTCTGAGCTGGATGGTTTGG
>NC_031500.1:18208374-18219083 GCF_000237925.1 Schistosoma mansoni | reverse complement strand
CCAAACCATCCAGCTCAGAGAACAAACCAATATCAAAATGAAAATAGTTTTAGGGTTGAATAAAACACAACCATACAATACTATATGACCTTTATTAACAGACTCAAATGAACGGTTGTAAAAACAAAAGGCACCTGGAGTCCCCTATCAACAAACAGTTATTAAAATTCTTTAATAAAAACAGATGAATCCGGAAGGGAAGAGGAAGGCCAAAGAACACATTACCCCGGGAAATAGAGACAGTTATGAAAAGGATAAATGGTAACTGGAAAGGATTGCCCAAGACAGGGTTGAATGGAGAATGCTAGTGGGTGGCCTATACTCATCCACGAGGGCTAACAGACGTAAGTAAGTAAATAAGTAAGAACAAATGAATAACAACAATAGTTTAAATAAACTTACTTGATCAGCTGTTCTTCTTGGTGCATGTGGCCAACGATTTGCCATACATACAGCAACTTCTTCCCATGCTCTACGTTTCAAACGATTAGTTGATGGTGATAATGATAATAATATATGTTTTCTTGCTTCAATTTCTTTTAACATTACTTTTACTTCATCAATAACAAATGTTTCAGCACGTTTACTTGGATTCATTAATAATGATGCAACATCAGCATGATTCATTGATGTAACAAATTGTCCAGTTGTAACATTATTAATACCACTAACTACATTATCTAATGTTGTCATCAAGGCACCAACACTCCCAATTCCACCTTGGGATAGATTCATATTATTATTACTATTATTAGTACTATTTAATGTTTGTGAAATTGAAGGGATTAATGATGAAAATTGTGGTTTAATATCACATGGTTCCAATTGATATTGACAAGGATTTTGTTGAAGAATTTGCTGTTGCTGTTGTTGCTGTACGGATTGTTGAGATGGTAACTGCACTGATTGACTTAATGAAATAGGTTGAAATTGGGCCATAATCTCTAGTTGTTTGTTTGTTTTGGTTTTCCTTGCAAATATGTTTGATTATCTAACGGTTACTAGTAGTATGTAGTGTGTAGTTCCTTTCTCTTCTTTTTTTTTCAAAAAAAAACAGGAACATTAAGGCGTCATCAGTGTTTGAAGTTGACTTTCCATACTGGTAAACTGGTTAAATGATGATAGTTAGATAGATAGATAGGATTAGTAGCTTAGTAATAGAATAAGTATGTATGTCTGTATAGTGTGTATGTGTGTATGTGCGTGGGTGGGTTGAATGAAGTTATCTTCTTTTTCTTAACTCTAAACCTATGGTTGGTAGATTTTAGAATACTTCGCTTCACACTAAAAAAAAAATCAATAAGTCTAGTGAAGGACGAAGTTTAGATTGAATTTGGTTGGTTAGTAAAGTTGAATGTTAGTGGTAAGTTTAAGATAGAGAGAGAGAGAGAAGTTAAGAAGGCTTTGTTAGATATAGATAGATAAAGAGAGAGAAAGAGTCAGAAAGGGAGAGATAGAGAGAGAGAGAGACAAAGATGATAGACTGATTGTAAGATAGATAGACAGACAGTTAGACCAACAGACATGTAAGTATATTGACTAAATGTTAACAATCGAAAGAGGCAGTTAGAGAAGAAAAAAAACAAAAAAAACAGGTCTGATAAATTTAAATCGTATTTATCGGAAAGAGACCCTATTTCCATAGATCAAAACACCTTTTTAAGTAAGGTTATGTTTTTGTAACCTTTTGTTGTTCTATCCCAATAGTCTATCATAGATCTTCATAGTTGAAATCATGAGTCAATTGAGGCTAGAACACCATGGAAAACCAGGAAGTACTGGATGATTGTTTCATCTTAGAATGGGACTCTTCAGCAGTGCATATCCACAATCCCATACGCGGGATTCGAACGCAGGACCTATCGGTCTCTGTTGGGAATGCTTAACCTCTAGACCACTGAGTCGGTAACCAACGGTGTTAATGTCTAAATTCCATCGATTCATGAATGACTGTGCAACCATTCATCGATTGTTTGAGTTAGATAACTGTCTCTATCCGACAAAGATTGGACTGCACGGGTCATGTCGTCTCACTAGAACTCCACGAAATACCTGTTGAAGCCAACCACTAATGAGCACATGATGATTATTATCAGTATGATGTTGTAAAGATTGTTAAGGATGCGCAATACCGAAGAATCTCATCTACTTACTTACGCCTGTTACCCCTCGTGAAGGAGCATAGACCGCCCACCAGCATTCTCCATTCAACCCTGTCCTGGGCCTTCCTTTCCAGTCCTTTCCAGTTAACATTTATCTTTTTCATATCTGCTTCTATTTTGCGGCGTAATGTTTTCTTTGGCCTTCATCCTTTCCATTTCCCTTCCGGACTCCAAGTTAGGGCTTGCCTCGCGATGCAGTTTGGTGATTTCCTCAATGTATGTCCTATCCACCTCCAACGTCTTTTCCTAATTTCCTCTTCAGCTGGAAGCTGGTTTGTCCTCTCCCATAAAACGCTGTTTCTGATAGTATTCGGTCAGTGAATGTTGAGTATTTTGCGTAAACAACTGTATATAAATACTTGTACCCTCTTGACGATGGATGTAGTAGTTCTCCACTTTTCAGCTCCGCACAGTAGAACTGTCTCGATGTTCGTATTGAAGAGAAGAATCTCATACTAAGACGAAGCAGCAGTCCAGTGTTTCCAGGTTTCCAATGGTTGTCTAACATCAGTCGATTAATGATATTAATCAATGTAGTTATTATCGTCTATCAGAATATGAGTAAGTATCCACTATCGAAGTATTTAAGTAATGGACATTTTGTATTTATGATCTAAATTGTGAAGAATAATCAAGCAATACATTGAATCATAAGAAGATAATTAGCTCAACATAAAATGATGTACAAGAAGGAACTCATAAAATCGTGGATGCTCACTGCTGAGGAGTCCCACAATAGGACGAAATGGCCGTCCAGTGCTTCCAGGTTTTCCATGGTGATCTAGCTTCAATTGACTAATGATTTCAACTATATAAAGTTACTTATCCATTGGGTGAGAAAATTCTACACAAATATTGTCATAATCAAGATCCTAATGTATATGAAATTTCTATTTCAGATTGGCAAAAAAACAGAAGGCTGATGTGATGTGAGCTACTTATATCCACACAAGTAGTATAGGACGATGGTCAGGCATTGAATGTATTTCACTAGAAGACCGATAACGCTATCAGGGTTCAGTAGCTGAGTAGATAACGCGATGGCGTTTGAAGCGAAAGTTACTGAGTTTGAGTCCCAGAGTGAACATCAACTCTAAGATGCATGTATATGCAGCTGACGAGTCCCAAATAGGACGAAACACGCGTCCTGGATTCCACTGCTAGCCACTATCCATCTTTGCTTATAATGCATGTGAATTAAGGCTATATCGAGGCAATACGTACAGAATGGACATATGGCCAATAAGAGACTGATCAGTTCCAGTCCTAAACATCAATGGGGAGATACAAACAAGTAATACCAAGTGAATTTAAAGCAATCAATCTTTCTTTATCCCGATAACATTACACCCATTCCTTTATTTATTACATCATTCATTATTTCAATTGTTTCTGAAGTTTGATTACATCATTGTATCATCTGAATAATGTTCAATTGCTGACACCTCGTGACTACATGTAATTCGCCTATTCTTCTTAAAATAAGTCACCGAATCAATTAAGCACAAATGTAAATGGTACAGAGGAGTTGATTACAACATTTAATAAAATATGACTACACTTAAGTCATGTCAATCAGGTCAAAGGTGATTCAATCTGAGACACATATATGAGTTTATTCATGTATCTTTTAGTTGGTTTGAACAATGTGATAATTATAAATAGAAGTATAGATATAAGGTTCATTTTTTGTATGTTAATGATATGTGATTTGAACACATTAAATGTATCACAAGGGGGTTTTGTGGAGATTTTAGTAATTTTATATAGTTAAGATCATGGTCAATTGAAGCTAGACCACCGTGGAAAACCTGGAAGCACTGAACGGCCGTTTCGTCCTTTTGTGGGACGACTCAGCAGTGCGTATCCACGATCACGCCTCGTGGGATTCGAACCCAGGACCTACCAGTCTCGCGCCGGAGCACTTAACCAATAGACCACTGAGCCGGCATCCAACGGTGTTAATGTCTAACCTCAACCAATCCACGAAATCGCGCGACCAACTTCCATTGTACTGAGGTAGATACCTGTCTCTACCTGATGTAGATTAGCTCCACTGGCCACGACTTCTAACCAGAACTCTAGGAATTACCTAATGGAACCAGTCACTAGTGAGCATATGATCATTATCACAAGGGGGTTTCAATTGACTCATGATCTTAACTATATATTATTAAATGTAGTTGTTTGATAAATGGTTTGAATGATTTTTTCTGGTTAGCGTTTTTTTAGCGAGTTGATTTTCTACGGGATGGGGTCGCTAACTCCATGCCCAACCCTCCTCTTTTACCCGGGCTTGGGACCGGCAGTAACCCCCAGAGGAGCTACAGGCGGAGTTTGTTTGATAAATAGTCAATGTTTAATGTACAGTTAGATTCTTTTGAGAACAGTATGGATTAACAATATGTGAAAAGCTTCAATCACTCATCCTTTAGAAAATTACTGTAGATCATCAACGTTAATGATCTCTGTCGAATGATTGGGGGTCTAATCGAGTTAAACGGGAATGGTGTGACAAACTAGCTAATTTCGAAGTCACACCTCGCGGTCAGCATCTAACGTGGATTAATCCTTCGGACTACTATGGCTGCTTTGAAGACTGAATAACACAAAGGACATTATTAAGGACATATATTAGTAGGAATAAGTACAGAGAAGATAGTGAGACCACTACCTCATAGGCCAGTTCATGTCATACGATTAACTTATGCGTATTGGTTGTCCTTGACCGTGACGAGGATCGATAATCTGTTCGATATTTAGTGACCCAACTGCCGGATGACTTGCCTAGAGCTCAGTAACATTTCACTGGGCCAACAATATCATTTGAATTATTTTGATAATTTTAACTATCCATTGGATGGTTTTTGAAAATAACTTGTTTTGTTACTACTTATTTAGTTTGTAGATTTTCGAATTCTGCAAGATTATTAGATATTAGAAATATGAACAATGAATAAACATGTTGATTCAATGGAAAAACTTTTAATACTAGGTTATATTGTGTAAATGATAATAATGCATAATTGTGTATACGTCCACTACCAGGAAAGCCGTATTCAATGCCTTCTCGCGGCATTACTGTCGTTTACGAAATTGAGAGGACGAAAAGCGAATGTCTGGCATTTTAACTGGGTTGATGGATATGAAGGATCCACCTAGGGGAGTTGGAAAACCCTGATTCCAAACCGATGGTGAATATAGGCTTCAGGATGCTGAGTGAACAAATGGCGTATGAACTTCTTGTTGGTGACCGGGTACTATAGGACTGCATCTCCTTACGGTGCTCCACTGTCTCGTGGATCATACCTCTAGATCGAAGGCTCCGGATGTGATCCTATAAGGAAACCACCTGCTTCGGTCTGGGCACCCGAGAAGTATCACAGCTCACATACAAATCAAGTGACTTGTGTGGCGCATATGTATTCAGCACCTCTTTATACCAATATTAATGTGTTCAAATAAACAAATAAAATCTATGGAATGTATGTAGATAAAGAAGGCTGGTGAAAATAATGGACTAACATTGAATTACAATATGAATGTAGTAAGATCATTCAAAGTAGACAGATTAAATAAATAAAATGATATTGAAAACAATCATTCAGATAAGCAAAGATGGATAGTGGCTAGCAGTGAAATCCAGGATGCGCGTTTTGTCCTATTTGGGACTCGTCAGCTGGATATACCTGCATCTTAGAGTTGATGTTCACTTTGGAACTCGAACCCAGTACCTTTCGCTTCAAACGCCATCGCGTTATCCACTCGGCCACTGAGTACTGATAACGCGTATGCACATATGCTAATTAGAGATTGACAAGTTGCAGTCCTAATACATCGATGGGAAGATTCAAACAAACAATACTAAATGAATTTAATCTTTCAGATACTTTTTCATCCCTTAATAATATTAAGTACTACTTTACATGTTTTGAAGCGAGTAAAATGCTTGGTGGGATTAAACAGCATGCATTACATGAAGCGAAATATACGAAAAACTTGACCAGTGTAAATATATACATATAGTGAATGTTGTGCGTTGATGCCTACTGATTCAGAGGCTGTTGATACACTGGCTATCTTCATCAGCATTTGTTGGTGTTTATCATATAGAAGAGCTAGGTCATCTGCTAAGTCTATATCGTCTAGCTGCATCCAAGCCGTCCATTGTATTCCGCGTTTCCTTTGAGATTTGGAGGTCTTCATAATCCAATACAACCATCGAATGAAAGAGAAAGGATGAGAGTAAGCATTTAGAATGTATCTGTCAGTGGTCCTCCATTCACGGATTGGCAGTGAAATCCGTCGTATGAATTCCGTATGATGTAGACGACCTACTCTTGTACACCATAGTGTCGAGGAAGGTTCCTTAAGGTTCTTCTATCCACATTGTTAAACGCTTTCTCGTAGTTGATGTACAGTGACGAGTTCCATTCAAGTGCTTGCTCAACAATGATGTGTAGTGTCACAATTTGGTCTGTACACGATCGATCCTTACGGAATTCGACCTGTTGATCTCCAAGTTGGACGTCTACTGAATGTCTTGCCGCCTGCTTAATCCTGATTTGTCTGATGACCATGATGATCTCTTCGATCGTTGGTGAAGTTAAAATCTACAGAAAGATCTATGTTTGCTGCTTTGATGTCCGGTGGGTTCAATGTAGCTGGCCTATTCAAGAGTTCCTCGAAATGTTCTACCCATCTGTTTTGCTGTTTTTAAATATTAGTGATTGCCTTGCATTATTTGTCCTTGACCGGTCTCTGTTTTACATTTCCCTACCAGTTTCTTCGTTGTGCCATATAGTTGTCCCATATTCACTTCTCTTGTAGCTTTATCCTCTGTCCTTGCTAGGTCTTCCACATATTCCTACTTGTCAGCTCTAATATTTCTCTTCACTTGTTCGCTTGCTTCGGTGTATTCAGCTTGTGCCTTGACTTTTTCTTCTCTTGTTCGACTGTCATTTTGTTCTTCCTTCCTTAAATCTTGTTAACAGTTTTCATAGAGATCCATTCCTTATGATGATGCTTCTTTAGACCAAAACCTCCTGACATGTTTAAGTTCGTGCTTCTTGATCCCTTTCCAGTTGTCCTGCATGGTATTTTCTCCTTTTTAAAGTAGATCTTGTAAGGCTTTGAACCTGTTGCTCAGAGCTATCTTGAATTCGTTGATTTTGTCAGTATTTCAAAGAAAGGTTGGAGTAAGCCTTTGTAATACTGTTTCTCCAGTTGTTCCGTTTTTGTTTAGCTTTAGTATCATCTTGGTCACCAACAGGTGGTGATCTGAAGCTATTTCAGCCACTCTCTTTGTTTCCACGTCTTCCACGGACCTTCTTATTTTTTTTAGTGATGACAATATGATTGATCTGGTTCTCTGTAATGTGACGCCGTGAGACCCATATACCTTTGTTTATGCGTTTGTGGTAGAATATTCTTTATCGAATGCACACAAAGTTGCAAATCTATCACCATTCTCGTTCTTTTCTCTCATCCAGTTCATATTGTCCCATGATATCTTTATAACCGGCGTAACCCTTCCAGGCTTAGGAATATCATTGTTGGATAAGAAAAGGAGTCCGATATCAACAATGACATAGATGATTAGGCATTTTAATCTAAGACATACTTACTTACTTACTTTACTTACGCCTGTTACTCCCAATGGATCATAGGCCGCCAACCAGCATTCTCCAACTCACTCCTGTTTTAACAAATTTTATACTTTTGAATGTTATTAACAACGTCTCGAACTCTTACTAGGCTTGGCGTTTCCAGAAAATTTAACCAATTTTAACTTATTTATTGAATGGTCAATGTTACATATTGGATTATAATTTTCAGTATTGATTTGATTTCATGCTCTAACTTTTACTAAACTTCTTCCTTTCATCCTATATGTTGAGCTTAGCCATATGAGACATTTCCATATAGGTAATATAGGATAGTTCTAGACTTCTGATTATTTTGATTTGCTTTTAAGGTGAAGTGATTGGTACCGCGGTGTAGTGGTAACCAATTGTACCAGTGATTGTTTTACTGTACTTGTTTGTTTAACTGTACCAAACGCATATTTCCTTCCATTGTCCATCTTGCTTGCACGGACGCGCTTACGCTCAACCGTTTTACCTGTAATCTTTGGCACATCTTGGTATTCTTTCGATACCACGAGATTGCCAACAAATATTTCTTATCTGAATCATTAATAGCCTTCTGGTTTTTGGCCTACCGAGGGATCCAAGTCAATATCTGGCACATAATCTTATTGTAGTAGTGATCATGGTCAATCGCGATTCGACGCCATCTACAAGTGTAACCCTTCGTTTAATATGGTGCTGAATTCTACTGTTATCATACTTAAATTGATTTTGGAATGAATTGTTTTTTTTAGTTAACAGTTTGTGTTTCCTACCTTTCAATCAATCAGTTATGCAGGCGAAGTACACTATGATAATGTTTAAATCTTCATGGGCAATGAACAAATAATTATGTTGGCAATCTGTTATTGTAAATATTTAGCTTAAATGATAAAGAAAGATTACCGATGATTTTGGCTAAATGAACCATTGACATGCTTATAATAAACCTCTCAGATATATTGTTCATCAATCTTGTAGGTTTAAAATAGCTTGTAATTTATCCAAAGTTGCAAAGTTGCGGAAACCTGGAGAACTACGAAAGCCATCATCCAGAAGATACAAGTGTTTATCAACAGTTATCTACGCAAGATACTTCGGATCCGTTGGCCAGACACTATCAGCAACAAGCTACTGTGGGAGAGAACAAACCAGATTTCAGTGGAGGAAGAAATCAAGAGGAAGAGCTGGAAGTGGATAGGACACACATTGGGGAAACCACCCAACTGCGTCACAATGCAAGCCCTCATATGGAATCTTAAAGGCCGAAATAAAAGAGGAAGGTCAAAGAACACATTACACAGAGAAATGGAAACATACATGAGAAAAATGAACAGAAATTGGATAGAACTAGAAAGGAAGGCTCAGGACAGAGTGGTTTGGAGAATACTGATCGGTAGCCTATGCTCCATTGGGGGCAATAGGCGTAAGTAAGTAAGTAAGTAAGTAAGTAACTTGAAATAAACAATTTATGTAGTCATATATCATCAACAGTATTGAGTTTATACCCAAGATAAAACCATTCAACATTGTCAAGAATGAATAATTGAGATTCATGAGAAAAATAGATATTGTGGGGGGCTAGGATCTGACTCCAATTAGATCGTATGAATGATTGTTGTCAAAATATACATCCTGTCTATCCTCATATGTAATACATGACATGGTCCGCATTGATGAATAACGGAAATAAACAAGTCAAATACGAGAATGGATTCTGAATACATATATTTTGAACACTCATTGATCTGGACAGGAAATCAGAGGGATGAAGAGAATAGAAGATAGCGAAGCGAAAATGACGCACATTGGAGATGGAGGGTAAGCCAACTTGACCGAAGCGAAAATGACGCACATTGGAGATGGCGATATTTATAGTCAGATAAAAATAAATTACAGACATGTGATGAGTAGGATAAGAGTGTACACTCACATGTGCTCATTTAAAAAAAAATCAGGGTGAATAATTAACAATCTCGAAACATGGCTTAAGATGGTTAGGTAAATTGGCTTGTTCAGAAGCTAGAATAAGGGTATATGGGCTTAACATATCAACCGACAATACAATACAACATTTTATAAATCTATTGATCATTAAAATTTGGTTCCCTTGATCTGACTTCATAAGGAATGACAACAAATGGAATTCAAAACATAAATCTTCCGTTTGAGTCTATATCATTACACCTAGGTTAATCCTATTAGGCAACGGTGGTAATAAAAGTCATATATACGAATTGAATTGGAAGAGTTTATTTGAAAAATTCATTTACTCAGACAGATGATCAGATGTGCAACATGAAGAAAAGTTTCTTACTTACTTACTTACGCCTGTTACTCCCAATGGAGCATAGGCCGCCGACCATCATTCTCCAAATCACTCTGTCATGGGCCTTCATTTCCAGTTCTGTCCAATTTTTGTTCATTTTTCTCATGTCTATCTCCATTTCTCAACGTAGTGTGTTCTTTGGTGTTCCCCTTCTCCTTTGGCCTTTAGGATTCCATGTCAGAGCTTGTCTTGTGACACAGTTGGGTGCTTTCCTCAACGTGTGCCCTATCCAATCCCAGCGCTTCTTCCTGATTTCTTCCTCCATTGGAATGTGGTTTGTTCTCTCCCACAGTAGCGAAAAGCTTCTTAGTCTAATCAATTTGACTAAGACGTGGCTAAACATACATAGGTATTAAAGATTCACACAAGTATATGGACAAACTATATTAACAGACACATATGCTTGATCAAGGTTACACGTGAGTAATCTGGTACTGTCAAACATATGAGTGATAAGAAAAATAGAAAGATTAAAATAACTAATCGGCTTAACGGTTAGAACAAATTTAGGCATGTCATGACAGAATAACTAAGACATGTTTTTTATATATATATATAGTTGAAATCATGAGTCAATTGAAGCTAGAC
>NC_031500.1:18202024-18208174 GCF_000237925.1 Schistosoma mansoni | reverse complement strand
CACTGCCGAGGAGTCCCACAATAGAAGGAAACGGCCGTCCAGTGCTTCCAGGTTTTCTATGGTGGGCTAACTTCAATTGACTCATGATTTCAATTATATATAAAACATGTTTTGACAAAAATGGTGAATAGATATTATTTTATCTAATTTGCATCAGATCTAGTGGGCATGGTTACCAAATATAGTATGCGTTATACCAATCCTATATTGTTTAGTGACTTGGTATCGAGGTAATTAATTCCTTAGGCTTTGTATATCAATCACCCAGATAACTGTTATTATATAAATCCCAACAGTGTATGAATTTGTAGATGGCGTCGAATCTCAATTGACTATGATCACCACTACAGTAAGATTACGCGCCCGAAAACGACTTGGTTCCTTTGATAGCTCGTAGACCAGAAGACTGTAACTGGTCCAGATAAAGTATATTTATTGGCGATCTCATGGTATCGAAAGAATACCGAGACGTGCCAAATATTACAGACAACACAGTGGAGCGTAAGCGCGTTCGTGCGAGCAAGATGGACAACGGAAGGAAAAGTGCGTTTGGTACAGTTAAACAAAAACGAGTACAGTAAAACAATCACTGGTATAATTGGTTATAATAATAATTGTTTCCATTATATTAATCGCATTCTCGTCGAGAAAAGCAGGTCACTAAAATTTCAGAAGGCAATACAAAGAGTCGACTACAGTTTAACACTTAGCCCAGATTATAAAGCTACAAGTACATCAAGCGAATTTGATCAGAAAAGCCAATACGCGCGAGCAAACAAATGAAGAGTTGAATCAATCAATAAGATTCAAGTATATATACTTATGGAAAAGGGAAGATTCATCGAGCTATATTTAAGCAAGAGACAGATATATATACGTAGGCTGTCACATGTGATCAAGCGTACATGTATATACAGACATGGTAATAATAATAATGATACTTCTAATAATAATATTGTTATTATTATTATTATTATTGGTAGTAGTAGTAGTAGTAGTAGTAGTAGTAGTAGTAGTAGAACTGAAGTGGCAAGACTATAAAGAAAATAGCAGTAAATGTAAATATAATCAAGGCGAAGAAAGTCAACAAGAATAATCTAAAATAGATATAGTTCAGTTAAATACAAGAATGTTCCTTTTATATTTTATGAACAATTTAGAAGAAAACTTCTACCTGATTGTTATTGGTTTCTATTGTAGGGCCAGTGAAATGTCACCGAACCCTAGCCAAAGCATCCGGCAGTTGGGTCACTAGATATCGAACAGATCATCGATCCCCGTCAAGGTCAAGGACAGTCAGCGCTCATCAGTTAATCATACGCCATGGACTGGCCCATGCGGCAGTGGTTCTACTTTCGCTTGTATCTACTTTAACTAATATATTCTTGTAATTACGTCCTTTGTGTTGTACAGTCTTCAGAGCATCCATGGTCCCTTGATACGTCGATGGGGCAATTCACGTAAGGTTCTGGTCGCGAGGTGTGACTTCGAAGTTAGCTTGTTCGTCACACCGTTCCCGTCTAACTCGAGTAGGCCTCCAATCATTCGACGTAGATCATCAACGTTGATAGTCTACATTATAATGACTGATGTCTAATCATTTCTCAAGACCATTGACTTGTATCATCTCTCAGAAACTAACCAAGAAGTTTTAATGAATTGACAGAATCCAGTCTTTTATAGGTTACTTTCATACTCGGGACCATTTCATAGACTGATTACCTATTCATCTTTTCTAATCAGTCCCAGAGTTAACAAAAAATCAACTATATGGAAGCAACTGAGGTAAATTAATAAAACATGACTAAGTCACAGAAGCCGCTGCTTCTACATTGTGAAAACGATGAAGTTATAGTCACAGAATCAGAAAACACATTGTCAAACAACAACATTACAAAAATGACACTGATATCATCAATTGTTGTGAGACAATGATGGAGTACAATGGATAACTGAACATCCAAAACTTGTGCAGGTTGGAAAAAGAACTGAAAAACGATCAAACTACTTAATTTTATTAAGTAATATAAAAACTACAAAGAAATGTGACAAAGACATCGGAGAAAGAAATAAAAACAATGCGAATATAATGCATATGGTACATGTTAAAACCTAACAGAAAATAAAAAAATTAAATGATAAAAGCAGGAATAAAAATGCATGAAAATAAAAGCCATTACCACGGTGGAATACTATTGAAAATGCCATACATGTTAAACAGGTGGACACATGTAATGCGATCCAGTAGACCAAGGATGTTGAATCTGACAACTTGCATATGAAGGAAACAAACCATACTAGTGGTCACCTAACTCGTTCTTGTATTGATTCGCCACTATGGAGTGGCTGTATTATGGTCAACAATCTCTGTTATGTTTATCGAATGGACATGGTGCGTGTCAGGATTAAGAGGTTGTTGGGATGCTCTCCATATTGATTAGAATTTGCTTATACTTGCGACGCCCGTTAGCTGTACTGTGACTCACAGTCAGTCAGCTACAACGTAGGACCAGGCACGTGTATGCAACGGCCGAGTTGCCATGCCTCACTAACGCATGATGAACAACAGGTCCATGGAAGTAGTTACTTCACTGATAGTAATACGTAGAAAGGGTTGCACGCAGAAATATGGTACAGGGAGAAAGAATTACTTCGTCGAAAGAAAGATATAGAGTAAGATTAGTCTGACGGTTTAAGGGAAGACAAAGTGTATACACATACGTCAATGTGACTGACTCTGAGCCATGTCACCCAGGCTCCAACCATTGTTTACGAAAGTCGAGCGGACCCCGACCAAGTAGTTTGCATTATTATTATTATTGTTATTATTATTATTATTAATGGCTTTATTCAATATTAAAATCTGGTACAATATAGAATTCTCAGCACGAGTTATTTCAACAAGTTTTTTTACCAAAAAAGAAACAAAAAAAAACAGAAAACGAATAAAAAAAGTTTCAAGAAAAAACTCAGTTTATACAAATTATCGAATTTGAGACATGCCTAACAGTACAGGTTATTTACTAGGTCAACTCTAACAGCCTGTTCGTCACAAAGTAAATTTGCTAAGTAAGGTATTACAGAACTTTTATAGACTTGCTTGCGTGTATGGATTTTAATGTATTTACGTCTCGTTCTACCAGAAGATATACAAGGAGAAAAATATGAATGAAGCGGATGGTTAGTATCTGATAAGATAACACCTGCCAAGAGTTTGCAGGACTTAAGATGTCTATCCACAAGCATATTAATAATGAATTCAAAAGATTCACCACATACCTTGCGAACTGCCTTCAGCACTCTACGCAAAACAGCAAAGTCTTTTCTCAAAAGCCCAGGAAAGAATAATGGAGAACAGTATAGAATAATAGGTAATATGCAGGGATTTACAAATTGTAAGAGTAAATGGCGAGTAATCCCAAAAGCATGCAGCCTCTTTATGTAGTATGTCAAACGGTAAACTTTTTTCGATAACAGTAAAACATGAGAAGACCAAGAAAGATCAGAGGAAAAAATGACACCAAGATATTTGACCTTCGACACTGTGTTTATTAAGGAGTCTCCAATGGCACAAGCACTATGTGATCCCAAAATAGAGTGTACGTTCTGTCCATGTCTCAGGCCAATATTAACAGCCTGACATTTAGATGGATTGAGTAAGAGACCATTCAGTCAGTCACAACGTAGAACTTCGTACGTACGTACATCAGTTCGAGTTGCCATACCACATTAGCACAGAGATGCAGTTGTCGATTCAAATCCCATAGTGGTAGAAGTAGTAGGAGTATAATCAGAAATCCAAAAGATTAGGGGTTTCAAGAAATTATTGAAGGAGTATAGTACAGTGAAATAAATTTGGAAAGAGAAAAAGATAAAGACATGAGGAATTCAGAAGATTAGAATTTGGTAGAACACAAAGAGTGGATGCATCTTCGCCATTGCAAACGATTTTGAGCCATGTCATTCAAGGTCTCTAACCATCGGTTGCTGTCATCTCGCGAATCCCAACCAGGTAGTCTACACCTACCAACATGGCCCAGTCCACTTGTCAGTGACTTCATTGATTTGTGCCATGTTTTGGTCTGGCCACCCCTAGCTTTCTTCCAACCTACTCCTACACCATGAAACATTGCACGTCGGGGCAGTCGGTGGTCGGGCATACGTAACACATGTCCCAGCCATCTCAACTGATGAAGTTTCACTACTTCATCAATCGATTTGCCATCCCTACCTAGTACTCGTTTCCTAACAACTGCATTACTTACCCGGCGGTCCCAGGATATACGAGCAATGCTTCGAAGACACCTATGATCGAACACTAGTAGCCTACGAATATCCTCTACTCTTATTGGCCATGTTTCACTGCCATAGAGTAGGACGGAGCGAACTGCTGCACAGTAAACCCGTCCTTTGGTTGCTAGACGGATATCTCGGCTACGCCATAAATGACGCAAGTTGGCGAAAGCTAGACGAGCCTTCTGTATCCGTGCTGAGATTTCGTCACATACCAGACCACAAGGGCTGATGAGACTTCCAAGATAAGTGAAGTGGTCTACACGCTCAACTACTTCACTCCCTATCATTAGTTCAGGTGTCGATGCAACCCAATCCTGAAGTAACATTTTGCACTTCGAGGGAGAGAATCGCATTCCGAACATGCCTGCATTGTTGCTTATAGTGGTCAGAAGACTCTGCATGTTGTCAGCGTCTTCACCGAGTAAAACTATGTCGTCGGCGTATTCTAAGTCGACAAGTGAGTCTCCTGGTAAAAGTTCAACTCCTGGAGGTTTAGCTGATGAAAGTGCTATCTCTAAAAGTAAGTCAATGACAAAGTTAAACAAGAATGGGGAGAGTGGACAGCCCTGACGAACGCCACTTGTGGTAATCAGTTCTGATGACAGTTCGCCATAGGCTCTAACTCGACCAGTTGTGCTCGAGTAGAGAGCCTTTATGAGGTTAATGTACTTCTTTGGTACTCCTTTCAGTGACAGACATTGCCATAGAACCTCACGATCAACAGAGTCAAATGCCGCCTTAAGGTCAAGAAATACTACTATTGTGGGACGTCTGAATTTGTGTCTATGTTCTAGGACCTGACGTAGGGTGAATATCTGGTCTATGCAACCACGTCCAGGTCGAAAACCAGCTTGGTTTTCTCTAGTCTGCTCTTCACGAGCTTTGGTTAGGCGACCTAGTATTATTGAAGCTAATATTTTAGACACTATATTAGTCAAACTGATCCCTCTGTGATTGTCACAAGAGGACTTTTGTCCTTTCTTATAAACTGGCACAATCAGTGATTGGGACCAGTCAGATGGAATTACGTCCAGTTCCCAGATTCTACCTAAGACCTCAGTCAATCTCACTGCTAGTACTGGACCACCATCCTTAAAAATCTCAGGGGTCAACCTGTCAGGGCCTGCTGCTCTCCCTCGCTTCAGATTTCCTATAGCTTTTTCAACCTCACAGAGGGTTGGAGGACTTACATCAATTTGCCATTCAGGACGACTGGGGATCGTGGGTAATTGAAGTGTGGCTGAAGGCCAGTTGAACTGATCCCTAAAGTGTTCTGCCCATCGATCCAACCTCCTGGATTGAGAATGAATTATATGCCCATCTTTATCTGAGATGGTTTCACTGATATTCGGGTTCCTAATACCGGTTTCTTTAACGAGTCTGAATAGCTGCCTACTGTTACCTATTGCCGCTGCCTTTTCCATCTCTCTTGCTTTCGCTACCCACCACTGTTCACGATCATTACGTAGACTTCTTATAAGCCTGCGCTTAAGTTGACTCCGCTCTTCGTTATGCTCAGAGCCAGGTGGGATGAGTTTACGAGCATCTATCAGTGCGGTAGATGCTGCCGAGATCCATTGTTTCTCCCTAACGTTATGGTTTACCTTATTAGCGGATATCACTGCTGATTCCACAGCTTTTCGGATGTCATTCCACGCTGCCTCGGGGTGGACACAACTTACATGGCTGCCTAACTGTTTTTCTAGTTGTTCCTGAAATATATTCTTAGCTTGCCTACCATTAAGTAGAACCCTTAGAGGCTTCCCTGCAGTGTCTTTCCTACGTCCAGTAAGACGCAGACAAATACGTGCTCGCACTAGAGCATGATCTGAATCTAAGCATGTGCCCCAGAAT
>NC_031500.1:18200063-18201824 GCF_000237925.1 Schistosoma mansoni | reverse complement strand
CTGAGTACTGATAACGCGTATGCACATATGCTAATTAGAGATTGACAAGTTGCAGTCCTAATACATCGATGGGAAGATTCAAACAAACAATACTAAATGAATTTAATCTTTCAGATACTTTTTCATCCCTTAATAATATTAAGTACTACTTTACATGTTTTGAAGCGAGTAAAATGCTTGGTGGGATTAAACAGCATGCATTACATGAAGCGAAATATACGAAAAACTTGACCAGTGTAAATATATACATATAGTGAATGTTGTGCGTTGATGCCTACTGATTCAGAGGCTGTTGATACACTGGCTATCTTCATCAGCATTTGTTGGTGTTTATCATATAGAAGAGCTAGGTCATCTGCTAAGTCTATATCGTCTAGCTGCATCCAAGCCGTCCATTGTATTCCGCGTTTCCTTTGAGATTTGGAGGTCTTCATAATCCAATACAACCATCGAATGAAAGAGAAAGGATGAGAGTAAGCATTTAGAATGTATCTGTCAGTGGTCCTCCATTCACGGGTTGGCAGTGAAATCCATCGTATGAATTCCGTATGATGTAGACGACCTACTCTTGTACACCATAGTGTCGAGGAAGGTTCCTTAAGGTTCTTCTATCCACATTGTTAAACGCTTTCTCGTAGTTGATGTACAGTGACGAGTTCCATTCAAGTGCTTGCTCAACAATGATGTGTAGTGTCACAATTTGGTCTGTACACGATCGATCCTTACGGAATTCGACCTGTTGATCTCCAAGTTGGACGTCTACTGAATGTCTTGCCGCCTGCTTAATCCTGATTTGTCTGATGACCATGATGATCTCTTCGATCGTTGGTGAAGTTAAAATCTACAGAAAGATCTATGTTTGCTGCTTTGATGTCCGGTGGGTTCAATGTAGCTGGCCTATTCAAGAGTTCCTCGAAATGTTCTACCCATCTGTTTTGCTGTTTTTAAATATTAGTGATTGCCTTGCATTATTTGTCCTTGACCGGTCTCTGTTTTACATTTCCCTACCAGTTTCTTCGTTGTGCCATATAGTTGTCCCATATTCACTTCTCTTGTAGCTTTATCCTCTGTCCTTGCTAGGTCTTCCACATATTCCTACTTGTCAGCTCTAATATTTCTCTTCACTTGTTCGCTTGCTTCGGTGTATTCAGCTTGTGCCTTGACTTTTTCTTCTCTTGTTCGACTGTCATTTTGTTCTTCCTTCCTTAAATCTTGTTAACAGTTTTCATGGAGATCCATTCCTTATGATGATGCTTCTTTAGACCAAAACCTCCTGACATGTTTAAGTTCGTGCTTCTTGATCCCTTTCCAGTTGTCCTGCATGGTATTTTCTCCTTTTTAAAGTAGATCTTGTAAGGCTTTGAACCTGTTGCTCAGAGCTATCTTGAATTCGTTGATTTTGTCAGTATTTCAAAGAAAGGTTGGAGTATGCCTTTGTAATACTGTTTCTCCAGTTGTTCCGTTTTTGTTTAGCTTTAGTATCATCTTGGTCACCAACAGGTGGTGATCTGAAGCTATTTCAGCCACTCTCTTTGTTTCCACGTCTTCCACGGACCTTCTTATTTTTTTTAGTGATGACAATATGATTGATCTGGTTCTCTGTAATGTGACGCCGTGAGACCCATATACCTTTGTTTATGCGTTTGTGGTAGAATATTCTTTATCGAATGCACACAAAGTTGCAAATCTATCACCATTCTCGTTCTTTTCTCTCATCCAGTTCATATTGTCCCATGATATCTTTATAACCGGCGTAACCCT
>NC_031500.1:18092195-18199863 GCF_000237925.1 Schistosoma mansoni | reverse complement strand
TGCCTGTGGTACTGGGTCGAAAGCTGCTGCAAAGTCAAGGTTAACTTTAGGTCCCAGCATGTCGTCGAGCTTTCCCATACTATGAGGAGATTGGACCTACATGACCTGCTTTCCTTAAACCGGTGTTGGATTTTGATGTGTGGGCGAGAATGACAATGATTGGTTGTCTTGATGAGTCAGACATCAGATAGGATGACAGGTGTTATATGTATTATATATATTCCCCTATCTTGACTGTTATTGATTGGCTGTTCCTCGTGTCGGATTTTGGTGTGGAAATATATTGACGTTATAGTTTGGCTAACCTCGTGTTCTTGATCTGAGTTGTGTTGAAGTCCTGTAGAATAGACACAGGGTGGGAATCTAGTGTAGATATTCGTCTAAGATAAATTAACGTTCCACATACGTGTAAAAAGTGAAAGGACTGTTATAACCAGAACCCTAGCGTTATAAGCAGTATCCTTATTATTTATAACAGGTTTCACAGAGGATACTGTTTTTTATCCATATACTCGGCCATTTAGTTATTGATCAGTCTGTAGTGGATGTCGAGTCGTGGACGGACTATGATCACCACTACTATTCAATTACGCGTCCAAAAACGACTTGGTTCCCTTGATAGCCCGTAAATCAGAAGGCTTTACTAGTCCAGATCAAGTATATTTATTGGCGATCTCGTGGTATCGAAATAATACCGAGACGTGCCAAAGAGTACAAGCGAACAAGCAGTGCGTGAGCAAGCTCGAACCAAACCAGGCGGTATATGGAACAAGAAGTGAAACGGATACAGTTAAACAAATACAGTAAAACAATCTCTGGTACAATTGGTTACAATAATAATAATTGTTTCTATTATTCCAATCGTGTTCTTATCGAAACTGGCCGATCACTACAGGAGCCCCCCGCTAGAAAGGATTTACACTTTCGATACGTAGCGGTTTCATTCGTGGGACTGATCGCGAAACGTGCAATTGTAGGACGAAAACGTTGGCAGAACAGGGAGTGATCGTTGATCCTCGAGTTGCCACCAAAAGTCTTTGACGTAGAACGGTACCAGAAGGAACGTGCCGTATTGATTGCTTGGATTAGCATGCTACACCAGAGTGGTTTGTATCCAGAATCTGAAGGTTGCGTTCGTAGAGGTCCGGACCAGAAACGCTGCAGACGTAGGACGAAACCAGATTGAGCCAAGGAACCAGATGCGACCAGAATAACCATGTTCGGGACCAAATGTATACCATACGTATTTGGAGCCAGAGAGGTCGACTGAGTGCGTTGACTAGAGCGTGGGTGATCAGGTCAGCTTTCGCCAAAATTTACTGAAGTCGACGATACCGGAACAGCGATGGTCGAAGGCGTAGGCTCGGAGTAAACACAAAAAAAAATGATAGAAAAAGAGAAAAGTGTAGCTTTCTTGTAGTATAGGGGCAGATTCCTATACTGTATCCGTAGTTGGTTATGAGGTTAGTCGAGAAAGCGTACGGGTAAGCGTACTCGGCGACCAGAACGTGAGACGGTAGTCTCGTTCGAACCTCGTGAGCCTGCAATCTCATCCGCAGTCAAGGGCGGTGTGGTCTGCAGGTCTGGACGTGAGACGGAAGTCTCGTCCGTAGACGGGGCAGATGACACGTGCTGTTGACTGGGACGTGAGAATGAGGTCTCAGGTGCATCTAGCGTGGGATCCGAAGTAGATGTAGAAATCCCGCTAGAAGCTCTGATGGGTCTAACATTGGGTCTCGGCTTATCAGGTATGGCACTGTCATCGACGTGTGCTGGCTTGAGACGATCAATGCTGACTGTTTCGATGCGGCCACGTCGATCAACCTTGAAGGTCTTTTCGTGACGGGAAATCACGTGAAAAGGTCCTTCGTAAGGCTGTTGTAGAGGTTTGCGTACCGAATCTACTCGTATGAAAACATGTGAACAGGTAGATAACTCTCGAGGGAGAGCGACCTGTCGATGTTGTATACGAGTTGACACCGGAGTCAGTGTTCGCATGAATGCAGACAGTCGTTGGACGTAGTCTGATTCGCCGAACTTAGTGCTGCTCCGCGGTGTGAAAAATTCCCCAGGCAGACGCAATGTCGTGCCGTAAACAAGTTCAGCGGCGGAACATTGAATATCTGCCTTTAGACTCGTTCTGATTCCCAGGAGGACGAGCGGAAGGGTTTCGTACCAATTGTTGTTTTCGTGTGCTCGAAGAGCACTTTTAAGTTGGCGATGAAACCGTTCAACTAAACCGTTTGATGCTGGATGGTAGGCGGTAGTGCGTATGCGTTCCGTACCAAGCAGCCGTGTTAGTGAGGAGAATAATGCGGACTCAAATTGTTGTCCTCGGTCAGTCGTGACAGTCGAGGGACAACCGTACATAGCTATCCATCGTTCTACGAAGCGGTGAGCAACTGTCTCCGCCGTAATAGACGTGATGGGAATAGCTTCGGGCCATCTTGTGAAACGATCAATGCATGTGAGTATGTGATCATACCCGTGCGATGGTGGTAATGGTCCTACAATGTCTATGTGAACGTGATCGAAGCGAGCATCAGGCGTAGCGAAAGTGCCAATAGGGGCAGCTACGTGCCTGTGCACTTTTGATCGTTGACATTGTAAACATTGTTTTACCCACATACGGACATCTTTATTCATTGACGGCCAGACGTATCGTGCAGCTATGAGGCGTAGGGTGGCTGCGATACCAGGATGAGATAGACCATGAAGGGCATCAAAGACGAGACGGCGATAAGCGGAGGGTACGATGGGTCGAGGGAGGCCCGTAGAAGTATCGCATAGGATAGTACCAGAGCTAGTAGCTAGGGGTACTTCCCGGCACTGAAGGGACGTAGACTGTTGTGCTTCCGTGCATGAAGTATCGTTTGCTTGGGCGGCGGCTATAGCAGGTAGGTCGAGCACTGGCAAAGTAACTGCATTCAGTTGGATACGTGATAAAGCATCAGCAACACAGTTCGACTCGCCTTTGACGTGACGAAGGTCTGTCGTGAACTGGGAGATATAGTCCAAATGTCTGCACTCTCGTGGTGAGTAGCGGTCAGACTTGGTATGCAGAGCATACGTTAAGGGCTTATGGTCGGTGAATAAGATGAACTTACGACCTTCTACAGCGTGCCGGAAATGTTTGATGGCGCAGTAGGCTGCTAGCAGTTCGCGACCAAAAGCGCTATATCTCGTCTCCGTGGGAGTGAGGCGTCGTGAGAAAAATTCGAGGGGCTGCCAACTACCGGAGATATTCTGTTGCATAACGGCTCCTATGGCGAAATCCGATGCATCAACCGCTATACTAAGCGTGGCTGATGGGTCAGGATGCACGAGAAGTGTGGCTTGAGCTAGGGCCGTTTTGATATCTGAAAATGCAGTACGTGCGGCGTCGTTCCATTCCAGTTTGCGTGGATTACCGCGAAGTAAATCGGTTAACGGTCGTAACTGTTCTGCCGCGTGCGAAATGAAGCGTCGGTAGAAGTTGACCAAACCGAGAAATGCCTTCAGTTCCTTGAGTGTGGACGGTACAGTGTACTCCATTATAGTACGTACTTTATCCTCACAAGGTAGAATACCCTCATGCTTAATAACATGACCTAAGAATTTCATTTCCTTCTTCCCGAGTTCACACTTATCGGGGTTGACTATTATTCCATTATCCGAAAGGCGCTGGAATAGTAGCGTCAGGTGTTGATAATGTTCATCTACGTTTGATGATGCGATTAGCAGGTCATCAATATAGACGTGAACAAAGTCTAGGTCTCGTACAATGCTATCGATAAACCTTTGGAAAGTTTGAGCAGCATTCCGTAATCCAAATGGCATTCGTAGGAACTCAAATAAACCGAAAGGAGTCGTGATAGCAGTTTTCTCTATATCTTCAAGAGCGACTGGGATCTGGTGATATGCTCGTACCAGATCGATCTTGGAAAAAATTGTCGTGCCCTTGAGTGATGCCGTGATGTCATGTATGTGGGGGATGGGATAGCTATCGAAACGTGTAGCTGTGTTTAACGCTCGGTAGTCTCCGCATGGTCTCCAACTAACCCCATCCTTTTTTCGAACCATGTGGAGAGGTGAGGCCCAAGGACTGTGAGAAGGACGAATAATACCAGTAGCTAGTAAATTGTCAAACTCACGTTTAGCGAAAGCTAATTTGTCCGGTGCCAGTCGGCGAGGTCTTGCCGTGACTGGTGGTCCGCGGGTGACTATGTGGTGTACCACACGATTGGTCACTGATGGAGTCTCCTCGAGAGGTTTAGTTAATTTGGGGAATTTCTGAAATAAAACGTGGAATAAATCGTCACGCGAATGAAATACACCTGTGATTCGGTACGCGTTTGTGTGGGCTTTAGAGCCCATAAAGTTGCTGTTCGACGAAGTATCAATTAGCTGCAGCCTACGTGAATCGACTAGCAATTCATAGTGCTGTAGGAAATCGATACCGAGTATAGCTGTGGGAACATCGGCAATGATGAACGTCCACAGATACTGTCGTCGGTTGCTCAGGTTGACCGTAAGTTGTCGTGTACCATAGGTGGGAATGACTGAGCCATTCGCAGCGCGTAGTCGAAGCATAGTGGCTTGAGACTTACTGTTACCGATAGGTACGACAGAAACTTGGGCACCCGTATCCACAAGGTACCTAGCGTTGGTGCGATAATCGTGCACGTAAAATAAACGGCCAACCTGAGGTGAAGTGCCGGCGAGTACGGCCGCATTCACTCGCCGGCTGAGAAGTTTCCCGCCTTGTATGAGCAGGGAGCTCGACAATGACGGGCACCGGCTCCGAAAGCACGGTGAAACCAGCACCAACCTGGACTCGCTTCCGAAACCGCCTTCTGGCGTGGCTTGGAAGATGCCCGCTTGGGGCGAGTCGTTACGGCTTTTCGAGATTGTGACCTGGGTCGGGGGACGTAGGGGGCTGGCACATTTGCGCGGTCTCGGAAACTGAGACGAGTATGGATACATCTGTCCCTATCCCCATGAGCCGGAGGTCGTCTAGCATCGAGATCAACGTTAGAACGGGAAAAACTAGCAACTAAATGGTCGCCTTTGGTGTTAACTCGTGCCAGAATCTTATCTGCTATGAGGGCCACCTTGTTGAGCGGGGTGTCCTCGAGCAGAGCCGTAAGGGTTGGCTGGATACTAACTGGTAAGGCTTCGAACCACAACTCTTTGACTATCTCAGAGTCAGCTGTCATGTTTCCTGCAAGGGATTGCAGGCGCGTGAGGTGGTGGCTCGGCTTAGCATCACCCATAGGGTGACGTGCTAAAAGTGTCCTCAATCGTTCCTCTCTTGATGGGAGGAAATGTCGAAGGATGGCATCCTTAAGACGGTCATAAACGTTTGGAACGTTGGGATTGAGGACAACCTCACGGACAGCGGTTAGGTGATCCCCGGGCAATGATTCCAAAGCGTAGGCGTACTTCTGCCTTTGATTGGTTATGCGGCGGATCTCAAATTGAGATTCCAGTGCCGCGAACCAGACTTCTGGATCATGAGGGATGAAAGGAACCGGTCGAAAACTGATAACCTGTATCTCGGAGTCTATCATATTTATGTTATTCTTATCGTTATCTACCATATTAAGTTGCCAAAATATTATATATTGAAAAATATCAATACGAATATATGCAACAGATGTGGATAGATAAATAGACTCACCGGATTGATCTGGTTTGGAGAATTGGCCAAGTTTGACTTGTGCTCGATGGATTGGGTTACCAGCTGTATTGCGTGTTCCAAATACGGCTCACCAGTTGTAGTGGATGTCGAGTCGTGGACGGACTATGATCACCACTACTATTCAATTACGCGTCCAAAAACGACTTGGTTCCCTTGATAGCCCGTAAATCAGAAGGCTTTACTAGTCCAGATCAAGTATATTTATTGGCGATCTCGTGGTATCGAAATAATACCGAGACGTGCCAAAGAGTACAAGCGAATAAGCAGTGCGTGAGCAAGCTCGAACCAAACAAGGCGGTATATGGAACAAGAAGTGAAACGGATACAGTTAAACAAATACAGTAAAACAATCTCTGGTACAATTGGTTACAATAATAATAATTGTTTCTATTATTCCAATCGTGTTCTTATCGAAACTGGCCGATCACTACAGGTCTAAGTTTCACATTTTTATCACCAGAAACTTTCTTTGGTATAGGGATTATCTTTATCTTTCTCCACATTTTCGGTAAGACATTAGTTGAGAAGGATCTGTTAAAGATATTCGTTAATAGATAACATAAAACATCAGCACACTTTTTAAAAA
The DNA here is from genome assembly GCF_000237925.1 of Schistosoma mansoni. Classification (NCBI taxonomy): domain Eukaryota; kingdom Metazoa; phylum Platyhelminthes; class Trematoda; order Strigeidida; family Schistosomatidae; genus Schistosoma; species Schistosoma mansoni. The sequence continues at coordinate 18,193,594 of NC_031500.1, read as the reverse complement.
GGAGGTTTGGGATACCATCAGGTCCTAAACATTGGGATGAATTCAGAGACTGGAGACATTTTCGTACATCATTTTCAGTGAAACTGGGGACACAGTTATTCTTCAAACCCTTGGATATAGGGAGCATGATGACAGATGACTGACGAATAAAGGACTTATTTAAGTCACAAACATTTAGCTGGTTATCGCTTCTAGTCTGCCTGTCCCCTGTAATTTCTTTAAAGAGTTTCCACATACTTGGAGAGCTTTTACAAGATAGGAGTTTTTGAGTAAACACAGAGTTGAGACGTCTAAACTCTAGGCTTATTTGACCATTTAACTTACGAACTTCAATAGTGTTTTTCTCCTTGTACATCCTTTCTTTTACCCTCCGTAGTCGTTTTAGTTGTGGAGATGTAAGTCGATCAAAACTTAAAAAGAAGGTTTCGGTAGGACAGCGAATATCAAAACAGAATTTAAGATAACAGGTGATAACATCCGTTGTGTTTTCTATTGAGTCATCTGTAAATACTTCCCAGTTGGTCGTACGAAACATGTTTTTCAGATTATGTAAATTTCGCGAGATGACTCCAATTGTTCATCACCTGATGGGGATGATGGAAGGTGGGGAGTGAATCCACTAATTCGTGGGCGGTAGGACTCTTCACTTTGTAGAAATCTACGAGATCGATTCATTACATTTCGCAATGATTAGCTTTGTCTTGGAAAGGCTCGCGGTAGTTGTGCCTGTAGTAGCTTTATTTCATTAATCAATCACCCTGTACCCCTTATTATATAAACCTCAGCAGTGTTTGAAATCAGAAGGTAATGAGAGGTGACAACTACAGTTTATTGGCGGATAGTGCAGATCAAAAAGCTATAAACATATCAAACGAACTTGAAGCTGAGGCGAATACATATATGCGAGCAATTACATATGCAAACTTATATTCAAACCTCATAAGGGTATAGCAAAAGCTAATAATAGGATTTGAGTGTATATATATACATGGAGAGACCTGGACAACTACGAAAGCCATCATCCGGAAAATACATGTGTTTATTAACAGTTTTCTAGGCAAAATACTTCGGATTCGATGGCCAGACACTATCAGCAACAAGCTACTGTGGTAGAGAACAAACCAGATTTCAGTGGAGGAAGAAATCAAAAGGAAGATCTGGAAGTGGATAGGACGCGCATTGAGGAAATCACTCAACTGCGTCACAAGACAAGTCCTCACATGGAATCCTGAAGGCCGAAATAAAAGAGGAAGGCCAAAGAACACATTACACCGAGAAATGGAGAGAGACATGAGAAGAATGAACAAAAATTGGATAGAACTAGAAAGGAAGTTCCATGACAGAGTGGTTTGGAGAATGCTGGTTGGCGCCTCATGCTCCATTCGGAGTAACAGGCGTAAGTAAGTAAGTATTACATGTGGAGGATAATGAGTCATCGAGTGATATTTAGGCAATCAACATTTCAGCTACAGTTTATCATATGACCTAGTGATCATAACAGTACAAAGAAATATGCGAATTGTCACTGTTCAGATATCATTGTCGGTCAGGTAATCTAATAAAAATGCCTAATGAAAAACAACTATAATCGGAAACGGTTGTAGGAGATTTGCTATAGTAACTCTCCCCTGTAAACAAGCATATATAACAAAATGTCTGTGTCTGCACAAAGAATAGTAAAATGAGTAAAATAATCAAAACCGTTTGATGATATTGGTTTATACAAAACCAGAATGAAGCTAATGAATGCTGTGTATCTAGCTCGTTCCCGTCCATGAGGTTATACAAAATACCGGTAAGAAATAAAAGGAACGTGGTATCGTTTTGAAATAAAATTGTACATATAAATGTAAAGATGTACAAGTTATGCCAGGTTTCACATTGTATAACACGAGCTTAATAATCCATATGTACACAGTGTAGGGAAAGAATTTTAGTTAATATTCAAAATATTGGGGAACTATCAATAAAAAATTGCGGTGACATAGCTTTGCAGTCATCTTACTCTGCGGTCATATCTTGTCGTTAACGGAGTCTCTTCTTTTTACTGCGCTAGCGTCATTGATTCTTGAGGCTCGTGTTTCGTTTGTGTGACCGTCTTCGGGGGGTCTGTAATTATCGATTGAAGATCGTTACCCACGAACGCTGGTTTCATGGTTTCATTCTATCGATGCTCATTACTTCTGTCTTTCCAGCTTTCTATACGGTATCTTTCTTATATATCCTCGTAATCCTTTTGTCATAGTTCGACTGTAAGGGTGATTGTACGTTATCTCTTCTAACGAATATGTGAGTGCCATTATTTGGTTCCTGTGGTATGAACACTCATCGTTGTTGTAGTCTGGGAAATGTTATTTTTAGATCGTTCATGTGGTCGTTCAGACGTTGCACGTAGTTGGCTACATCAGCCGGAACACTTTTAACTGGAACGAAAAATTCTCCGGGCAAACGTAGCGTATTTCTATATACCAACTCTTCTGGACAATATCCTATATCTTGTTTAATTAAAGTTCTTAGACCAAACATAACAGAGGAATCTTATTAGCCCAGTAGGTGTTGACAGTGATAGATGTAATAGACACTTTGAACTGCTTATAAAGGCATTAAACCATTCCATTTGCCATTCGATGTTAGGATGTCTCGTGAATACGTTCAGTTACGATGAGTTATGTAAACTGCTGAAAGAGTCGACCTTCGAATTGAACTCCCCTATCGGTTGTGATAATTGCTGGTACGCCATAGTGAAAAATCCCATTTTCGACCAGGGCTTTGGTTGCAGACTCGGTCGAGTTGCCTTTTATTGGCACCGCTACAGGCCATCTTGCAAATCTATCGGTGCATGTAAAAATGTAGTTTTATTCATTCAAAGCCGTCAGTAGTCCCACCATATCGATGTATATATGTTCGAATCTAGTGTCTGGGTGAGAGAATAAACTCATTGAGGAGATAGCATGACTATGTACTTTGACTTATTGACACTTCATGCATACCTGTGTTCAATTACGCACATCGCGATTCATGTTTGTCCACACAAAACGTCCTCTGATTAGCTTTACCGTGGCTCTTATTCCCGGATGCGATATGTTGTGCATACTTTCAAATACCTCCCGTCGCAATGGTTCCAGGATGAATGGTCGCCGTCAGTCTGCTAACATGTCACTTTTGCGCTACCGAGCTAAACATATTCGCATATCAATGATGTTGTATCATCGCATCTTAGCTCGCTTAATTCAATGTGTCTCTTGCAACTTCGCCAAACAGTAACAATCGACTCGTTTATCGTCGTCCTTAATAAAGCATCCGCTACTTCATTTCCGTGGCCTTTAATATGTCGTACATTGAACGTGGACTTGGAAATAAATTCTAACTGTCGGATTTCCCTCGGAGAATCGTTATCTTACTTTGCGCTTAATGCTTTCGTGAACGGTTTGTTGTCCGTGTGAACAATAAAATTTTTACCTCCTACCATGTATCGAAAATTTTTTATTGCGAAGTAAATTGCCAGTAATCTCCCTCCAAAAGTACTTTATCTCCTTAGCGTAGGATCCCGTCTCTTAGAGAAAAATGAAAACAGTTTCCACGTGCCATTTACTAACTGCTGCGAAACGGCTCCTACGGCACATTCGATGCATTGGCCACGAAAGCTAATGGCACTTCACTCTCGTCTAGCAGGCGTCGCCTTTTTGTTTGATGTCTTGTTGGTGTTCTCCAGTGCTTGTATCACCTCTGCTGATAGATGGAATGTCCGTGCATTTTCACGTAATGCGTCAGTCAACGGTTGAAGTATTGCTGCACAATTCTGCAATAATCTATTAGTCCCAGAAATCATCGTAACTTCTTTCGCTGGTCGGGTAACAGATAGTCTCTGATTGCATCGACCTCTGCTGGTAGCGGTGTAATACATTGAGAAGTTACTATGTGACCTAGGAACTGTAAGTATCCCTTTCTGAACTCATACTTCTCAACGTTTATGGAGATGCCATGTTTTCGTAGTTGTATGAATAGTTGTCGTAGTTGCTGTAGATGCTCAGCAATAATGGAGCTGGCTGCTGGTAAATCGTCGATGTAACAAATAACCCTGGTAAACCTCTGATGATCTGGTCATTAAATCGTTGAAAGGTTTGAGCTGCTTTAGTAATCCGAAAGGCATGTTCAGAAATCCACACAACCCGAACGTGGTCGTTACTGCTGTGTTTAGTATGTCCTGTGGAGCGACAGGAATGAGACAATATGCTCTAACTAGGCCGATCTTCGAGAAGACAGTAGCGCTTTCTATACTGTAGTGAAATCGTGAGTGCGAGGCTTAGGATATCAGTCGGCTATTGTTTGTTTGTTGAGTGTTCGATAGTCTCCACACTGCCTAATTTTTTCATTCATCTTCGGGGCCACATGTAGCCGAATTATCCATGGGCTGCTCGAAGGCCTTACAATTCTTAGTTTCATCAGCTTGTCAAATTCTTGTTTCACAACTTTTAATCTCGGATTCAATGTTCTTAGCCTTGCGCTGGTTGATGGCCCATTTATTATAATTCGCTGCTGAATGGAGTGTTTGAGATCCTCCTTATTGTACGTTACTTCTGTGAGTTCGGAAAACTCCGTTAACAACAGTTTAAATGGATCGTCGAGGCTTTTATCCATCACCAGATTGTTGCAAATGGATTCCGTTAGTACCTCTCTTATCGAAGTGGGATGGTTACCGTTTATAAGTCTGTGACGCCGTTAGTCTACTGCCAGATCGAGATTACACAGGAAATCGATACCTATTATGGGCACTGACACATCTACTATGACAAAGTCCCAGAGGTACGAAACGCCTCGTCCAAAATCTAGGGACAGCTTTCTTTCGCCGTATGTCTTGTTATCCGGTCTGTTCGCCGCTTTTAGCACTAGTGACGTTGTGACGTTTTTGTATCATCACTTAATGGAGGTACTACGCTGTATTCTGATCCCCCCACTGTTCAGTCTTATATGTCAAACAGGCGGCCATTTACAGGCACTCTGCTCGCTGATGCCGTCACATGGATAATCGTGTGGATCGCTTCCTTGTTAGGCTAAATCTACAAGGTCGTAGACACTTTCTAGCCGTACATTTGATGATACTAGCATGTCAATAGAGCTGGGTGTCTTCTGTGAGATGATCGATTTCTGTCGCGCAAGCTATCTCGTGAAAATCTATGTGACCCTCCGTTCTATTTTAATTCCGTGGGTCTGCGGCACGAAACATTCACCTCTTTCTGTAGAGTACTGATTCTATCATTTGGCGTCACTCTGTGTAACTGAAGGCTTGTCTACTTGGTTCTTTCGAATATTTGACGGGATTCGGCGAAGCCACAATTGATAAAGCAGGCTATTGTCTATTTTTCTATCTCCCAGCAGACTTTTCACATAAGTTTTTATCTATGACGGAGTTCTATCCCCTGTTTGTACTTGGTTAAAGAGCTGTTGAACAGCTCGCCGGTCACTTAGATAGTTTTAATTACAGCTTGCTTTAACACGTCGTATGGTTATTCAGGGTACGCTTAAGCTAATACCTCTCGCACGCCATCCGTTACTTCATCTGGAAGGAGTGTGCTTATGAGGCTGAATTTGTCTCTTTGTAAGTTAATGCGGTTAGCCAGAAAAATAAGTTCCAAGTCTAATAAACCAAAGCTGCAAGTCGGTGACCTTTAAAGGGAGGACAGGAAGATTAAGAACCCTCACAAACGGCGTTTGCTGTAAACTTGGATCAGTATTTTCGGAAGACATGCTTATAAAATATTAAAAAGTACACGAATATAATGTAAATGTCACAAAGAGAACTGGACCGATGAAAACAATGATAATAACAAATGGTACAATTTACAACATATAACGGACTTGCTAAATTGCATGTATATTATTTGTGAAGTACCGTTAATTATTATGAGTATTATCGTTAGGTTCAAAAATGTTTATGACATAAATCCAAAACTATGTTTGTAATTCAAATAATAATACGAATTTAGACAAAGTGCGTTGAATTTTCGAAATTGGATTATAATGTTGAAAATGGTTTCGTGTTCGTACATCAAAGTTACCGATTCTACAGTGTTTAATTCATTAATCAATCACCCTGTACCCCTTATTATATAAACCTCAACAGTGTTTGAAATCAGAAGGTAATGAGAGGTGACAACTACAGTTTATTGGCGGATAGTGCAGATCAAAAAGCTATAAACATATCAAACGAACTTGAAGCTGAGGCGAATACATATATGCGAGCAATTACATATGCAAACTTATATTCAAACCTCATAAGGATATAGCAAGGCTAAGCAAAAGCTAATAACAGGATTTGAGTATACATATACATGGGGAGGATAACGAATCATCGAGTGATATTTAGAATGGTTCAACTGGTTGAGGACGGATTAGAAAAAGATTTTGCTCGACCGGCTTTCATATTTTAGAAGCGGTGGATCACCATTAACTCCAGGCAAAAACTTAGATTTATTAACAATAATAGGAAAAAAAAGGAAAATTGGTAAATCATAATATTGCCAGGATTCAGGAACGTACAAGGAATAGAAGGTGATCTAGAGTCCATTCAGCAATGCAGACTATCCAGATTCTAGGTGTTACTCCGTAGTAATGCATAAGGATCACCAAGTATTCTTCCGTATGATTCAGTTTTTTCAAGCGTCAGACCGTTCCGTCAGTTAATTTGGATCTTTCTGAAGCTCTGCGGTACCTCATTCTCCTAGTATCGCTCTTCATGTGATGATATTATTGCTGTGTATGAAGACTGATGATTAGGAAAAATACTGGACGGGCCACTTACGTTTAAAATGAGTATTCTTGAATCTTAAAATGTCCTGAGGAACACTGATACGCAATGTTTTTCAAACAGTCAGCTTAGAACCAGTGCACAGTACTCATCCACACCCAGCGAGAAGGTTGTTCAGTCGTGACAGAAACCAAACACGACTCATATGTCCCCTTATTTACACAGCAATCTGGTATATATGATTTAGTGATAGCATATCCACTCGTCCAATATTATCGTCGCAGCTAATTGCTTGTATCTGAACCTCACATTAGTATTGTCACAACTTGCCGGTTCAGACGTTGCTCTAGGGTGTCTTCTATCTTGGGGACAAATATGAGAAGTGTTCATCATCTCAAAAACAAACCATTTCATAGTCGGAACTCAATATCCGTAGGTTCACCCTTTCATCCGCATTCGTTTAGAGACAACGTCAATTGTGAAATGATGTTAATCATTTTGTGGTCAAACGGGTTAAATCACGTGGCTGAAACCCACGAAAATAGTCTTCAATATAGCAGTGACTGAGAAAAGCTTGTTAGTGTTCGCCACCACAACGAATCACTCATTTCGGTCGTTTCATACCGAATATCAATCTAAACACTTAAGGGGACGGTATCAAACTGTACAAACCCCACGTATGCCATAATTATTGAGGGATTATGGTCAGCGTGTAATCGGCCACTGTATCAAGTGCCTACTTGCTCCTGTTGGTCACAGCACAAATCGTCTACGTCCGGAGTTTCGTTTCTCGCACCGAGTAGTGAATTACTGGAATTCTCTACCAGAACACGTAATATAAGCACCTTCTATTGATATATTCAAAACGAGATTAGACCTCCACAGTGTAACAAACTGCAAGGATTAAAATAGGTCAATATACCTCCTATCCTTATTACTGAAGACTGAAGACATACAGTCGGTTTGCACATTGACCGTTGAATTATGCGAGTTCGTCTTGCAATTTTCTCGTCCGAAATCACTTCTTAGTTAATGAGGATCACAAAAATGGACAGCAAACAGTACCAAACGGTCTCTTACCATTCAATTGTTTTTAACCAGTGAGTGCTGTGTTTTGCTGAGTTAGTACACACCATTTCCGTTCCTCTGCGGTGATCATGTTGACTGCTTGTCCACAGTGTGTTCTGTAGTCATGGCTGGTGTTGACCACGCCTATCAGTACTCCGTGGAAGTGAAGAGCAGGTTCTCACTGTTCCTGGACGACACTCTGAATAGTGAAGACCCAGATATCCTGCTATCCAAGTTGCAGAGTAAACGAGGTGAAAAAACTAAAAAGGATAAGCCTCATTTGCAACAGCAACATGTGGCACCTACAAAGGCCGACACGATAACTAAGAGTGAGGTGAAGCTTGATACTGCAACTCCGAAAGGTAAGCAAAGGTGCAATATTAATTATTTTAGCTGGTTCTCGGGTGTCGAAAACCCCCAACTCCACAGAGCCGCCACCAGTGCCACCTGAAGACGTGCAAATTACATCCGCTAAAGGGACAGATGAGCCAATTAGTACCTTTGTGCGTGGTCGTGGCTCAGGTAGGGGAACACCTCGAGGAATGCGTGTAGGTAGAGGGCAGGGGCCACGAATAGCTCCGACAGAAGCACCTCAAGATTCAGTGAGTGATTTGAATGCTCCCAGGTAAGTTAGTTGTGATCTCAGTGGTTATTTATAAGAGGGTCAAGCTTTGAGCCTAGAGGACGTGGGAGAGGCAGAGGAAGAGGAATGTTTGGTCGAGGTCGTGGGATGCCATTCAATTCAAATCGAGACTTCGAAAATCAGGATGGCCCAGATCGTCAGTAAGTGACTTTTACCTAAGTGCTTTTGTAATGATGAACTGTTATCCCTGTCCTATGCAATGCGGAAACACTTTCTGATGCATCACCAGGCTTTCACAACCCCGTTGATAATAGCCTTTTATTCTGTAGGGGTCCAAGACAATATGGTCGAAGAGATGGGAATTGGAATTCTCAGGATGTTGATGGTCTAATAATGCCTGAGAGTGGTGACTCAGAGCAAGTTGTGCGTTTCGCAGACGACCGTAACGAAGTCGAGGACCAGCCAGAGCATGCCACAGCTGAGAATGAGGAGGGTGTGGTTGTCGGCACAGAAACCCCAGTTGAGGAAGAACCGAAAAGCTACACACTAGAAGAATACAAAGCTATGCGTCAGTCTTCCAAACCAGCCGTTTTATTAAACAACAAAGGACTACGCAAAGCTAATGACGGCAAAGATGTGTTTGCAAACATGGTGGCTCACAGAAAAATACAAGAGGTCTCCGAAGATGTCTACGAGGTGGAGGAGAAGGAAAACGAGCCTGAGGTATGTTTCGTTTTTATGCATTTACACTAGATTCCATCTAGGAGCATCAGTCGATCGATATTGATTTCTCTTTCGCTGACGACTTTGGAAACCGTAGAAGAGGTGGACGAGGATTCGAAAGCAGAGGGTTCGATCGTGGGCGTGATGTTGCACGCGGTGCAGGACCAAGAAGTGAACGTGGGGGTCGAGGAAGAGGTCAGATAAGGAGTGACGGAAGAGGTCGTGGTTTCGGCCGTGTTTTGCCTATTAACGATCACATTCCACCTCCAGCAATTAACAACGACCAGGAGTTCCCTTCCTTGAAGTGAAATCTCAAAGGAAAATGAAAACAGATTGTTGGGTTGATTATATTCTTCCTTGTCAACTTTTACTTTCTCTAAGGCTTTTAGTCCAAGCCTCTACTTACTCATACTCATCTTTCCCTATTAAACTTCAGCTTTGTAATCTAGTTTCTCCTAAAAGCAGTTCAAGGACTGGATTTGGCTGTGCTGCTGGAGATCTAATTGCAAAGCTTTGTACATGAGTGTTTTCAGAATGTCAGTTTTGCGGTTGAAGTGACCAATCGCCCCAAATAAAAATTAATAAGATGATCTTTTTCAGCCTTTTCACAGTACATTTGTACTGACTCTTGTTTGGGTATGTTGAACTGTTTGTGCTTTGGACGTACATGGGATAACGTTTTCAGTTACATACGGGCATTTGTGCCCGTCTAGTGCTCGAACATCGTGTACACATCGATGTGGTACGGTTGGATTCGTTTTCAGCTAGTATGTTCATGTTGGACCGCTTTCGCTCTCCATGATAGCTGTTAGTTGTCAGGCAAACCACAAAGTGGCTGGATCATGTTGCCGAGTGTTATTCTAAGGTATAGTTGTGTGGGTCTCTGACGTTAGATCCATGTCTAGTTTGGTAAAACTTGGTTAGGATGACTCGGACGGGGTGAGCGCTTGTATTGTGCTAGAACTCCAACAGACCAAGTGTGTTGAGCCTGACAACTCGCGCTTGACAGATATGAACTACACCGGTGGTGCTCTCCATATTGATTAGAATTTGCTCATACTTGCGACGCCCGTTAGCTGTACTGTGACTCACAGTCAGTCAGCTACAACGTAGGACCAGGCACGTGTATGCACCGGCCGAGTTGCCGTGCCTCACTAACGCATGATGAACAACAGGTCCATGGAAGTAGTTACTTCACTGATAGTAATACGTAGAAAGGGTTGCACGCAGAAATATGGTACAGGGAGAAAGAATTACTTCGTTGAAAGAAAGATATAGAGTAAGATTAGTCTGACGGTTTAAGGGAAGACAAAGTGTATACACATACGTCAATGTGACTGACTCTGAGCCATGTCACCCAGGCCCCAACCATTGGTTACGAAAGTCGAGCGGACCCCGACCAAGTATTTTGCATTCGCGAGATGACTCCAATTGTTCATCACCTGATGGGGATGATGGAAGGTGGGGAGTGAATCCACTGATTCGTGGGCGGTGGGACTCTTCACTTTGTAGAAATCTACGAGATCGATTCATTACATTTCGTAATGATTAGTTTTGTCTTGGGAATGCGTATGGTGATCGTGCCTGTGGAGGTCTCTCAGTTTGTGCAGTCTTTGAGTTAATCTTTTCATTTTACTGTTGACTCGGTATGTTTTAAGTAGTTTTATAGGTAGATATTGTATGCCTTTAATTATAGGGATGTGTTCCGTAATTTACTTGGTGTACCTTTCGTTTATGTGGACATGAAAATCCTGTTTGTAATCTATTAGGTTATTTAGTTAATATTTTTGATCCTAATTATATTAAGATAATGTTTTTGAGACTTCGCATCTTAATGGACTAGTTTGCTGTAAAAATTTGTCATCCTATTTACCATCGGAACTGAAACAGATTACTTCCGTTTAGTGTCGTGTTACGTGTATACAGTGATGTGCCCTATTCTGTTACGCTATCAATCTTGTTGAATGAATAGGCGCAACGTCATCAACTGATGATCAGCATTTAAGGAAACACATAACACTTGGATGTTTCTCTTGTTTATTGTACAAACTTCTTCAGTAATAAGGATAGAAGGTCTAGTGACCTATTTTAATCCTTGCAGTTTGTTACACTGTGGAGGTCCAATCTCGTCTTGAATATATCAACAGAAGGTGCTGATATTACGTGTTCTGGTAGAGAATTCCAGTAATTCACTACTCGGTGCGAGAAACGAAACTCCAGACGTAGACGATTTGATCTCGGTTTTTGGACTTTCTTTGAATGTCCTCTCAAATGCTCAGCCCTAGACGGGAGGAAAAGATAGGACATGTTAGTACCAAGGTCATCGTTCAGGATTCGATATGCCAATATTAGATCACCCCGTATTCGCCGGTAAGATAACGGAAATAAGTTGAGGTGTCTCAGTCTGTCTTCATAAGATAGGCTAGATAAGCCTTTTACCATTTTTGTCCCGCGGCGTTGGACTCGTTCCAACATATCCGCCTCATATTTGAAACAAGGACTCGCTGCTTGAATCCCATATTCCAAATGTGGCCGTACGAAAGTTGGGTATAATAATCTAAACATTTCCCCATCCAGATACCGGAAAGATCTACGAATAGACCATAATGCCCTATAGCCTTTTGCAGCAGCAGCCTTAGTGACTGGTTGTTTTGAGATCATTACTTAGTATGACTCCTAAATCTTTATAGTTTCTTACTTTGGGCAACACTAGTCCACATAATGTGTAGTGATACGAATCATCATAGTTATTTAATTGCATCACAACACTTTTATTAGGGTTTACTTCTAGTGACCACCCATTCATCCATGCAACTAGTGAGTTAAGATCTTCCTGTAAAACTATTCTGTCTGACATACTATATATGGGTCTCCAAATCTTAATGTCATCGGCGAATAGTGGGACGGATGACTTAGCTATAGCTGGTAATTCATTTATATAAAGTAAAAAGAGAAGAGGACCTAAAATCGTGCCTTGGGGGACGCCACTTTTTACTGGTTCCCACGATGAGAGAGCCCCATTTACTCTTACCCTTTGTCTCCTTTCATGAAGAAAGTCACTTATCCAGTCTATGACTGCATAATGGATTCCAAAACTTTCTAGTTTCAATTTAAGACCAGAATGGGAAACCTTATCAAAGGCTTTACTTAGATCTATGAAAATGACATCTACAGGAATATTGCGATCTTTTGCCTCAGCCCAATCTTCTCTTGCAATGAGAAGATTTGTCAAACATGATAGACCTTTTCGAAAACCATGTTGTTCCTTTGACAAAAGATCATGTCTTTCCACGTAGTTTATAACAGCCATCCGAATAATTTTTTCCATTAGTTTTACAACTGCACTAGTTAAGCTGACGGGTCGATAGTTACTAACTAAATCCCTACCCCCAGTCTTATACACCGGACTGATTATTGCGTCCTTCCAGTCTCTGGGCAATCTGGACTGCCGTAGGGACATATCGAACAGCATCGCTAAGGGTTCAGCAATAACATCTGAGAGGGCTTTCATAATCCGAGGATGAATATCATCAGGACCACTAGACTTATCAGGTTTGAGATGCTGGAGTAGGCTTAAAACAGTTTCTTTCTTAATAACTACAGGGTCCATCAACAAGTCGCCACAATCACAATGAATAGGTGATCGTTCCTCATTATTGGAAGAAAAAACTTTACTGAAATATTCCGAAAAAGCTTCCGCTTTTTCGGTATCATTTCTTGCCAAACTTAACGGATTTTCTTGTATCAAAAGTGGTGGTATTCCATCACTTCTCTGAGTTCGCCTCTTTATATACGAGAATAACCGTTTTGGACTATGTTTGCAATCCCTAACCAATTGTTTTTCGTATGACCGTCTAGTTCTACTAATTAACGCTTTACAATTATTTCTAATCTTACGATAACTAGATCTGTACTGTTCTAAGCCAGTAGAGATGAACATGTTCCAGTGTTTTTTTCTACACCTAAGGAGTTTCTTAACTTCTTTATTTATCCACGGTGGACTATTGTTCGGTCTACGTGGCACCAAGTATGGTATGAACGGGGACGTGACTGCACTAAACTTGCCTTTAAATACAGACCACGCCTCATCAACTGATGAGCTAGTATCTACTGACCAATCTATCTTAGTAGCACAATCCTGAATTTCTGGTATGTTAGCTCTCCATATGTTTGGGCGAGGCTTAATCTGATCGTATATCATATCGCTAGCTCTAAACGTGAATGATAAAACAGCGTGATCGCTATTTACTAACGGGGGAAGAATATTTAGGTTGGCAATATCCTCAGTCTCATGAGTAATTACCAAGTCCAACAGAGAAGAACCTTGGTTTACACCAAAACGTGTAGGTTTGGATACATGTTGTACTAGTGCATGTTCCATTACTGTTTCCAAGAGCCTGCTATCAAATGAGTTTATAGAGCATTTCGTGGTCATCTCAGTCCAACTAATGTCAGGTGCATTAAAGTCTCCTAATATCAAGCATCTGTTATTTGCACTCCATAGCCGAATGTGCTCTAAAATAAAGTCATCAGCTAAGCAGATTGGGCTGCGATAGATGACACCGAGTGCAAATGTACAACATCCGACAGTGAGTTCACAGCTAATGGCTTCACTAGTTCCACTATCATGGGATTCGCAAACGGAGGAGCGGATATTTATACTATTGGCTATGTATAGAAGGACGCCACCTCCTTTCCTGCATCTATGTCTATCACTTCTTAAACAATGATATCCGGATAATTCTGGGGTGATATCGAAGTCATGGACTAACCAAGTTTCCGTCACAGCTACAATGAGTGGCCTTAATTTGTCCACCAGTGTTCCTAGCTCGTAGAATTTATGTTTTAGACTACGGGCATTGGCATATAAAACTCCTAGGGGGAACGACCTATCCACACAGGCCTTGGTAGCATTCGCTTCCAAGACCTGACTATTCGAAAACCCACCAATCGGAGATTTTCTTCACCGTTTTGTCGACGGGTTTCTAGTTCAGCTAGTGCCGTCTTCCTTTTTATTCTATCTTCAAGAGATACATCCGGTCGCATTCGAATGTCAGAGTTGTCGTGACTTCGAGCGTTACTTAACAGAAGATTACGTTGTTTCTCCGACCCTAAGATTACCTTAAGGAGTCTACACGGTCGGGGTAGAATACTGTCATCGGCTCTTTTACCTATTCTAACTAATTTTTTGACCTGAACACCTTTAGTGTTATCTGGTAATATGCTACGGATATATTCTCCGAGCCTCTCTAAGTCATGGGTGTGTCTAACCTTAGGATCTGGATCGTTAGACTCTGGCAATTTACTCACAATAATATTCGATGATATTAAATTCCTCTCAGTCGCACTAGGATGATGATCTGCCGTTCTATCAGAGTGCGATAATGCATTGAGTGACTCAGACTGTGAGTTCCTCAATGGCTTGTCAACCAAGTGTGCTTTATCATTAGCTTTTTTTCCTTTCCTTTTCCTCTTTACTGCGGTCCATTTTTGGTCATTCAGGACAGCTGCATTGGGACTATTGGGGACGGTGACGGTTTTATCCGGGTCCTCAATTTCTACTAAAGATACATGATTACTCATGTCAATACCATGTGGTGATTTACTCCTCGTTGGTTGTAACGGAAGTTTCACTTCGTCATTAATTAGAGTAGGTTGTTCAGCGCGTTTTGTAACAGCACTTACAACACTGACACAGTCTTCACTGTCAGTGCTTGCGTTACTAGCGCACCCATTATCTTTCTTTTTACAGGCTAGAGCCAATAGGCTCATAGCCTCTTGAATTAATGTCGTCTTGTTAGTACAGCAGAACATACAAAGCCAGTGCGAGTTAGGCTTAGAACATCTTTTGTATGCAGCTGGACTGAGACGGGTACACATCTTGTGGTACCATTTTTTGCATTCATCGCACTGCATCCCTTCATCTACGGGGAATAAACAGTTCGGCTGTCCACATTTGAATGAACTACCAACCATTGTAATCAGATTAGGTTTAAAAACAATATGATCACAATAATAGCACAAGCGTCAGAGTATATGCAAAAGAAGGAACCAAGAGACAAAGTTTTCAATAAAATTTCAAACCTTAACTAGATTGATTTAAGTTAAAGTAGACCAAGAATGCTTTTGATACAGCAAATACACAAAAGCAACGATAATCACAACAAGTATGAAAGTCACTGCCCTTTTTGAAACTTGAGACACTGACTGCTTCGAAAGCATTATTGGTGATCTTGTTCTGGAGTTTTCTACTTGACAATTATATTTGAGGTGTCATAGACAGAATAATAACTTTAGTAGAGGTGTTACATGTTCATTCTTTTTGAATATGCTTCACTAGCGTCATAGTTTTATAGGAAGGAGTTCATGGGTCGACAAATCGAGTATTAAACTATACCGGCAGTTTCTTAATAAGCTTGACCATGTAACGTAAGCCGTGTTTCAGTTTCAGTTTAAAAAGGACAGGAGGCTTGATGGCCTGTGTTAGTCCTGGCAATGATGGTCTCTCAGCCGATACAACTTTCTTTTGAAGGAGTCGACGGATGGAGCCTCAACCACGTGCTAAGGTAATGAATTCCACTCGTTGATGATTCGATGGGAAAGTCGGTAGTCAGCTGACAAGTAATTCGTTCTGGGCTTGTGAACATTTTTGGAGTGTCCTCGTAGATTTTCTGTTTTGGAAGACAAGAAAAATGAGGGCATATCAGGTGCAAATTTGTGATTAAGCAATTTGAAAACTGTAATCAAGTCGCCTCTGATTCTTCTATATGACAGCGGGAATAGGTTTAGCTTGGTCAGTCTAGTACCATACGGGAGCTTCGCTATTCCGGGAATCAGCCTAGTTGCTGTTCTCTGAACCCTTTCCAAGAGTTCACTGTCTTTTTTTAGGCATGGAATTGCTGGCAAATAATTTTTATACTGTCCTAGTCCCATGACTTACTTTTTCAGCCTGTGGAATAGTATCCATTAGAAGTGTGTCACTAAATTGTAACTACTTAACTTTGGCATATTAATGTATATCGTCTGAGTAATTTTTGTGGATTACATTGTAATGTCGAGCATGATTTGTGGCAGAATAAATTCTCCATTTGCTTATGATAAGATGGATTTTACTTGCAATGAAAGTTCGTTTGGTTCATTCATCACTGTACTAACTGAAAGATAATTGCAGTAGCTCAAATGTATCTGTTCTTGATATTATTGTAATTTGTGTAACTGCACTGTCATACATACTTCCATTATTTCTAGTATCTTTTTATTACTCGCATCTTTGATTTAAAAACTATAATTTTCCTGGAGTTTCAGCAATTTATCAAGAGAATATTGGAATTTCCCATATTTCCAAATAGTTTGTATGCTACGTTACCATTTGTTGCAGTAATAGCCGCTTCTCTTAGTCTTAACATTGAGATTATATTAGGAAAACGGTTTTAGACTATTCTTTATAGCTCGATTCTCATAATGATGTATCAAGCTCATCATCAATTAAGCCTCTATATTTTATAAATTCCAAACCTGATTATTATTTAAAGAAAGTACAATAGTGCTTAAAGTTAGGTGGTGTCACTGCCTCCACACCAACAGGTTTGTAACCGATATGACACCGCTGACTATCGACAAAAAACATGAACAGATAACACGACATACTGTTCAAATATTAGATAGCATCATATTTTCACTGCCTAGAGAATCCTACTCTATTTCTTCACAATCATAGGTCAGTCAGTCACAACGTAGAACTTCGTACGTACGTACATCAGTTCAAGTTGCCATACCACATTAACACAGAGATGCAGTTGTCGATTCAATCCCATAGTGGGTAGAAGTAGTTAGACTAATAGCAGTAATGTGAAAGAATAGGGGCTTGGAGATGTATGTGAAGAGTAGTATCCAGTGAAATAAATTTGGAAAAGAGAAAAAGTTGGGG
Source organism: Schistosoma mansoni (assembly GCF_000237925.1). Classification (NCBI taxonomy): domain Eukaryota; kingdom Metazoa; phylum Platyhelminthes; class Trematoda; order Strigeidida; family Schistosomatidae; genus Schistosoma; species Schistosoma mansoni. The sequence goes on along the minus strand of NC_031500.1, from coordinate 18,176,548 downwards.
ACATGAGGAATTCCCCATCATAGGGCCTACCAATGGCTGTTAGCATAAGTTAAATTAGTGATTTGCGATTCTGTGACTTACATATATTAAAGACCTACATATCCAATAATTAAGCTGTTAACAATCAACTTGTTTGTATATGTAATGAATGCGTGTTCACTTTATCCCTTTTAATTCATCTATTTTGGCTAGATACGATTTTCTAGTCTTTGATTTTAACTCCTAACTCAGTACTTCCAACAATAGAAAAGAGTTCAAGTATAGCAGATGTATTTTAAAGTTTAATTACTTTCCTATGAAATCAGATAATTTCTCTTTACGTTTAAAGTAAATACTTTACGACCCCTACAGGATGATCAGTAAGCTTTATTACTTTATGGTATTACTGATCACCAGCATTTATTGAAAATCAAGCAAACTTGCTTTTTAGAGGTCTCTGTACTCAGTATTCAGTCACGAATTAACATATTCGAACCCTATCTCGTCTACCTCGGTTTGAGAAATTGAATATGAGCATCACTAAACTTAACATAAAATATAACTGATGGTAGCTTGATCCATAAATCTATTTGCTTACTGAGCAAAAATGTCGCTAGTAATAGTGTTCATTGGTTTGTGTGCAGTAACTTAAGTTCGTGGTTGTCAAAGAAGTCGCGACATCCGTTCATGATGGGTAGTTGAATTTTCGATCTGAGCCATATCGAGAACTCTCTGATTCCAGTTACCACGATGACTATAGTCTGTAGTTGTAGTCGTTTAGTGTCAGAATTCGAGATTTGTTACAGTAAAGAAAAAAAACAATTGTTATCTCTCACGAAGTTCAAATTTTTATGTGGAATATCATGTCTTTAATTAGTTGACACAATTACTTATGATTCAAAGATTGGATCGTGTCCAGTTTACATATTCTGAGATGATCATTAAAAAGGAAGCTAGTCGGTCTTAGGATATGTCTACATTAGCGCATAAGCATCAGTTCAAGCTGTTGCACTTTATAAACACAGAAGTGAAATTGGCAAGGAAAATAGTAGCATGGTTAAATAAAAAAAACAGTAGTAGGAGTAGATGAGGCTAAACATGAAAAGCAATTCGAAAAGAAATAATAATACATAGATAGTGTAAAATAGTCTTAAAACTCAGGAGCTGAGGAGGGATACATAATGAATTTGTTTGTACCATTACAGCCTATTCTGAGCCATATCGCCTGACATCTGCCAACACTCATTTTAACCTGTTAACCCTTTCTAGGCATAGACCTGTCAGAGATCTAGCGAAACTTTGCTACGGGCTCTTTTCCAGCTTTCACCAAGCTCCTTTTATGATCATGTCCGCCCCTGATTGCATTCGCTCTGTTTCTTTGGTTTACCTCTTTTCATTTTGCCTTGAAGATTCCAATGTCTTGCCTTGTGATAGGGTTTTACGGTTTTTGTATATTGTGTCTTAGCCACTTCCAGCGGCTTTTTCTAGTTCCCACTTAAACTAGCATCTGGTTTATTCTCTGACACGGCAGGTTTTTGCTGATGGCTGCTGACCAACGAATCTGGAGTATCTTGCATGGACACCTGTTTATAAATATCGGTGCATTTTTTATGATAGTTGTAACAGTTCACCAAGTTTCAGCTCACTAAAATAAATCTTTAAAAGTACGTATCGGAATTCGGACTTTGGTGTTGGACGATAGTTATTCTGAGTTCGAAATTATCTTCAGTTGTAGCTGCGTTTTCGTTGCTTTGAGGATTTGTGCGCTGACATCTGCATTGGTTTCTCCTCGCTTATCAATGCTGGTGCCTAGTTATGCAGGGGTTTATCCTACCAGAGCTTCGCCATCAGTTGTGATTCTGTTGATAATCTATCCTTTATTTTAGGGTCTTGTTTTTCGTCTTGTGAATGTTGAGATCTATTGCAATGGAAGCCACTGTCATAGTGTAGCTCCTCTCACACATCCTGTATTGACGACGATCTTCTTCAAGTACTCCATATTGTCAAGGAAGATTCCTGCTACTCATGTTATAGGGCACTTTCTCTTAATCAAGGGCATTATATGGTGATGAGTTGCATTGTTGATTGTTTAACAATCACTCAGTGTTGCTATTTGGTTGTTACATGGAAAAGCCAACTTTTTCATCTTAAATTCCAGCACCTGATGAGAGCTTCGATTTGTTCGGTCACACTGTCGCCATCTGATCTGTGCACGACCGATCCTTCTGGAATCCGGCCTGAAGATCTCAAAGTCTGGCGTCTACTAAAGTGCTCTACACGCATGTTCCGTTGTTCTTGAGTTTCAGTGATTTATTTTCCTTGTTTGTTATTGACTGGTTTCTCTGGTTTACTATATTTCCCTATTATCTTCTTCGTTGTGTCATATAGTTGTTTCATATTTCCTACTCTTACAGCTTTTTCTGCTGTCGTTTATAGGTCTTTCACGTATTTCTACTTGTCAACTCCAATACTTCTCTTCACTCACCTGTCTGCTTCTGTGTATTCGACGTGTGCCTTGGCTCCCCCACTTCTGTTTAACTGTCGTTAATTGCTGTCATCTTGTTCGTTTTTCCTAAAATCGTGTCCGAAGTTTCGATTGAGAACCACTCCCTATGAATTTGTTCCTTGCAGCGTGACACGTTGGAGTTAATACTTCTCGGTCTCTTTCCAGCTGTCCTTCATAGTAATTTTCTCCTTCTGAGTAGATATTGTAAGGCCTTGGAACCTATTATCTTGAATTCGTGTCCGGCAAGGCCGTCTATTCTCTCCATTTTTGTTCAATTTAATCACAGATCTTACTTAATTACTCCTGTTACTCCTCGTTCAAGAGAATAGGCCGCCCACCAGCATTCTCCATTCAACCCCGTCTTGTGTGATCCTTTCCAAGTTCTATTCATCCTTCTCATGTCTGCTTTTAATTCCTCTTTTCTGTTTCTCATCAGGATTCCAAGTTAGGGATTGCCTCGTGATGCACATTGGTGATTTCCTTAATGTATGTCCTATTCACTTCCAGCGTCTTTTCCTAATTTCCTCTTCAGATGGAAGTTGGTTTGTCCTCTCCCATAAAACGCTGTTGCTGATAGTATCCGGCCAGTGAATGTTGAGTATTTTGCGTAGACAACTATTTATAAATACTTGTATCTTGTGGACGATGTTTGTAGTAGTTCTCTACGTTTCAGATCCGTACAGTAGGACTGTTTTGAAGTTCGTATTGAATATTGTGACTTTGATGTTGGTTGACAGTTGTTTGGAGTTCCATATGTTCTTCAATTGTAAGAATGCTGCCCTTGCTTTGCCTTTACATCTGCATCAGATCCTCCTTGTTCATCAATGGTGCTTCCAAGGTACTTGAATGTTTCCACATCTTTCAGAGTTTCTCCACCACATGTGGTTGGGTTGGTGTTCTCCGTATTGTATTTGAGAATCTTGCTTTTTCCTTTGTGTACGTAGAGGCCTATTGATGCAGAGCCTGCTGCTACATTTGTTGTCTTCGTCTGTAAGGCATGGGAAGGCTAGGTCATCTGAGAAGTCCAAATCGTCTAATTGATTCCGAGCTGTCCATTGTATTCCATGTTTTTTCTAAGATGTTGAGGCCTTCATAATCCAGTGAACCACGAGGAAAAAGAGAAAGGGTGAGAGTAGACAGCCTTGTTTGACTCCGGTCGTTACTGGAAATGCATCTGTGAACTGTCCTCCATGAACGACCTTTGTAGCTCGTGTGTGAATTCTGTATGTTGTTGACGGTCTACTCATGTACACTATAGTGTCGAACAGGGTTCCTTAAAGTTCTGTTCACATTGCTGAACACCCTCTCATAGTCAAGGAAGTTGATCTACAGTGACGAGTTCCATACAATTGCTTGCTCAACAATGATGTGTAGTGTTGCAATTCGGTCTGTACACAATCAAGCTTTTCTCTCAGGCAATGTCGTCCCATGATATCTTCATAAACGTTGTTGGCCATTTCGACTTTGGCGTTTTTAATCTCCCATCTCGATTGTCAGGTCCTTTCCTGTGGACTTCTCTACGATCAACTGCAGCTCCATAAAACTGATCTTTATCATCTTCGTTGTTATCGTTTATGAATGCATAACACTGGATAACATTCATTGTGAATACTTCATTTTATTTTGAAGAATCCTTTGATGATTCTGGATCCCTGGGATTCTTATCTTATAAGTGTATTTCGTGCTTTTTTGGATAGCATCAGAGCAACTCCCGCAGTATGCGGAGAATTTTCTTCGTGACCAGAGTACGGTAGCATCTCTCCTGAATCTAATTTTTACTGCGCAGCTTGAGTTTTATTAGTTCTCATTTGGAGAACTGTTAATTTGTATCTTCTCATTCCCATAACTATTTGATCAGTCTTCCTGGTCTCCCACATTGTCTGAACGTTCCATATACCTATAAAACTTGTTGCTCTGGTTGTTAGAAAAAGTATCGGCCTCATGACTTTCGAAGGATCTCGGCTTTCACCAAGAGGTTTTATAGTCCTCCTGAATGAAGATCCTTCAACTCTGAGGGTGGAGTTCAAATTGTTCAATTTATTCATTCTGGTTAGTGTTCTTTTAGTAAGATTATGTTCTACGAGATGAAGTTGCTAACTTTATAACAAACTCTCCTCTACCATCCCGTCTTAGGAACGTCAGTAACCCTAGAACGGCTACAGACGGAATTTAAAACAGAACATATTAAAATAAAAATTATCCTAAATCTTTTGTGCCTTACAAGTAACCTAGCGATCATTATTCATCTATTCACCACACTGTTAACAATCATTCCCGCCTAAGTAACACAATGTATATAGTGTTTAAATGCATTTTGCCTTCAAGACTACATTTGAAGGGAAAACCTTTATAATCATCATTTCTATCTAAAAAAGATAATATCTGTTAATGTAAAACATGTTTTAGATTATCGATGGGTATAATTAAAAATAAAAAAAATCGGTATATAATTTAATATCAGTAGGGGTTTTGTGGAGATTTCAGTACTTTCATAGTTGAAATCATGAGTCAATGGAAGCTAGACCACCAAAGAAAACCTAGAAGCACTGAACGACCGTTTCGTCCTACTGTGGGGCTCCTCAGCAGTGCGCATCCACGATCTCGCCTCGCGAGATTCGAACCCAGGATCTACCAGTCTCGCGCTAGAGCACTTCCTGGAGTTCTAGTGAGAGGCAGTGACCAGTGGAGTTCAACCAAGTCTGTTGTGAGATAGGGACTCATTTAAGACAATTGGTGAACGGTTGCTCAACTTCATGGATTGGTCGAAGTTAGACATTAACACCATCGGATGCCGGCTCAGTGGCCTATCGGTTGATTAGTCTGGCACGAGACTGGTAGATCCTGGGTCCGAATCTCGCTTGCAAGGCGAGATCGTGGATGTGCACTGCTGAGGAGTCCCACAATAGGACGAAACGGCCGTACAGTGTTTCCCGATTTTCCATGGTGGTCTAGCTTCAATTGACTCATGATTTCAACTATGAAAATACTGAAATCTCAACAAAATCCCTTTTTGATAATAATATTACAATTACCAAGATTTATTTCACTTTTTTGTTTTGTTTACAAAACCACTTTGATTTTGTTTTTGTAAAAAGTAACCCTCGATAAATACCCAATAATAATAATAATAGTAATAATAATAATAATAATCAATAATTTGCATGGTAACTATTTTAGTGTAGTTATGTTATAATTAGTGATGAAATACATATTACACGTTTCATTCCTTTTTTCCGATTCATAAATTAGATGTACCTATAATAGTATAGTTTATTATATTATAACTTAAATTATGTAACTGTTATTTTATATGTAAATAAAACAAAATAGACTTTCTGGATTTAGTTATTAGTTACTATGTGTAGATAGTAGAATGTATAAATGAAAACTGACTTAGTAACTAAGTGGATAATGTGATGGCGTTTGAAGTGAACGATAGTGGGTTGGAGTCCTACAGTGAACATCAACTTTGAGATGCAGGTACATTTAGATGACGAGTCCCATATAGGACGAAACGTGGGTCCTAGATTCCACTGCTAGTCACTATCCATCTTTGCTTATAAAGCTTGTGATTTCAGGCAATATCAAAGCAGTCCACATAGGATGTCCATATGCTAACAAGAAACTGATCAGCTGCAGTCCTTAATAACAATGGGAAGATATAAGTAAACAACACTAAGTGAATTTAAAAACCCTCTACGTTTAGGTCATCTACTCCTGTTGGACATTATCTAGCAAAAGGAAAATGATTACTTGTTATCTTGGATACCCCAAATGGATAATCAAAAGTGTTACTAATGAATATGATATAATTTATTTGAAATTATTTATGATGACTGGAAGTTAAGAGGAATATGGAGAATTTATAATCATTTGTCTTTCAGGAAGTCGGTTTATGACAACAAAAAAACGTTTTGACTTATTTGGTTATTAGTAAAGCTTCAAACTGAATAATAAATAAAATATGGCCGAGTGGATAACGCGATGGCGTTTGAAGCGAAAGGTACTGGGTTCGAGTCCTACAGCGAACATCAACTCTGAGATATAGGTACATCCAGCTGATGAGTACCAAATAGGACGGGACGCACATCCTGGATTCCGCTGTTGGTCACTATCCATCTTTTCTTACAATGCTTGTGAATTAAGGCTATATCGAGGCAATACGCACAGTATGCACATATGCCAATTAGAGACTGACCAGTTGCAGTCCTAACACATCAATGGGAAGATTCAAACAAACAGTACTATATGAATTAAAACGATGTTAGTTTTTAGTATAGTGAGTTTTACAGGTTGTAATTTGCTGGACCAAACTGTCTGAAGGTCGAATGGTAACTAGGAAATAAAGTGCATTGTTCGGACTATTGATAGGAAAGAGAACTAAGCACAATGTTCAGTTATTGTCATAAATATATTAGATTAACAGAGGTTTACACAATAATACAGGACTTCTACAATTTTCAGTTCCAAAGTATAGTGGTATAATTAGTTACAGACCTAATAATAATAGTAACTAACCAGAGATCATTCTTATGAATAAACAAGGAAACAGATATAAAAAAGACAGGACTATTTCTTAAGAATGAAGGGACTGAGATACTTTCAACCCGCACGATTAAAGAGATGGATAGAACAATTTAAGCAACAATATAATTGACCTCCAGCTACCTACTATCTTTAAACAACCTGAGTGATAAATTGACACGAGTCCTTTCACCTATAGTGAGGTTGAGACTATCATACCTAAAATGAAGCGATCGAGAGCAGCGGGATCCTAAACGTTGGTTACAGAGACCTTTCAAGATGATGTTTCAATTTTATTAGTCAAAGTGACTGAGATAGTACCCAGAGTTTTGGAGCTAAATATGAACTTGTCTGTCTGTCTCAATGGCTGGTCATACGAGTTCATAAGAATGAACTGAAGTCTTCTTGTTATAACCTCAGAGAAATCAGTCCACCTAATATGATGTCCAAAATATCTTCCTCAATAATAATCCAGCGCTAAACTAACACTGATATAGCCCGAACTCTGGAAAACAACACTGATTTCACACATGGTCATAAATGTGCTAACTAAATATTAACTTTTAGTCAAGTTTTAGAATGTGGGTTTATTTAAAGACCTAGGACTACAGTGGTATTTCTTGATTTGAAAGTAGCATTCGATCCCGTTTGTTGATAGGTTCATTAGTAAAGTTTATAGTTGAATGATGTGCTAAATAAGTACATTAGCCTTGTACAAGCTCTCTCCTTTAAGACTATTAGTCAAGTAAGATCTTATAGCAAACTACAATCAGAATCAGTCACACCAAATGCTGTCCGTCAGGGTTGTCTATTTCCCCATAGGCATCCTCTCAAAGATAATGCCTCCAGGGATTGATCATATACAGGAGGACTTAAGTGTTAACTTGATATACGCAGGGGATATAGTCCCGTTTGATGAAGACCCTAACAAAATATAGTCTTTTCATTATCGTGAAAGCATATGCGAAATATGCTCCTCTCTCAGTAAATGTAAAATTTTTCCTTCGGACAGGTTTTCCTTATCACCTAGTCGAGTATGTAGAGAAATTCACTTGTCTTGGTAGTCTTATTAAACCTGATAGTTTGGTGCCTGATGAAATCTGAGAATGGATTCAGAAAGTTCTTCACGTCTTTGCCCACTTATGTCACTTGTTAAGTAGGCGAAAATTCGTATTCCAACCAAAGGATGGGTATATTGATCAGCACTTTATTCTGTCCTACATTAAGAGTGTGAAAAGTGAACTTCAAAAGTAGGGCGTATTGGTTTGCTACTAGTACTTGACCATAGTTGTCTTCGAATTATCGCTCGCGTACACAGGAATAGCTGAGTAGACATTGTTAAGGTTAGATACAAGCTACAAGTGGAATAAGATGATCTGTTGATAAGATTGTGGATTTTCATCAAGTGAAGTGGTTAGCACATGTGATATAAAATCTCAATCACTGCCCAACTCGGGGCGTAGTACATGGAGGAGTATGAGTAAGTTGTTAGTAAAATTAAGGGCTGCTGAAACTGAATGTAGGATCATCTCATAAAATCATTAACTGTCGAAGTGATTCGTGTCGGTAGGCAAGAATTTTGTGATGAGGGTTCATTGCAATAACATTGATCAAATGTCAGATAATAACAGCTGGTGTCGGTGAAAGTGGCATAGATGTATTTAGCCTTAATCCTCCTCTAAATTTTGAGTTTCCAAGTATTTATCCCATTGCTACTACTTTGGTACTTATCTCAATAACTTCATCTCTTTGAGTGGACAGACTGTAGAAATTTGAAACCAGTGTACATACGTGCTAGACTCTGGATTGATTATGACTGGTTAACCTGTAGTGACCGGCTTGTCTCGACAAGAACACGATTGAAATAATAGGAACAATTATTATTATTGTAACCAATTGTACCAGCGATTGTTTTACTGTACTTGTTTAACTGTATCAAAGTAACTTCTCTTCTCGTTCCTCTCTCCATCTTGTTGGTTTGGACTCTCTTACGCTCTGTCCTTTTTGCCTGTACTCGTTGGCATGTCTCAGTATTCTTTCGATACCATGATATCGCCAATAAATATACTCTACTTGGACCAATCACAGTCTTCTGCTTTGCTAGTTATCAAAGGAACCAAGTGGATTCTGGACGCGTAATCTCATTGTAGTGGTGATCATAGTCCATCAAGACTCGACGCTATCTACAAACCTATTCATGTTCTTTGGTTTTTGATTAGAATTATCATCAAAGATGTTTAATAAAGCTAACTAGATAGGATCATAGAATTGACAGACTGACCCATTGAACAAAGTTATGGAATGAACATTATCTGTAAATAAGACCTAATTTTTCAACACGTTTGTGAAGATAGATATGATTGTTAACAACAAGTCATTATTCTGTTCAAGGTCATTATAGTTACAAGCAACCAATAAGAATACACTAATCTAGGTCATTGAAAATCAACCTAACCTTCAATAGAGTATATACGTTAGGAATCATAATAATCTAAGAAAAGAAACATAATTCATTTCAAGTATCCAGTTTAAATATTAATAAAAAGGTCATGATAAGTCAAACACTATATGGTCATACAGAGATAGTAATTGAGTTATTAATAAATATAAACAAAATGTGGGTATTATAAGCAAAGATGAATAGTGGCTATCAGTGGAATCCAGGACGCGCGTTTCGTCCTATTTGGGACTCTTCAGCTGTGGATTTAAACTTCACCCCATTGCACAAACAAGTGGCTTTAAGGACTCAGTAGCTATGTGGATAACGTGATGGCGTTTTAAGGAAATGATACTGGGTTCAAGTCCCAGAGTGACCATCAAATCTGAGATGCAGGTACATTCAGCTGACGAATCAGAAATAAGGCGAGACTCACGTCTTGGATTCTACTGCTAGCCACTATCCATCTTTGCTTATAATGCTTGTGAATTAAGGACATGTCGAGGCAGTAAGCACATATGCCAATAAGAGACTGATCAATTGTAGTCCTAAACATCAATGAGAAGATTCAAACAAACAATACGAAGTGAAGCTAAACCATCATGGAAAACCTGGAAGCACTGGATGTACGTTTTGTCCTAGTGTGGGACTCCTCAACAGTGCTCATCCACTGATAATAATCATATGCTCACTAGTGATTGGTTTCAAGAGATATTTCCTAGTGTTCTATTGAGAAGTAGTGACCAGCGAAGTTCAACCGGGTCTAGTATGATATAGTAACTCATTGAAGACAATGGTGGACGGTTGCTCAATTTCGTGGATTGGTTGAAGTTAGACATTTACACCGTTGGATGACAGCTCGGTGATTTAGAGGTTAAGCATTCACAACGGAGACCGATAAGTCCTGGGTTTGAATATCGCCAGGCGGGATCGCGGATGCGCACTATTGAGGAGTCTTACAATGAGACGAAACGGCCGTCCAGTGCTTCCAGGCTTTCCATGGTGGTCTAGCTTCAATTAACTTATGAATCCAACTATAAAATTACTAAAATCTCCATAAAACCCTATTTTGATAATACCAAGTGAGTTTAAAATGTAAGTATATTTTTCCAATGCTTGTCACTAAGTCATTTATGAGTGTGTAAACTACTTAAACAGTACTGGATACCAGATAAATAATTTGCAAGAAACAAAACAAGACAATTTCTGGTTTGAACATGAAAATCTTTTCTTTCTTAGAATGGTGATAATTAATGATAATAAGAAGATCTAGGTAATCAATGCTCTTGAGGACTTCTATTCTACTAGTGTTATAACATGTGAGTGCGTAGGTGCCCTGTTAATATATGAACGTTATAAGACCGCCAATCAGAGAGCCGCGATTTATCGATCGCCGAATGATACCCGAAAGCCGTATGAGCAGTCTAGAGTACTTGCCAGTCTTGCTTATACCCGGCCCAGCCAGTTAAGTCCAGAACACCCATAACAGCCTCTGCAATATGAATCCTTATATTTCGAACATACTGAGTTTATATACCAATCAAACTGACCACATCGTATCATAAGATAGAAAATAACATTTGTACAAGATTAAGCCAAATGTGGCTATGAATAAGGGGAACAGTAATTAATAGACTGGGGATAACTCAAGAATGGTAAATCGTACAGTAAGAGTCTATAGGTCAAAATAAAGCTTATAATAAAAGGAACATCAATATGAATAGTTTAGTTACTCAACAACTATACAATAGGAAATATACATATCACATTGGTTCATAGATAGTTCTCAAAGTTACCATTCATAATTCTTCACGGGATACAACAAGTAGCTTACTAGATTATTTACAAGAAGATTGAATTGATCAATTAACACATGGATGGAAACCAACTTTAGGTCGGTCGGAATTATAATGCCTAGTTTAGTTATATTGATCAATAGAATCAATAATTCCATATTACTTTCAATGGATAGTTGTAAACAAATTGGTCATCAATTCTGTCCACCTAAAATATGTGTAATGATGTTACTTAACAACAACAATGTGATAAAAACATGATGGGAATAATGATGTGGAACAACGGATTTTTATTCTTCATTGTCAGTAAGTATGTATTTGACAGAAATTATTGTTATATCCCGTGGAGATTTATGAATGGTAACTTTGAGGACTATTTATGGACCAAACCAAAACGTGGCATCAGTGGATGAAGTCACTAACTTCTAGTCTGAGCCATGTTGGTAGATACAGACTATTTGGTTGGGGTCCATGTGACTATCGTAACCAATGGTTGGAGACTCTAGGTGACATGACTCAGAATCGATCACTATGGCGTAGGTGTATACATCCTTTATCTTCCTTTAAACATTAAGATTAAAATTGCTTCATATCTGTCTTCCTTCCTATTGAAGATACGACGGATATTCTAGTTTTACAACTAGCAACCAGTAGTACCTTCTATATTCGATCGTTCCCGGCCAAAGGAAATCAGAAGTCAGACGAGAAGATGTAGGAGAGATATATTTGATACGTTACCAATATATCGAGAGGCGTTCGTTATTAGCTGACTGTGGAAACGTAGGAGCGGTGTCCCACGCCGAATTGCAACGTGATCTAGTACGGATGCATGACCGAAAGCCTTCAGTTAAACAAGTCCACTTAAACAAAGTGGTCAGCATCCAATGTCGAACACTTAATGAGCTATTGATTTTGGGGAATTATTTACAGCTACACTATACTATATCCTTATATACAACCTTTCTTTTATATACTACCACCACTAAATTAACTACTTCTATGAAATTGGTGTTAATCTTGTTGTGCTAATGAGGTATGGCAACTTGAACCGATGCATATATGTGCCTGGTCCTACGTTGTACCTGAGTGACTGACTATGGACCAATATGATATGTATATCCCCTATTGTATAAATGTTAAGCAACTAAACTATTCATATTGATGTTCCTTTTATTATAAGCTTTATTTTGACCTATAGACTCTTACTGTACGATTTACCATTCTTGAGTTATCCCCAGTCTATTAATTACTGTTCCCCCTATTCACAGTTACATTTAGCTGAATCTTGCACAACTGTTATTTTCTATTTTATGGTACCATGTGGTCAGTTTGATTGGTATATAAATCCAGTATGTTCGAGAATAATGATTCATATTACAGGGGCTCTTATTGATGTTCTGGACTTAACTGGCTGAACTAGGCAGAAAGCAGGACTGATAAGTACTCAAGACTGCTCATACGAATTTTGTGTATCATTGCTCTGATCGATAATTCAGTCCTCTCTAATTGGCGGGAATCATTACGTCATATATTATTAAACAGGGCACGCACTCAATCGATATAATAACAAATACCAATAATTTGAAGAGAACAGGGTTACTTGTAGTGAGTTCAAAGTGTATAGGTGATCAACTATATAGATACTGATCCTGATCATACAATCAATAAAACCAGGTTGATAAAAAAATTTCGTAATCAAAGATATATTAGTCAAGATTGAGTTGTCATTGAATGATAAACGATTTAAAGGGATACCTATCTTCGTCATATAAATGAAATACATATGGTATGTAATACATAATACATCCTGGGTTCGAATCTCACGAGGCGAGGTCGTGGATGCGCACTGCTGAGGAGTCCCACAATAGGACGAAACAGCCGTCCAGTGCTTCCAGGTTTTTCCTGGTGGTCTAAGCTTCAGTTGATTCACGAATTCAACTATGAAAATACTAAATCTACACAAAAAACCCTTCTGATAATAAAATCAGAATAATCATTAATTTGACCTACTTATAATATTGAAACTAGTTAGACATTGATCTATATATATCGTCATGGTGATATGATGGTTATAATAATTGTAATAAGATTGAAGATATAAAATCATATTTCAAATAAATATAATACACATGATAGTATGCCGTGCAATGCTTCGCTAATTGTTCACCTCGATAACCGTGTTTTCGATCTGAGTTGTGTTGATATCCTGTGTAGCAGATACTGATAGGGAATCTAGTGTAGGTATACTTCTAAGTCAGTCAGTCAGCTACAATGTAGGACCAGGCACATATATGCATCGGTCCAAGTTGCCATACCTCGTTAGCACAACAAGATTAACACCAATTTCATAGAAGTAGTTAATTTAGTGGTGGTAGTATATAAAACATAGGTTGTATATAAGGATATAGTATAGGAAGGAAGACAGATATGAAGCAATTTTAATGTCAAGGTTTAAGGGAAGATAAAGGATGTATACACCTATGCCATTGTGATCGATTCTAAGCCATGTCATCAAGAGTCTCCAACCATTGGTTACGATAGTCACGCGGACCCCAACCAAATAGTCTGTATCTACCAACATGGCTCAGACTAGAAGTTAGTGACTTCAAGCACTGATGCCATGTTTTGGTTTGGCCGCCCCCAACTCTCTTCCAACCATCCCCTACACTAGTCAGCATTGCACGTCGTGGTAATCGGTGTTCAGGCATACGTAACACGTGGTCCAACCATCTCAGTCGATGAAGATTCATGACCTCATCAACTGATTTACCATCATTCCCTAATACCCTGTGTCTAACCTCCCTATTACTTACCCAGTGATCCCAGCAGATGCGAGGTAAATTAACGATCCATTCGTGTATACAAGAAAAGGGATAGTTATAACAGTTTGGTTTAAGTAACCTAATTGAGCATTCAAGTCACCCGCTACGAGTACTATGTCTGAGCGCTTAGCTTTTTGAAGAAGTTCAGAGTGCTTTCCGTAAAAGTCATCTTTCATTTCATCTGGGCTGCAGTCAGTGGGAGCGCAAGCAGAAACGACGAAAAGGCAACGACGTGTGTGCATATACTTCCGAGTTCTTACGGAGCTATTTAACCGAATAGCACATAGGTAACTGTTAACGGGGACCCACTCTAATATTGCTTGTTCTGCCCTCGTACTAAGTGCTATGCATACACCTACAAGTCCACGAAAACTAACCATAGGGTCATCAGATACACGGAGGGTGCATCTTGTCGCCTCTCCGTTTTGGAGAGGTGAGGTCAAGTGAATGACCACACTAGGATCCTGTATGTGTGTTTCGGAGACACAGCATACATCATTCGTACGGGATTCTATGGTTTTAGCCAAGGAGGCCTGCTGGCCTATTCGGCATAAGGTGCATACGTTAAAGGCTCTAATGCGTAGTTTGGAGCGAGGTTTCAGTACATCTGGGACGGTGTTTTACGCACTAGAATCGTTAGCTATGGTGACACTTGAGGAGGAAGCCGAAAGATGTGGGAAGAACATTAGGAATTGAAGAAGGAGATTGATTATGAATACAATGATCTTGAGTGCTGTTAGAGTTATAAGGGTGATTATCACTTCTCGGTTCCCCACACCGTGGAAGGGTTCTTCTAGATGTACTTGAGAAGGAAATCAGATTAGAAATGGTCTTAATGACCTGAGAGCGTGACCGCAGTGCCTAAGGGACAACTGCTTGAGGTCGGTCACACACGACCTCTTTCTGAGTAGTTTTTGTGTTAGCTCCGTTCTTTAAAGGACCTTACCGTCGGAGACGGATATCCGTGGGATAAGGCGAGGTGCGCATTTTTAGGGTCAACCTTTTCTATTTGCACTCCTCCTTGTGAGAAGGCAGCATCGCTGTTATACTGGTTGTCTGAAAGAAACGCCTTACTGCCGTCACACCTCTGTACATTCAGCAGTACGACTTCGCCTTCAGACCTTAGGTTTGCTGCTTTTACTCTTACCGCTCCTTAACCGACCTATCTGGCATGGTAGGACCTTAAGGAGACGATTGTTCCACCTAGTATAGCTCGATTGGTTCATCACAATAGGCGAATGCAACCATCACATCAAAGTAACAGCAACAGTCAGGTTAATTATAGTTTAGTACACAATTGAATAGAAAGGAAAATATACAATAGAAAGTCATTATCTAGGTCAACAAATAAATAATGGAACAAGTTAAATGTGCCAATAAATTAATCTTCGGTTAAATGTACATTGAAAGAAATTTGGAAAAATAAAAATCGATCAATACAAGGTTGGAATTCAGGCTACAAACGATTGTATTTTCACACACACACACACACACTCATAGAGAGAGAGAATCATTAAAACAAATATCTAAGTGTAAATCAATTATCTTCGATACTTTTAAGCAACTTGTGACATGGTGAGAAACTATATTACTATTACTAATCACATGAATAATTCAGTATAGTATTCTATTGTGATATTAGACTTGTGCAGAAGTTATTCTAAGATTACTTACTTACTTACGCCTGTTACTCCCAATGGAACTCCGCCTGTAGCTCCTCCGGGGGCTACTGCCGGTCCCAAGTCCGGGTAAAAGAGGAGGGTTGGGCATGGGGTTAGCGACCCCATCCCGTAGAAAACCAACTTGCTAAAAAAACGCCAATCAGAAAAAATTATTCTAAGATAATGTTGTGAAATCTTAGATGTTGTAGAATTTATATCAACCTAACTGACACATCATTTGAAGATTTGTGATGATTTTGTTCTATTTTCTACCTTGTAGATTGTTCATTGAACTCCGCATGTAGCTCTTCTAGAGTTACTGCCGATCCCAAGCCCGGGTACGAACATCAAGACAGTCCTACTGTACGGATCTAAAACGTGGAGAACTACTACATCCATCGTCAATAAGGTACAAGTATTTATAAACAGTTGTCTACACAAAATACTCAACATCCATTGGCCGGATACTATCAGCAAAAGCGTTCTATGGGAGAGGACAAACCAGCTTCCAGCTGAAGAGGAAATTAGGAAAAGACGTTGGAAGTGGATAAGACATACATTGAGAAAATCACCAAACTGCATCACGAGGCAAACGCTAACTTGGAATCCGGAAGGGAAGCGGAAAAGAGGAAGGCCAAAGAACACATTGCGCCGGGAAATAGAAGCAGATATGAAAAGGATGAATGTTAACTGGAAAGAACTGGAAAGGAAGGCTCAGGACAGGGTTGGATGGAGAATGCTGGTGAGCGGCCTATGCTCCTCGATGGGGAGTAACAGGCGTAAGTAAGTAAGTAAGTAAGTAAGTAAGTAAAATTGTTAATGATTTAACCTGCAGTATTGGTTGCTATATTAAACTCACGTAGCTTATTCTAGTTTCTGGACTGGACTATAGTGGTAAATAACTCCTCAAAATCAGTAGCTCTGTAAGTTTTTTGACATTTAATGCTGAGCACATTAGTTTTAATGGACTCATTTAGCTGAATGCGCTCGGTCACGTATCCGCACCAGATCACGAGTGGGTACGCCGTACTTCACATCTCTTAGGATCACTAACCAGGTTAGATCAGTCACTTCTCGATATATTGGTAATCTATCAAACATATTTTCGAACCTCTTCGCTTCTGATTTGACTAGATTGGCACGTCTCGATTATTGAAGGTGTTATTGGTTAAGGTATCGTCAAATTCCAAATACTTATGGCATCTTCAGGCCAATTTATTCATTCTACTTGAGTCACTTTTTGACCTTGTTAATTATTCACCTATCAACCTTTACTGTTTTTATGTAAGTGTATGTGTGTGCGTTTCTTATCTTACTCATTCAATATTTGTAACGTATTCTTGTTCGGCTCTAAATATCGATTAACCCTCGAATAAATCGAGTTGGCTCACTCGCCTTCTCCATTGCGCGCCATTTTGTTTTGCCTCGCTTTCTGATCAACGATTGTACAAAATATACGTATTCAGACATCATTCGTCCGCCCCAATCGGAGTCAAATATAGGGCTACTAAAAACCAAAAGATGAAGTATTCTAGTTGGTGACAGAGTATGTGTCAATTAGACAGAACTTTACACACTACAGTGTATACTGTTTTTTTCGGGGGGGGGATGGGGATGTTTTTTAAATAAAAATGACATCAACAACACATACATACATACAATAATACTTATGTGGATATATAAAATTATTAAGAGAACAAACCAGATTTCAGTGGAGGAAGAAATCAGAAAGAAGTGGTGGAATTGGATAGGACACACATTAAGGAAAGCATCCAACTGGCTCACAAGGCAAGCTCTAAAATGAAATCCTCAAGTCCAAAGGAGAAGAGGAAGATCAAAGAACACATTAGACCGAGAAATAGAGACAGATATGAGAAGAATGAACAACAATTGGATGGAACTAGAATGGTAGGCCCACTACCAAGTGGGTTGGAGAATGCTGATCAGTGGCCTATGCTCCATTGGGGATAACAGGCGTACGTAAGTAAGAAAATTATTAAACGCACCATGTCAGTTTATAAGTTGGTGATAACAACGAAATAGATTGTAAAACTAAACATAATAAGTTAAAAGTACAAATTGCTAGAGTGTGACAAGAAGTGTACTAACAATGACAAGAATAATAAAGCTTTAAACCCACGTTTCAAAGTGAGAAGTAGGTCAATGACATTGAAATAACATTGATTAAAAAGTCATCTAAATCACGTAATAAGAAGAGTTCAAATCATTAAACAATAAAGTACTAAAGAGAAATAAATGAACGAAATTTGTGTAAAATAATCATAGGTAAGATTATAAGCAAAGATGGATAGTGGCTAGCAGTGGAATCCAGGACGCGCGTCTCGTCCTATTCGGGACTCATCAGCTGGATGTACCTGAATCTCAGAGTTGATGTTCACTCCACAACTCCAACCCAGTACCTTTCGCTTCAAACACCATCACGTTATCCACTCAGCTACTGAGTCCTAATAGCCACTTTTTTGTGTAATGGAATGAAGTTGAAATTCACTTGGTATTGTTTGTGGTTATTAAGACTCAGTAGCTGAGTGGATAATGTGATGGCGTTTGAAGCGAAAGGTACTGGGTTCGAGTCCTACAGTGAACATCAACTCTGAGATACAGGTACATCCAGCTGATGAGTACCAAATAGGACGGGACGCACATCCTGGATTCCGCTGTTGGTCACTATCCATCTTTGCTTATAATGCTTGTGAATTAAGGATATATCGAGGTAATACGCACAGTATGCACATATGCCAATTAGAGACTGACCAGTTGCAGTACTAACACATCGATGGGAAGATTCAAACAAACAATACTAAGTGAATTCGTAGGTAAGATTGTTTACTAAGCTTAAATTTAGGACTGGTTTTTAAAATATTACTTTTATTTTCTTCACTCTATAGTTACTAAGTATTTGGATTGTTATATTTGTGTTTTCCATTTATTGTAAGCTTTCGGTTAATTCATTAACTACTGTTATATAGTTTTTCTTTGTTCTCAGTCTATTAATTGCATCCTGCCTCATTCACAGCCACTTATGGCTCGTTTATGACGTGATGCAGTCCAGTATATCTGTATATACACCATGTCTGGTTGAAATATGATAATGAAAGTTGGCTGCTGACTATTCGGACTCAAGGTAGGGCATTAAGAAGAGGTTGGGAATAATGATTCAGTAGAAACTTAGCTTCGTTGTAGTACAAGGTCAGTAGTGCTGGTCGGGCACACTAAACTATAGAGGAAATAGTAGAGGCGAAGTTGACAAAAATTCAAATTAGGAACCTTATGGTGACTTGGCACTTGGTATTGGCCAGCCGTCTCAAGACACAACATACCACATGACCTTTATTGACCAAGTGTGATAGAATGGAGCTGTATATTGTTTTGGATGTATCTTTTACAAACCATTAAGGGAAATGTTCACTAACTAGTTAGGCCAGTTGTCTGGTTGTACGCCCGATACAGCTTTCTCCATAGGTGAAGCAGAATTCGTAGATGCACACGGATGTGAAAAAACCAGGTAACTTATCATTTAGTTGAGAAACTATTATAGGTCTTAGTAACTTATATGGAAAACACCCCTTTATGATAACCAGGACAACAATTAATATTAGGCACACGGAATATCCGGACATCGTGGAAGATCAGGAGGACCATTTAAATGGTCGCATAAATAAGAAGACATAATCGCCTTATTCTTGGAAAAAGTGAAGAGATAGTTTGTAAATAACTTAACTATTTACCTAATCCAGGCCATTGACCATATATCCCTGTCAAACTGAAGGAGTATAAATTTTGCGAGTTACAAATATTGTTAGGATTTTGACTATAAAGCTTCCTCTTCAATGGTCTTATTGTCTTTTTGAAATACCTTATCGGTTAACCAATGAGATTATGATCATAACTGGATCCAATAGGCGAACATTGGTTACCGTAGATCATTCACACTTAATACAACTTAATCAAACTTGATAATCATTGATTCAACTATTAAGAATATAATGCTTAACTTCTACCATAGCAGATATCAAATGCCTGTGGAAATAGAATAATGACATCATTACACAAAATAATTGAGCCACTACATTTGTACTGTTTCAGTCGATAAAGGCAGAATGGGATAGAGTGGATTGGAGAATGCTGGTCGGCGGCCTATGCTCCATTGGGAGTAACAGGCGTAAGTAAGTAAGTCGGTAAAGGCTAATATGACAGGGAACTCTATTTCACCCATATTTCATAATCATTAATATTCATTAGAAAGATGTACATATAAGAAGTTTCTATAAGTTATGAAATTATAGAAGGAGTATGGATATGTACGTTTAGTTACCTATTGGTTTCAAGACAAATCAATGTGAGAAAAGAGGTTCAATATGTTTTGATTATAAAATCCTCATAATTATTAATTTAGAATTTTGAAGGTTTCGTAGAATTATTTTTTTATTTATTTAAACACATAAATATTGGTACAAGGAAGCACCAGATAAATATGCGCCATACAAATCTCATTTGATTTGTGTGAGGGCCGTGACACTGCTCAGGTGCCCAAACCGAAACAGGTGGTTTTCTTAGGGGGCCACACCAAGAGCCTTTGACCTAAAGGTCTGATCCACAAAGCAGTGGAGCGTCGTGAGGAGATGCAGTCCCAAGGTAGCCGATGACCAACGATTGAATCATACTCCATTTGCTCCCTCAGGATACTGGAGTCCATGTGCACCACTGGTTTGGAATCAGGGTTTTCCGATTCTTCTAGGTGGACTCACTGTGTCCACCAACCCGGTTAAAGCGCCGGACATTCGCTTTTCGTCCTCTCAATTTCGTAAACAAGAATAGTGCCACGAGAAGGCAATGATTAGGACTTCTCTGGTGGATGCTATATACGCGTGGCCATGTGAGAGCATTTCAAGAGGGAGAGCGAACTCTCCCCACTCTCGGCCGTACCAGGGCATTTGGGGGCTCATATGTTTCGTAGAATAATCGATCTTGATAGATAACTACAAATATGATAGGTTATTGAAAATAACTGATGAGTATTGGTTTTTTGGGCTTGCTTAAACTAGATAGGACTAGGTAGGTACCACAGAGATATGACTTACTTATTTACTTTTTTCTGGTTAGCGTTTTTTTAGTAAGTTAGTTTTCTACAGGATGGGGTCGCTAACCCTATGCCCAACCCTCCTCCTTCACACGGACTTAGGACCGGCAGCAGCCCCCGGAGGAGCTACAGGCGGAGTTCATAGAGATATAAACACTAAATATTGAACGTCTTAATTTGTGGTTTTACAATAGTGCAGTGTACATCGTATTTCCATACAAATGTAACGATTTATTCTGAAGAACTGACTTTTCTGATTTTACTATAGTTACTAGATTTTCATTCTATTTGTTAGTATTTGAATGAAGCACCGAAAACATTGTCAACTTTGACCAAAAGATAATATGAAACCCTAGTGACACTATACTACTTAATACTGTAAAGTAGCGTAACACGTTTCGTAAATTTATTTTGAAGAAGAGACCGTTCAACTTCCATTGATATAATGTTCGCATACATAATTTCATCTTCATATTAGTTATATAGCCTTGAAGTAAAGCCAGATGAAAAGTGATATGCTTTGTTTCATTTTGTGACAGTATTACTGTATTCAAATTAACACTAACCTTCAAGGTAGTAGAAGAGGAATCTGAATCAATATTATACATACATATAGGGAGAGAGGAACAGAGTAAACAGTAATTTAAGACAGACAGTCCCCATGGAAAATCATATTATTGATTAATGCTTTCAGCTATTGTCTCTTCATAAGGATTCAATAACGTGGTTTTATTCATCTGTTTGCGAAATAAAAATACAATAATTTGACCAGGATAGTAACTCATTGAAGACAATGGTAGATGTGTCGCTCACTTTCGTGGATTAGTTGAAATTAGACAATAACACCGTTGGATGCCCGCTCAGTGGTCTAAGGGTTAAGCGTTCATGCGCGAAACCGATAGGCCCTGGGCTCGAATTTCGCAAGGCAGGATCGTGGATGCGCACTGCTGAGGAGTCCCACAATAGGACAAAACGGCCGTCCAGTGCTTCCAGGTTTTCCATAGTGATCTAGCTTCAATCGATTCATGATCTCAACTATTAAAATTATTAGGATATCACAAAAAATATATTATTAACGTTCTAATCGATGTGAAATTTATTTAAAGCTATCCATTTCAACCTTAACTCCGCCTGTAGCTCCTTGTGGGGCTACTTCAGGTCCCAAGCCCATATAAAGGAGAAGGGTTGGGCATAGGGTTAGCGACCCCATCCCTTAGAAAACCGAATCGCTCAAAAAACGCTAACCAGAAAAAGTTATTCATACCATTTAAACTCTGCCTTGGGAGTTTAAGGAATAATTATGACACCTCATGATGAAAGCCGAGTTCCTTCGGAAGTCATGAGACCGATGCACTTTCTAACAACCAGAGCAACAATTTTTATAGGTACATGGACTGGGAGAAAGGAATGAAAATAGTAAGAGACTTGCAAACTTATGTGCCTTCAATAAACTGGTCATAGGCGGCACTATATTCTCACATATACGCATTCACAAAACCACATGGACTTCACCGGACCACACTACGCAGAACCAAATCGACCATATCTGCATCAACAAAACGTTCAGGAGGATGTGGGAACCAAGAGAGGAGCTGATATAGAATCAGATCATCATTTCAACCTTGTCACTGATGCTTTTTGGTTCTTTAATAATCGAATCAAATTGTTTCTTACGATTTAGATATGGTTGAATCATCATACTACTTATTTGAAAGGTGAATAACTTAAACCGATTTAACGAAGACCTTGCAAAAATATGACTAAAATCTTTGCCAACTCCAAACTTTGATCAGCCTCCAACGTTTCAAATTTTCAGCTGATATATTGAATATTCCCCACACATTTCTGATTGCTCTACTGTTATAGATATTTCGATTTGAAACTGTCTGACCAGTACTTACTATCCTAGCAAACACACTAGTATCATTAAAAACCAGTGAGCACTGGGTAATTATTTAACATGGTATGCGACTCCTCAGTTATGATTTTTCTTGATAACAAGACTAAAGTCAATCCATAACGAATGCCACCTACAAATCTCCACTAACCCCCGAAATAAAAATGTAATTATGAGATCACTAGCAACTTATTTAGAGATGAGTTCCTTAGGTTCTGGTGATAAATTATTATTGGAGAAGTTCAGGCATGTTGAGAGTATACCAACCATTACATGATGTAAATGTTACATAGCGAATTGACTACGGATGGAAATGGGTACTATCAGTCTGTAACTCAGTGTTTACCACAAGGCATGTAGGTCCCAAATTTGCGTCCTAAAGAGGTTGTGAGTGAAAACTGCTGCATATCAGTTCACTGAAACAAAGTATTTCCCAAGTGCGCCCTGGTTCCCAACGGTAATTTAACTGAAGTCAATATGTGACGAATACCAAATATTAATGAAACAAACCACCATCATATCCTTATACCAGAAAATAAAATTTTATAAATTAACAATTTACTACACACAAACACATTTGAAAATGATAGTCAAAAGGACCACTCTACTGAACTAATTGTTATCTGTATGTTACAATGTTTACAGCGGATTGGGACATAGTAGTTTGTCAAACCGCTTACTCTTATTTAGATAGTTTACTGACATGGTATTGACTAGGGTTAGATAAGGTCATCGTGACCAATATAATCGTATGATAGTCTTAATATTGGACGCTGTAGTTAAAGCACTCGATTATTTTATTGATTTGTGTACTGGGCATCGATTCACACTTTAAATATGAGAGCTGGTGATATTACGCTGCTGCGCAAACAGTAATAGTCGGAGTGGGATTCGACCCGAAAACTTAGTGGATAAAAGTTGAAATTATTATTATTGACCGATCAGTTTGAGTTTATTTTTATTTAAACACATAAATATTGGTACAAAGGGGCGCCAGATACATATGAGCCACACAAATCTCATTTGATTTGTGTGAGGGCCGTGACACTGCTCAGGTGCCCAAACCGAAACAGGTGGTTTTCTTAGGGGGCCACACCAAGAGCCTTTGACCTAAAGGTCTGATCCACAAAGCAGTGGAGCGTCGTGAGGAGATGCAGTCCCAAGGTAGCCGATGACCAACGATTGAATCATACTCCATTTGCTCCCTCAGGATACTGGAGTCCATGTGCACCACTGGTTTGGAATCAGGGTTTTCCGATTCTTCTAGGTGGACTCACTGTGTCCACCAACCCGGTTAAAGCGCCGGACATTCGCTTTTCGTCCTCTCAATTTCGTAAACAAGAATAGTGCCACGAGAAGGCAATGATTAGGACTTCTCTGGTGGATGCTATATACGCGTGGCCATGTGAGAGCATTTCAAGAGGGAGAGCGAACTCTCCCCACTCTCGACCGTACCAGGGCATTTGGGGGCAGTTTGAGTCCCTATATTAACGAATTCAGTTTGGACAGTCGACTAGTTTTCCCATTGGTTTAGCCAGAAAAGACGACTCAAATCCCACTACACGAACCCCACAATGAAATTACATAACTATGAAACAACATTATAAAGTTAAAAGTACTAATATATATATATTTTTTTCTTTAATATGTTTAACAATCAAACAGAGGAAGCACAAAGGCAGAAGTAGTAGTAGTAGTAGAGACAGTAAGGGTTATTTTTTTGTTTATTATCACGGTATGTTTTTTGTTGTAGTAGAAAATATTAATTTTAAAGAAATGAAGACATACGAATAATGAAGGTATTCCTCACTGTCTATTTTCACGTATTAGGAATAATAATAACAAGCTAATAATGAATACTCCACTCCACTCCACTTCACAAGATTATTGTTAAGATAGTAACAAACCAAAACACAAAACAAAGCGCAGCATCATTTAAATTGAATGAAGCGCAAAAAAGGAAAAAAATTAGTGACCATAACAACAATGATAAAAAATAAAGAAAGTATATAAGTGGGATTAATTAATAATAACTAATGAATTAACAATCTAAAAAATTAGCAGCCATTAATAATTCTAATGAAATTTCTGGTGCTATAGGAAATTCTGGTATTTCACTAGAACTATTTGTATAACGTACTTTATATGCAAAATAACTGCATACTTTTTGTAATACATGTGATGGTATTTCACGAAAATGTACAACATTTGTTTCATTCTCTTGAAATTGACCTAATAATAACAAAAAGAAAAAAATAGATAGATAGATAGTTATGATCATTATCAGAAGGGGGTTTTGTGGAGATTTTAGTAGTTTTCAAAGTTGAAATCATGAGTCAATTGAAGCTAGACCACAAAGGAAAACCTGGAAGAACTGGATTGCCGTTTCATCCTATAGTGGGACTCCTCAAAAGTGCGCATCCACGATCCCGCCTCGTGTGAATGGTTGCTCAATTTCATGGATTAGTTGAAGTTAGACATTAACACCGTTGGATGCCGGCCGGCTCAGTGGCCTATCGATTAAGTGCTCTGGCGCGAGACTGGTAGGTACTGGGTTCGAATCTCACGAGGCGAGATTGTGGATGCGCACTGCAGAGGGGTCCCACAATAGGATGAAACGGCCGTCCAGTGCTTCCAGATTTTCCATGGTGGTCTAGCTTCAATTGACTCGTGTTCTCAACTATATATAATTATAATCAGTCAGTCAGTTAATTAGTCACAACGTAGAACTTCGTACGTACGTACGTACATCAGTTCGAGTTGCCATACCACATTAACACAGAGATGCAGTTGTCGATTCAAATCCCATAGTGATAGAAGTAGTAAGAGTATAAGCAGTAATCCGAAAGATTCGGGTTTGAAGATGTTATAATAATGATACAAAAGATTTTATAACCCAATATAATATTACAAAATAATCACAAATACTTATATGAAATCACATAAATATTGTGTTCAACTGAATACTTAAGATGGTAATTATAATTTCGATAAAAAACATCTAGAAAAAAGTTAATGAGTAATTCCCATAGATATCACCTGCTTCGGTTTGGGCACCCGGGCAGTACCACAGCCCTTACACACAAATAATAACTGTGTGGCACATATGTATTCGATGCTCTCTTGTACCAACGTTTGTGTCCAAATAATAATATTAATCAGTTTAAAGCGAACAAATATATGAAAAAAAGATAGGTTGTGTACAATTTAGAGAAAGATATGAAATGAGTATATGAGTCATGGTGGCCAATATTCAACCATACTAGCCATTCTGTACACTACTAACTTATTCACTAAATACAAATTTGAGTACCCGATTTCCGCTACTGATAACGTAGACAATGGGGTTCCTATTCATCAAAAAAACTAGAAAATTGTGCAGCGTTTCTAGAAAGAGGGAACTTGACGAAATAATCTGTCTGTTGAGAAACAGTGAGCCATAACTTAAACCATAGTCTGTCCGGGTACCAATAAGTTATTTAGATTTGATGATGACGGTATATTTGCCATAGATTTATTCAAAAGAGTAATACCATAATATATTTATCCCAGAATCTTACACTGGTTTACATTTTGTGTTGTCAAGTCTTAAGGGACATATAGACTAGTCAATACTACTAAGATAAATATGATTTAGTCCTGGTGTTACTTTCTTACGAATTGTTGTCTTGACGTTTTAACTAGTATTGAACTGTGTTTATAACATTTTTTTAAAAATAGACTTTTAATTTTTTTTGGACAGAAACAGTCTTTGCTCTTGGGAAGGAAATAGTTTAGGAGCCTCCCAATTTGAAATAAATGTCGGAGTACATGAATTATTACGACTATTATTTTCTTTCAATGGTAAAAGTATGCCATAAATGCTAGATTTAGTAGTCCAACCATACACCACGATTTGAATAATTAAAGGTTAGAGTTAACAGGACTCCTAAGATTACTAAAACACAGTCAGCGTATTAACTCACTTTCTGCTGTTTTAAGAAGCACTATCACTAAGAATGTGCATGTTATGAACGAGAATCCTAAGAATAGTTTAAAAGTGATATTACAACTGGAATATTAATTAAAAACTTGTTAACAATCTGTTAGAAATTAGGAGAATAAGAGTCATTGTTTCTTCATAAAAAAACTCATACTTAACTTTCAATTCAGTGTGTAATGTTAAAAGATGAAGAAAACAAAAATAGTATTGTTAAGACGAACACGTATAAAGACAAATATTATGGTTTATGAAAGCTTTTTCATAGAGAGTTGGTGTTCATATAACCAATAAATTTGCACTATTTTGACCGAAAAATTAGTCAAAACTAATTTCCTTCCAAAATATTTCCAAAAACTTCATCATGAGCCACCCCAAAATAGGTGCTTTTGCAAAACTATTTGCACATTTATATTAACCTCTGGCAAAATCATTTTACTGAACAAATATTTTGGTCATATTACCAAGTCATCATCCACCTGTTGATGTAGACTGTTCTCCAATGATTGCAGAATATATCTATATTAGAAGTGACAGCCATAAATCCAAAGGGAAAATGCAAAATATTACATGTTAGAAATCACTTTCATGTACAATCGAGTACATCAGAGGCGAACGACAGTGGTGCATGTGAGGTAGCTTGTTGAACAATTAAGTCCAGACATAGGTTAGTAACTACAGGAGGAATATACCGTAGCCCACGTTGTCTTGCTGACAATTTTGTTTTCAGTAACATCTGTTCTTGAAGTAAAGCTGATTGTTGTCTCATCGTTGGAGATTTCAAAGACCACGTATGAGCTGAATAGATCTTACAACATTAGGTAGATGTTTCGACGGCTGCCTGTTTTCAACCATTTTTCGGTATGCACTTGTAAAACGCACCGCGAAACCGATACGTATTGACTTGAAACATAAACGATCATTGCTGAACCTCATCTTAGCACACCGCTGTGGTGTCACCGAAATTCAGTACCTTCCTCCATAGCAGACAGTGATCACGTTGTACTGTACTTTAGGTTTCAGACAGATAATCAGTATGTATCTGTTCCGGTTTGGGCACTCGAGAAGTATCCCAGCCCTCACAAAAATCGAATGATTTATGAGGCGAATATCTGTTTGGTGTCTCCTTTAACAAATGTTTGTGTTAAAGTAAATAAATAAATATGCACCCCGTCCCAATATTTGGCGGGCTAAAATTAAGGCAATCAGAGACTATGTTACCTTAAAAGGTTGGTCGATCAATATAAATGGGTAGGGCGAAGACGAATGGAATAAGTTTAAAGACACATTCGAGTCCGTAACATTACCATACATCCCGTGGTCAGCACTTAAGCCATCACACTGCCCCCCATGGATAGATAAGGAAGCCCGAATGCTGCTGAGGCGTAGGAAACGCTTCTCTAGCAATTTTTTGTTAAAAGACCACGAATTCCTTAAATGTGAATACCGAAAAACCCGGAATATGTGTAGAAAGACCACAGCTGAGGGCCGCATCACTTACGAAAGATAGTCGGTATACGATAGCGGTACCTGTCCAAAACGATTGTTGTATCTTTAACAACGATGTCTTATTTTGATGTTTCCTTCAGGATTAATAATCTTCGAGGCCGTAGCAAATAGTTGCAAAAACTGCGGTATAATAAAATCAATGTTGTTTCTTTATTTGAGTGGTCAATGACTGGAACGCCTTACCTGAACAAGTAATGTTAGCCTCATCAGTGAACATTTCCAGGAAGCTGAATTGTCATTGGGAAACAAGTTGCAAGGATTAGCACAGATTCACCGACCTACTATCCTTATGGCTGAAGGCTGATAGGAATGCAGAGTATTGAGCTGTCACAACAAACACAAAGGTTCTGAAGAATGTTTGATAAATATCAGAAGGGGTATTGTCATAAGAACTTTTAAATTATGAAAGAGGCGATAACAGTCACTATTGCTATGACGCAATATATTTCAATATTGTTTACAATAATATATGGACGTCAATCACTGGTTAAGTTATGTGACCTGACCAACCATAGCATAGAAATGAGTGGATAGTTTTTATGAAAACTAACTGGGATTATATGGCGGAAACAATTTTTAACTTGAAAAATAAAGTGGTTGAATATAAACAAATTAACCTACCTGGACCTGAGAGCATTGCTTTTATGGTGCCGCTTGTAAGAGCATGCTCTCGACGAACGTAGAACTCATGGTCATCTGACGATACGAGCTTTACATACATAGCATCTGCCCCTTCAGCACCCCCATACTTTTGTTCTGCACCAGCACTCGACTGAACCTCAGTCATTACAGTCAAGTAAAGCGCGAAAACCTAGACGCAAGCGGTGCGAGTGACCTACAAGGAGATAGTTTCAAATGAAGAGATACGAAATGGGATGAAGCCTACAAATTCAAATTTGTCAGACATAATTAGAAAAATATTTGTTCCTTAAAATCTGGGTCTCTACAGAGAGGTTATGGAGAAGTATGTTTCTTGTTATATTCCTCCTAGAGACTGTAGATCAGGACAATTTATATGATAGTAAGTTATCGAGGACTAGCACTTATAACAATTCTTCTTAGTACCTACATAACTAGGGAAATCGCTCAGTTTTTTTCCCAAAAGATTCAGAAAACTGGTTCTTGCCTATAGCTACCAGTAGAGTTTTGCAACTTACTGATTCAAACATTGAAAATATTTGACCAAATTTTTGTGCGAGCTCTCTTGTTTTCTACCTTGAGTGGCTCTCCTCTTAAGTTTTGCTTAATATTGAAACTTATCGGTGGTTTACTTGAGGAGAGATAACTATGGGCAATATTACTGTTGATGATGATATACCACCTAATCCTACCATGCTGCACTGGCTGTAAGTTAAGAGCTTCTGAGCGGGTTAAGTTGTGTTATTTTTGCAATTGAGTACCTTTCTATTTTCATTTTTTTGAATACACTTCAGAATAGCAGTATCCTTCTTGAGGTAAGGGGATGTAAGATATGACTTTCTCCCATATGAGGTTCTAGGTAAACAGTGAGACAATTTCGAATAATCCTATAATCAGGCTATCACCTGTTCTAAAGGAAACCCCGATAATAAATATACTTAGTTAGCTGAAGAATGTCTATGAGAAGAGATACCTAGAATATCCTAAACGTAGAAACGCTGGTCGTTCTTAGTAGTGGAAAGTGTAATACTAAGATCTAGGAATTACGTGGTATATGAATAATTATTGACGCCCATCACTGGCTTTTCGTGAGGGGCCTCCTTGAACAGTAGCAGTTCACAGTTTCTTTACTAAAGATAGGGCCCGTAATACCTAATTAGGGAGAAATAAAAATTTTAAAAAGTTAGTACTGGATGGTATTTTGAGTCCAAGAAAAAGAACCATGTTTTCTCACGAAGTTTTCCAGATTAATGTCTCAAACAAATTTGAAAGGTATTTAATTCGAAGAAAAGACAACACATATCTTGTAAGAACTATACTCGAAAGCACACCCTTCATGTTGGAATCCTAGTACTTCTTCTATTTCCGGGGGAAATAATGCGGAATTTCCACTTTATATCTCCAAGTATTTCGAATATTGCTCAATCGTCTACTTAAGTAGACAATTTTGGCATAAATATCCACCGATTTTTCTATTTTTCACCTAGACAAATGTTCGTAAAATATATGTATATTACGAACGTTTCAGTTTTCGTGTGGTATGTTCTGGGGATGATGGAGAACACAGGAGATGTTTGGGGTTAAGCCAAAGGTGTTTTTAGAGTGGATGCAAAATTAGAAAAATCGGTCTGTATATGGGCGAAAAGTAGACGATTCGGCGGATATTTAGGCGAAAAGTAGACAATTGAGCGATATTTGAAATGCGGAGCGACATAAAGAGGAACTTCCGTACTATTTTCCCTGGACAGGCGAAAAAGCAGACATTTTGGAGCATTTCCGCTGAAGATACCACGGGTATTGTAGTTTGACAACACTTTACCAGTGACACCTGTAATTGAATCGCGCCCACATAGTAAAATTAAAGGTCAGAAGCGAGGAGGTTGGAAGATATATTTGATGGGTTATCAATATATCGAGGACTGACTGATCTAAACTGGCTAGTGATCGTAGGAGATGTTTCGCACACCGTTCTGAAACGTGATCTGGTACGGATGCATGACCGAGCGCCTTCAGCTAAATGAGTCCGTTGAAGCTAATGTGGTCAGCATCCAATGTCGAATACTTACAGAGTTATTGATTTTGGGGATTCATTTACAGCTACACCGCATTCTTTCCCCCTTATTTTCAAATGTATTTTCCCCTATATTTCCCCTTTCTTCGTCTTTATTCGTTGTTCGGGTTTTAGATTAAATGTAAATGTAATCACACTCTAAAATTAATGTTTGTAAAACGCGATGCATTTCTCAGGTACAAGGTACTCAAAGTCAAATTTATTATGTGAAGTCAGAGTAAACAGTTGTAAACGTAAGCCTTTTGTTCTCAATAGATAAATCTGATAGTGATCACATAATTGATTAATTTCAATGTATTGGTGATCCACTTGTACTAAACACGGAAGCCCGTTAGGCGAAAGCTCCTTCTTACTGGTGGGAAATGGATAACGTGGAAACGTAAAAGACAAGGTAAGATACCTAAACAGAGCGCGCGTATAGTCGGCAAGTCCTTGTTGGACTCACGTCCTGAGCATCAGGTTACTCCGCTTAAGTCCAAATGTAAGAAAATATTTAGCCCTGTCGTGAATGGGAACATTCTGGCTTCACCAAATGTTGTTGTGAGTCACTCGCTCGACTCACACGACACTGTTAAAAAGAAAGCTAACATTAAGAAGCCAGTAGATAACATGCAGGACCTGACATCACGGTCGAAAGCCGTGAACACGAATTTTAGAGGAGTAAAACAGGTCCCTAGTGTAATCATTTGGAATCTAGAAGAATCGAAAGACGCCGACCCTGCTAAGAGACATGCCCACGATCTGCAGTTAGTGGGATCTGTCGTCAGAAGTGTACTGCCCGATGAGGTCTCAGGGGTACATATCACGAAAGTCATCAGACTCGGTAAATATGTTGGAGGCGAGACCGAACAAAGAAGGATCCTTAAATTAGTACTCGGTAATCTTGAGGAAAGAGACGTAGTACTGAATAACGTACGCAAAATTCGGGGCTCAAATATTCGTATTCGACCGGACTGGCCACGTGAGGATCGGGTCAAGTGGAAGAATGCCCTAACAGAGTTAAAAACTCGAAAGCTAAACGGTGAAACGAACCTTACGATTAAGGGTTTTCGGGTAGTCAGGTCTTGGAAGCCAATGCTTCTGAGATCTGTGTGGGTAGAACGTATGTTTCCAAAAACACCTAAAATGTGTGTTACACGAATGCCCGCAGTATTCGAAATAAGATATCTGAGCTAAGTTTGATGGTGGACGAATTAAATCCGGATATAATTGTTATCACCGAAACTTGGCTCACTGTAGATATAGACTGTTCTTCAGTCATTTCAGGCTACATCTGTATCAGAAGTGATAGAGTTATAAGTCGCAAGGGAGGAGGCATAATATTATATGTTAGGGACCACTTCCGCATACACTCCATCATATCGGAGGCGCATGTAAGTGGTACGTGTGAGGTAGTGTGTTGTACAATTAGGTCTAGAAACGGGTTAGTGACTATAGGAGGAATATATCGTAGTCCGTGTTGTCTCACTGATGACCTTATCATAAGACACGTCTGTTCTTGGAGTAAAGCAGAATGTTGTCTCATCGTTGGAGACTTCAATGCACCCCACATCAACTGGATAGAGCTCACAGCTCCAGGTGGGGGTTTCGATAGCATCCTTCTATCATCAATTATTCAATGTGCACTTGCACAATGTATCGTTAAGCCGACGCATATAGACTTGGAATATAATCCGTCATTGATAGACCTTGCCCTCACACACCAATTTGAAGATGTCGTCAACATTCAACACCTTCCCCCACTGGTGAATAGTGACCATGTCGTACTTTCCTTTAAGTTCCGGATACATGGTATAGAATTCGCACCTGTTCCACCCCGTCCTAATATCTGGAGAGCTAATATTCCGGCAATCAGGGACTATGCTATCTCGATTGACTGGTCGGTCGATGCTGTTGGATCGATCGACGATGCATGGAATAGGTTTAAGTCTACGTTCGAATCCGTAACCCAACCGTTTATCCCATGGTCAGCACGTAAGCTATCACATTGCCCTCCATGGATTAATAAGGAAACCCGGAAGCTGTCGAAGCGTTGGAAACACTTCTGTGACTTATTCTTGTCAACAGGTCAAGCATCATATTAGTGCGAATATAAAAAACCCGGAATATATGTAAAAAGATCATGGCTAAATCCCGCACGGCTTACGAACGACAGTTGGCATACGATAGCCGTACCCGTCCGAAGCGACTGATTTAGTACGTTAAAAGGCGGACGAAACGTAGTGATGGTATTTTCGTGCCTATTGATAGAAGAAACCAGAGAAGTAGTGAATAGGTCTTTATTTCGATCTTCGCGCAGTCACAGTGGAGCGTGGGATTATCTGTTCAGACAAACAAAGGCTCTCAACATTCAATATAAGATAATAGGGAATATAACGCTTACAAAAAGTAAGGAAGTGAATGAATACTTGAACAATACTGTTTTAGCATATGCTTGGTTGTTTGGGGTCAACTCTTAACCAACCAACCTGAGCTGTTACAGTATCCCCCCCGTTACTGTTAAGCGAAAATTCAGATTTATTGGCTGAATCTGATCTAGCGAAAGCGGAGACATTTGCTAACTATTTCAGTGAAGTCTACTCTACGTGTAGTGTTACAAATACTTGTTCCGTTGACAACGAGGTACCAGCCATAGGACCTTTACATGTGACAGAGGATATTGTTCTTCCTTTGATAACTAACCTCAAACCTTGTAAGAGTCCGGGCCCCGATAGGTTACACCCACGTTTGCTGTCGTCGCTTGCGGACATTATCTCAAGACCGCTCACGATGCTCTTCAACATGTCCCTTTCACAGGCTCAACTACCTAGAGACTGGAAAGATGCTATGGTCAGTCCTATATTTAAGGATGGTCAGAGACGGATCGTATCTAACTACCGGCCTGTTAGCCTGACCAACATAGTGGTTAAGTTACTTGAAAAATTAATTCAGACCAAGCTATTGAGTTACATAGATTCGTACAATCTGTTAACTCCCGAGCAACATGGGTTTCGTAACGAGCGTTCATGCCTAACTAACTTACTTACTGCGAGAGAGGATTGGACACCAGCCCTAGACAACGGCCTGTCTGTTGACGTGATATTCATAGATTTTAGCAAAGAGTTTGATAAGGTTTCACACTTGGGTCTTATGCAAGAGCTCTCGAGCTTTGGTATAACAGGTGCTATACAGGAATGGATAGGAAGCTTCTTATGTGACCGCAGACAGAGAGTGAAGGTCAATGGAACTCTATCCGAATGGAAACCGGTCAAAAGTGGTGTACCCCAAGGCACCATCTTAGGCCCTTTACTTTTCCTTCTGTATATTAATGAACTACCTTTATTACTTAAGTCGTCGACATTATTGTTTGCGGATGATGTTAAAATCTGGAGAACAATAAGAAGTGAGACTGATCGTTGTCATCTGCAAGCTGATTTAAACGAATTAGTTAGATGGGCTCATGATTGGGGCTTGGAAGTTAATTCCAGGAAGAGCGTGTTCATGCACATCGGGCACGATATTAGTTACTATTATACCACTAATGGTACATCTCTTCCTCGCGTTCAAGAACATAAAGACTTAGGAGTAACTGTAAGTCATGACTTGAAAACTACTACGCACTGCAATGCGGTTGCTTCCAAAGGCTATCGAGCGCTATGGTCGCTTCGCAGAGCATTTAAATGCTTTGACGAGGTGATGTTTCGAATTTGATGTCCCACCTATGTAAGGCCACACTTAGAATACTTTATCCAAGCAGCTAGCCCATGTCTGATAAAGGATACTAAATCACTTGGGCGTGTCCAGCGTGTGGGGACAAAATTAGTGAAGGGTCTTTCTAAACTCTCTTACAATGAGCATTTGAAACGTCTAAACCTTTTCCCCTTGTCTTATAGTAGGACACGAGGTGACCTTATACTGGCATTTCGTATCTTTAATTATGATTAGGGTGTTAATATGTCTTATCTTTTTGCTCCCTCCAGCACTAATAATCTCTGAGGTCATAGCAAGAAGGTTCTGAAACCGCGATCTAATAAACTGAAGGTGGGGTTCCGTTTTTCCCATCGACTGGTCAATACGGCGCGCTATTTAAAAAGGACAGTGGTATTTTTCCTCGTTGAGTAAATTCTATTGTTCTGATCGTTGTTAACGTATCAAGACTACTGTTTATAATTTGATTGAATTTCTTTCAGTTAAAGTATTCGTTCAGAGTATCATTTTTGGTCTCTAAAAATGTTTATCGTCGGTACTCTAGAGTACCTTGTTTCCTCTATTGTATCCGTTAGCACTTTGGTCCTAACTATTTACAGTCTTTCTATTTTTTGGCCAAAGTTCACTCTTTTCCCCTCAACTGACTGGAAGGTGCACCAAAAGCATTTGCCAGCGTTCGTGCCGTTGACAGCGGCATGCAGTGTGACGAGTGCAAAGGATGGTACCACGAATTTTGCACTAATCTAACGCCTGCGGCTTTTAAGCGGTTCAGTAAGAATGGATGCATATGGCTATGTCAACAGTGCTGTTTGGATGCAAATAGCCTGTTAACCGAGGCCATCTCAATGGTCAATGCCGCAAAAAAGTGTCTCGGCAAGCGCGGTTGGAACACATCGGTCAGAACTCAATCTGTCGACACGCAGATTGACATAAGGCAGGCCCAAATGAGTCCAAGAAATGCTGACCCACACTGTCCAAAGGAGGAAGGACAGCCTCCAAAGAGGTCTGTCACAACTAGAAACTCGCGAAAAAAGTCTCCTCTGTCCCTCGTATCAAAAATGGTACTCAGAAGGGAACTTCCGGAACCCAAAATCGCAAGGCTCGATCGGTTTCCAGCGCGAAAGACGATCCAACCTCCCAAGTCGTCCCTAACCTTCCGGAATCCCATAGTACGCCTGACGCGACTGTGGTTACTACTCCAAAGAACGTCGACGATTGGGTACGGGTCGTAAGGAAAAAACGGCAAAATGACGTAAAAGGGAATCCTGCCCCCACCAAAAGGGTCGAAAAGCCAAAGTTTGATCACAGCGACAGATCAGTCATTTTCCATAGAGTCAAGGGGAGTAAGAGTTCAGAACCGAAAGCTCGTTTTGAGCACGACATTGTGTTGATAAAACAACTACCCAACCAAGTTATGCCCCAAAACATCTCCGTAGTCACCTTGCTAAAGGTGTATAGACTAGGAAACCTAGCGCATCCGAAGCCAAATCAGTCTAGACTGCTCAAAGTCGCTTTCAAATCCCCGAACGAACGCGACTTAATCTTAGAAAATGGACACAAATTAAAGGGTTCAGGAGTTTTTCTCCGTAAGGACTTACCGTTGGCGGACCGTGTAAAAAGACGGGAAGCCGAAAAAGAACTACAGCTCAGATTAGACGCTGGTGAAAAAGACCTGAAAGTTGTAAATTTTCGGGTTGTGAGGCTTCGACAGAGGATGATGCCAAAGCCAGTCTGGGTGAAGCACGAGGCCGCTTAAATAGGCTTCGGATCTGTTATACCAATGCCCGGAGCTTACTCAATAAGCTACCGGAACTAGGTGTACAGATTGACTCAACTAGGCCAGACATAACCGCAGTCACAGAAACATGGCTGACGCCGTCTATAGATAGTAGGGAACTTGATTTCGAGGGTTTTACATTAGTAAGGGCCGATAGAATACAAACACGTAAAGGAGGGGGAGTAGCTCTAATCATTAGGAATACTATTCCATTCACCATTATCGACAGTGTATCCCATGAGAGTGGGACGTATGAATTAGTTAGCTGCCACCTGAAATGCAGAGGACAAGAGTTGCTGCTTAGTTTGATCTATCGCAGTCCAAGCTGTGAGGTGAACGAGGTCCTGCTAAGCAGTCTCAACACTTTATCACGAAGTGATCGATGTCTAATCCTAGGGGACTTTAATGTACCCATGGTGGACTGGGGAAATCTGAGGACTGAATCATCAGCACATTCCTTCGAACAGGAACTAGTTGATGCGGTAATCACATGTGCCCTAGTGCAACACGTGAAGGAAGCAACTAGGTACGACCCGGGTTCTGCATCATCCTTACTAGATCTTATATTGATTCATTATGAGGATGACGTTGCAAACCTGGATTACATACCACCCCTAGGCAAAAGTGATCATGCAGTTTTAACCTTTGACTTCCATATAACTGTCGATCACGAGCACACCTCAGCCCAATCCAGACCTAACGTCTGGAAAGCAAACATACCAGACATCATGAAATCAGCATCATCAGTAGATTGGAAAATAGACCCAGAGTCATCAATCGAAACGGCTTGGGACGTATTCCGGAATTTATACTTAAAAGTTACCGCCCCCCACATCCCTTGGACTAAACCTAGGGGGCCGAGAAACTCTCCACCGTGGTTCAGTAGGGAGGTTCGCATCCTTCTCCGTAAAAGAAGGAAAATGTGGGATAGATTTAAGTTACTGGGGACTGACGAGGCAAAATCTCAGTATTAAAAGGCTCGAAATACCTGTGACTCGACCCTCCGTAAGGCCAGAAAGCTGTACGAAGAGAAAATCGCTAAGGAATCCATAGAATGTCCTAAACGCCTGTATTCGTATATAAACCAAAGGGTAAAAAGAAGAAGAAATGTTCCTTCACTATGGAGAGACAGTACTGCCTCATCACTAGTGGAGGACGACTTTGGCAAAGCTCAAGTATTCTCCAAATACTTTAGCAATGTATACACCATAGAAACACCCTTCTCACCAGTCCATGAAAATCCCCCACACTAGCACTGGACAGCGTGACCATTAAAGAACTTGATGTCTTTGGTCTGCTAGTTAAGCTTGACATAGGTAAATCCACTGAACCCGATGAACTGCATCCTAGGTTACTAAAGGAATTAGCTAACTTTGTTGCGAACCCTTTAAGTGTATGTTTTAATCTATCCGTAACCCAGGGTCGTCTACCAAAAGACTGGAAGAACGCCATGGTAAGTCCAGTCTTCAAAACAGGTACAAAACATAAGCCTGAGAATTACCGACCAATTAGCCTAACTAGTGTGGTTGTTAAAATCTTAGAAAAGATTATTCGGAAGGAGCTGTTAAAGTATCTCGATGAAAACCGGATCCTCTCGGAAAAGCAGCATGGTTTTAGAACAGGTTACTCTTGTCTCACAAACTTATTAGTCGCTTGTGAAAGCTGGTGCGCTCTTAAAGACCAAAAGTTACCTACAGACGTAGCTTACATCGATTTCAGCAAAGCTTTCGACAAAGTTCCGCATAACCGGCTGTTATATAAGCTAAGGGATGTCGGGATTGAAGGCAATCTATTGATGTGGATAAAAGACCCCCTAGTTGGGCGTCAACAAAGAGTAAGGGTGAACTCCAAGTTGTCTAGCTGGGAAACTGTGCTTAGTGGAGTCCCCCAGGGTACAGTTTTGGGGCCAGTGTTATTCCTCCTGTACGTAAATGACCTCCCTCGTCTACTATCGTCATCAGTCTTACTCTATGCTGACGATGTCAAGATATGGAGAGCGATACAAAGCAAGGGCGATAGCTTAGAACTCCAAAATGACCTGGAGAGATTATCTGAATGGTCCCAAACCTGGCAATTGCCGATAAACACTTCCAAGTGTATTGTGATGCATATTGGCCACCAGGGTACAGATACATACACGATGAATAACACTGAGTTACCTATTGTCCAGGCACACAATGACTTAGAAGTCATCGTTAGTCAAGACCTAAAGACTACTGCACACTGCCGTGCAATAGCCACCAAAGGTTTTAGGACTTTATGGTCCATACGCAGGGCTTTTAGGCATCTCGACGCTAAAACGTTTCTGACTTTGTATACAGTGTTCGTACGTCCTAAACTTGATTACTGCTTACAAGCAGCTAGCCCCTGCCTAAAAAAAGACAGTGAACTCTTGGAAAGGGTTCAGAGAACAGCAACTAGGCTGATTCCCGGAATAGCGAAGCTCCCGTATGGTACTAGACTGACCAAGCTAAACCTATTCCCGCTGTCATATAGAAGAATCAGAGGCGACTTGATTACAGTTTTCACATTGCTTAATCACAAATTTGCACCTGATATGCTCTCATTTTTCTTGTCTTCCAAAACAGGAAATCTACGAGGACACTCCAAAAATGTTCACAAGCCCAGAACGAATTACTTGTCAGCTGACTACCGACTTTCCCATCGAATCATCAACGAGTGGAATTCATTACCTTAGCACGTGGTTGAGGCTCCATCCGTCGACTCCTTCAAAAGAAAGTTGTGTCGGCTGAGAGACCATCATTGCCAGGACTAACACAGGCCATCAAGCCTCCTGTCCTCTCCAAACTGAAACTGAAACTGAATGACTGGAGCGCATTACCAGAACAAGTGGTATCAGCACCATTAGTGAACATTTTCAAGAAGAAGCTGGACCTTCGCTGGAAGGAAATCTGTCAGGGTTTACACAGGTTCATCAACCTACTATCCTTATTACTGAAGACTCTTTCGTCCACAACCACTTGATCCACTTGATCTCTCCATACCTTCCAAAATTATGGAATCCCTAGTATACGACGGTATACTAGAATACTTATCATCCTCAAAGTTCTTCTCGCCTCAACAGCATGGTTTCAGAAAAGGTCATTCTTGTATGACCAACCTGCTGACTGCGGTGGATAGATGGACAACCATCCTTGATCGCAAGGGGAAGGTTGACGTTATCTATCTGGACTTCTCCAAAGCTTTTGATAGGGTCAACCACGCATGTCTTATCAAGAAGCTTGGACGATTGGGTATAAAACCCCCTTTGATTGATTGGCTCTCTTCATATTTAGAAAACCGACACTTTAAGGTCAGGGTTAACTTCACTCTCTCTCAGGCTATGGAATGTCCTAGTGGGGTCCCCCAGGGCTCAATACTAGGACCTCTTCCATTCCTGATTTATATTAAAGATCTTCCTCAACAAGTTTCATCTGACTTATTGCTTTTTGCCGATGATGTGAAACTTTGGAGAGAGATACGTAATCAAAATGATATACTAGTTCTTCAGGAGGATCTGATCCGACTTCAAAGTTGGGCAGACGACAACGGACTTACCTTCAACACTTCAAAGTGCAAGGTAGTCCATCTGAGACATGTTGCAGACTATAGTTATAACTTAGGTAACTCCCGTCTAGAAGTTTCCCAAGTTGAAAAAGATTTAGGAGTGTTGGTACCCTACGACCTGAAATCGTATGCGAACTGTGACAAAAATGCCTCTCAAGCAAACCTTGCACTGGTAATATTGAAGCGCATTTTTGGCCAGTTTGACGGTAGAACCTTCCATATAATCTTCAACAGTTTTATTCGTCCCCATTTAGAGTACGGGAACATAGTATTTCCTCCCTCCCTCCAAAAGGATAAGGACACTCTGGAACGTATACAACGTCGAGCCACGAAATCAGTTCGGGGACTCAAATTCAAACCTTATGAAGAGCGCCTCAAATCACTTAACTTTTACCCGTTAGAGTACAGGCGTCTTAGAGGTGATCTTCTTATGACTTATAGTATCCTTAATACTTCTGGTCATCCCCTTAAACATCTTCTTAAGCTTAGTCATAACACTAACCTGAGAGGTAACACCCAGAAATTGGAGACCCTACATAGCAGAACAGACTGTAGACACAACTTCTACTCCGTTAGAGTTGTCAAGTGCTGGAGTTCGCTGCCGACTGAGCTAGTCTAAGCGACCTCCCAGGAGTCCTTTAAGAGGAAACTTGATTTATTCTTAAGGACTAAGGATAACATATTATTATGATTTACCAAATTCTTTTTTTTCCTCTATTATCGTTCATATACCTAGGTTCTTGCCTGGAGGTATTGGTGATCCACTGCTACCAGACACGGAAGCCCGTTAAGCGAAAGCTTCTTCTATTCCGTCCTCAATCATTTGAACTATTTGATCCATTTAGGCGTTAGCGCGTTCTACGTCTTTTGCGTTACAAAGGCTAGGAGTTGTGCAGTTTTTATTACTTGTTGGCTTACCTAAAGCACGCTGCCGAATAAGCAGAAGTATGAAAGTTGGTTCTGGGTCATAAGGCGTAAGAAATTTAATTTGAGACTTGACTGATAATACGGAAGGTTAATAAAGGAGAAATAATGGGGAATTTTGTGAAATACTAAGGAAATTCCTTAGGAAATGTTTTTGTGAATATGAGCGAAAATACATCAGGTTTTCGCTTTTTTCCCAGACCTATGGGAATAGTTGGTTTCCTCCTGTGAATTTCCCTATCAAGTGGAAATATCTAGAAATAAACGTTCGTTTTTATTTGTCAAATGTGAAAATGGAAATTTCATACTATATAGCAATTAACTACTTGACCCTCGCCAAGATTTCCTCCGGATTGTCTACCTTCCTTTTATATTTACTTTTTAAGCCGTTGAATTTATGTGTTATTAATAGACTAGTCCACTACCATCTTTATACATAGGTAGTTTGCCTTCAATTCCTTAGGGCAACCTGATTTTCTACGCACTCTAAATGGTTCGTAAACGTAGTTTGTCTAAAGAAAATAGTAACACGTTTTGCTTGGATAGTCTATAGTATTTACCTACAGGTGATAGTTAAACGTCAAATTTTTGACTAGTAGATATGATTATCTTTAACCATTCCGTAAAAGGAGAAAGGATATAACTAAACTGTGGTTTGATAAACGTATTTATTTATTAGGAATTCTCTTTAGTTCAAACAAAGTACTAATGCATACCAGGGTTTATCTGCTATACGTAGGTCGGTTCAACGCACTCTAAGCAATCGAGATTAGTTTTAGTTTTAAGAATGTTTATTTAATGAAAGCGGGTAACATTATGGGGGATTGGCGCGACAAAAGCGCTTTTAATAAGAAACAGCATCGTCACTTGGATTTTGAAATGGAACAGCGATTGACAGTAGTGTATATGTTTACGTAAAATGTATGTTTCAAATTTGTTACCAAATAAGAGTAAATTTACTGTGTTATCATAAGGGTTTGATAACGGCTTCAAAAAAAATACCTGGAAAGCTGAAGTTTATAGTGTAGATGGTCACTTACATTATTCTCCTATAATAACGCTTGTTCGTTGAGGTTCCCTTAGGTAGCGACGTCGCAGACTATTGCAAAATCGTTTACACTAATACCGAAGATAATATAATACAAATCCGAGTTAGGGACACATTTTCGAATGTGGGTACTAATTGACCCCGGATATATTCACAGAAACACAAGGTGCAACGACATTCTACAATAATTCTTGCTAAGTGCAAAAGCTACGAGGGCTTATGAAGACCTTCTAAATCCTAGAGCAGAGTTAAAATAGTTTGAATGATTTATTCTGTTTGGCGATTTTTTGGCGAGTTGGTTTTCTACTGGAAGGGGACGCTAACTATACGCTCAACCCTCCTCCTTTATCCGGGCTTGGAATCGGCGGTAGCCCCAGAGGGGCTCCAGGCGGAGTTAAAAACCACGAGGGACTAGATCACTTTTCTATCTGTTCGAGGCTGACAACGGAACGACTAATGCTTCCAGTGATGTGCTGGGTTTCAGGAGCAAAAGTGACTACAGCAGC
This sequence comes from Schistosoma mansoni, assembly GCF_000237925.1. Classification (NCBI taxonomy): domain Eukaryota; kingdom Metazoa; phylum Platyhelminthes; class Trematoda; order Strigeidida; family Schistosomatidae; genus Schistosoma; species Schistosoma mansoni. The sequence goes on along the minus strand of NC_031500.1, from coordinate 18,134,121 downwards.
AGGCATGTGGACTTATCAGAATTCTCCGTCATTTAGTAGTACGAATATTGTCAATAAAATGTTCTGTATTAATGATGAGAGTTACACTTTGGGTGGAGTGAGCAAAATAATGGAGATTGGTGAGATAGTAGTATACAAGCAGGAATACAAGTTAGCTAGGTATTAAAATAGGAATCAGAAACCAAAGCGTTTACAATGACATGTTAAAACCTAGAGGGTGATGAATGATTGCATCCACAACTGGTCGATGTACTATAAGCCATCTCACGCAACGTTTTCAGTTTCGGATTAAAATTATCGTTCCGGATCCAACTGGAAGGTTCATACTATCCGTAGCTGATGTTTTTCCTTGGTTTTCAAATGCTCAGGATTTGTTCAGCCCACTCTTATTTGTTAGCTTACATAGAACAATAGGGTAAACGACTACTCAAAGTGTATGAAAGATTTCTCAATAAATGAAGTCTCACATTATCAACTTATCTAGCAATTCTACACAGTAGTCCATGTCTAACATCATCATTGTTCATCCACTAATTGCAATAGTCACATTTACGATCAAATAATAACAATCTAATCATTTCTTTTACCTTCATATACTATGTTTCAAGTCTAAGAAACGATAAAGTCTGAAAAGCTGCACAATTTTCTGGTTTTTGTGATAAATAGGAACCCCATTGTCTACGTTATCAGTAGCGGAAATCGGGTACTCAAATTTGTATTTAGTGAATAAGTTGATAGTATGCAGAATGGCTAATATGGTTGAAAATTGTCCACCATGACTCATTTCATATCTCTCTCTAAATTGTACACAACCTATCTTTTTTTCATATATTTGTTCGCTTTAAACTGATTAATATTATTATTTGGACACAAACGTTGGTACAAGAGAGCATCGAATACATATGTGCCACACAGTTATTATTTGTGTGTAAGGGCTGTGGTACTGCCCGGGTGCCCAGGCCGAAGCAAGTGGTTTTCTTAGGTAGCCACTGCCCGAGCCTTTAACCTCGAAGTCTAATCCGCGAGACAGTGGAGCAACTTTGGGAGATGCAGTCCCATGGTGGCCGGTGCCCGACAATAGGTTTATACGCCATTTGTTCCCTCATGATCCTGGAGTCCACGTAGACTTCTGGGTTTTCAAACTCCCCTAGGTGGATCCTCCATATCTACTGACCCGGTTAAAGCACCGTACATTCGGTTCTTGTCCTCTCAATTTCGTAAACAATACCCCCCACCACGAGAAGGCATTGGGTCGGACTTCGCCGACAGTGTCTGTATACGTGTGGTCATGTGAAAGCGTTTTGAGAGGGGGAGCTGATTCTCCTCGACTCCGACCGTACCAGGAAATTTGGGGGCTGATGTTCTCGTTTGTTTTGGTAAAAAGGTATGGCTAATTTTTTGTGTTGATGTCTATGTATATGGAGTTAATTTAATGTATTTTATTTTAGAAAATGAAACTGTGTACCAATCCTAGTTTAGTCATCCCATATGGACCTCATTCTTCAGGGCAGTGTGGTTATTGTAAAAATAGTTCCGACGACAAAAAGACTAATTGGGGTAACACTATACAACTTTAGGAAAACACGTATTAATATGTTTTTTTTTCATCAAAGGTATGATGGCTGAACGACTTACTGTTTCAGATTATCAATATATGATCGATCGAGGATGGCGTCGGTATGCTCTTTTTTTCAATTGCTGATATAACTGTTTACAGGTCAGGTACTTACTGTTATAAACCTTTGAATGATATTACTTGTTGTCCATCATATACTATTCGATGTGATGCATTACAATTCCATTTAAAGAAATCACATAAAAGAGTGTTGAAAAATATGTATAATTTTTTAAAATTTGGACAGTTACCTCATAGAAAAATGTCTCATCCAAAAGAGGATCCTAATAATCTTAGAATAGACGATCATCGTATATTTGTTTCTGAGGAAAAAGCACCGCCCGTTTTATCGTTTAAAAATGGTAAATTGATTATTAGCTTTATGTTGGTAACTATATGTATTGTTCTGTTGTCATTGTTTTAATTATAAACATACGAGTGTCAGTCGTCAGTCATAATCAATATAACGTGTGGTAAAATTACGTATGACTATTTTATTGAAGATAGCAGAAATCCTTGACTATTGGTGTGTACTTGTGTTCGTAGGTCTTATTCCCCAAATCATTCTTTTTTCTCAAATCACAGTGTAGCAGTTATGCCGTAGTCATTCAAAACATACGTACGTCCAAACACTTCATATCTCGACGTACAATTTTGCCTATGGTAGGGGGATGTTGGACGAAATCTAGGGTTACTCAGATCTAACAATGGAATCAATCCATAAAACGATTGATTGTTGAGCTGAGTGGCATTAGCATGTTCAGATTATCTGATGTGATTCTGGGCAATGACTGCGACTAGGCGTTGAAGAGATCGGGTGACATGGTACAGAATTGATTTTGATGCTATTTTTGCATTCACTTTTTGTCTTCCCTCATATATTGAGTTCCGAGATACTCTTTAATTTCTAAATTCATCGTTTTTTGGTTGTATTTCCTAACATTTAATCTTCATTGCTGTTATAATTTCAACTCTTGCTATTCATCTTGTTTTGTCAATGTGATATAGAAACTTGGTCTGACACAGGTTAGTTTCAAACTTGATTTTGGTCATGGCTGACATCAAAAGTAAGGACGTTAAGTTGTCTAACTAAAGTCGGTCCATGATGTAAAACCATAAATTTAACAATTTCTAATGACCCTTCACACTAATTACTGTTTATACTTAACAATTTAATGTTAAACAGTCATCGCAGTTCAACAAAATGAAGAGAAAACTAAAAACCAAACAAATATATATCAAACAGATTGTTTCAGCGATAAAGTATCTTCATCATCAACAAAGAACGCTCCTAGTACATCACATACACTAAATACACCAAATAATAATGATGATAATAATGTGGAATTTCAAAGTATTTCATCAAGTAATAGAATTCAAAGTTCATCGTCGTATGGCAGTCACAAAATGAAAGCTCATCTTCGTCGTTGGTTAGCTAAACAAGAACATTTACGTCATAGAAGCCTAAAAGAGAATCGTTCATTTGAAATTTTGCTTCAGGTATTATTTTCTAGTATATTTTTCAAAAGAAGATATTGTAAATTTTCTTTTATGTTGTGAAGTTAAAGATGGTAGTTGGCAAATAGATTGTTTAACTAACTATGTAATGTGAATACTCGACTTGTAACTAAATAATCCATGGTTTGAAATCCGTTCATCAGTCTTTGATATGAAGTAGAAAACTTATGTTTACTGAGACCAACACTAACTGCAGTACTATAATTGTGTACTTAACTTAGACTGGCCTGCTTCGGTCTTGGCACCCGAGCAGTACCCCAGCCCTTACACAAGTCGAATGATTTATGTGACGCATATGTATATGGTGCCTCATTGTACCAATGTTTATGTGTTTAAATAAATAAATAAAACAGACTGGGTGTAATGGGTATTTGTGTATACTTACCCATATAAATTAATTATGGAAAGTATATGCTTAAACCGTTCGAAGTGAGAGAAACGGCTCTTTTTATTAGTGTTACATTTTACTTGCTGGTTTGGGAGTCTCTGTAATATGTTATTCATTGTCAGCTATTGAGTAATCACATTGGAACCTTTTTATCTAACTTAGTGTAAACAAGCGTATACTTTGCAGATGTACATCTAGACTACGGAAATATTTAAAAATATATCAAGAGACTATAATATGAAGTAACAATGCACTAAACAACTGTTTTGTTCTACGCGTGCTTGTTTGCGAGCTATACTTTAAAGTTTAAACCATCCAGAATTCAACTATTGGGTTGTTGGTTTAATATGCTACTTCACCTACTTTAGTTCAGTCAACTATATATCAGTAGTTGTTCTCACCCACATACTATCATTATCAGTTGTTGAAGGCTCTGGGTTACACACCTGAGAGCCACTTGAATATGTGTTTTGTGCTGTTTAGTACTCATCAGCGAGGTGTAGCTGTATTCTTATGGGAAATGATACTTCATCGCAGATTCGACCCCGTGTCATTCAGCTTTACAGTCTGAGACGTAACCACTTATCGATTATGATCGCGACTAACCTGTAGAAAAGACTAAAATATTTACGATTTTCCGGTCACTGAGCAGTGACCAATATCGTGTTCGTCAACCCTTTTTTAATGCTGATCGGATTCTATTTCAGTGTCTCCTGTCGATCTCTTCCAATCACCTGATATACCAATATGGTACACGTGACATCAAGTCACTTAGGCTGGTGATCATATTGCAACTTAATCGATAGAATTCAATCAGTATTAAAGGACTAGACAAACATGACATTAATCGCTACTCCAAAAATCAACCAATTGTAAGTGTTGCTAACTAACTAACTAAAAACAAACATTTTTCATCCTGAAAAGTTTTCAATTGTTTCTCATTTGTTGCTGTTATTGCTACCAGGAGTATTATGAAAGACGTCAGAAACGTTTAGATAAAAATAAACCAAAACAAATCGAAGATTTTCTACAATCTGAACCAAACAAAGGGGAAGGGAAGCACTTTATCGAAGTACGTATGCAAATTTTCGTTTTTTTTATTCTAATGGAAAGAATGATATTTATACCACTAATTCATAAAATTTATAATTATTTGCTTCACTTTATTCTGGAATCCTTTAATTGATTGATGGCTTATGCCATTATCTGGGTTTCGAACTCTACATCCATTAATTCAAATCTTATACTATTTTTCATAGTTGAAATCATGAGTCAATTAAAGCTAGACTCATGATTTCAACTTTGAAAAGTACTGAAATCTCCACAAATCCCCTTCTGATTATAATCATATGCTCACTAGTGACTGACTTCAAGATACATGTCCTGGAGTTCTAGTGGGAAGCAGTGACCAGTGGAGTTCAACCGCGTCTGTTGTAAGATAACAACTCACTGAAGACAATTAGTGAACGGTTGATCAAACTTAGTGGATTGGTTTAAGTTAGACATTAACACCGTTGGATGCCGGCCGGCTCAGTGGTCTATCGGTTAAATGCTCTAGCGCGAGACTGGTAGGTCCTGGGTTCGAATCTCGCGAGTGTGGGATCGTGGATGCGCACTGCTGAGGAGTCCCATAATAGGACGAAGCGGCCGTCCAGTGCTTTCAGGTTTTCGATGGTGGTCTAGCTTCAATTGATTCATGATTTCAACTATGAAAAATACTGAAATCTTCACAAATCCCCTTCTTATACTATTTTTTTTCATATCAAAAAGCTTGTGGTCAAATTCCATTGTATGGTTCTCGTTCATTCATTCATCATTTAGACATTGAAATTTAAACATAATCATGGACAACAGTTCCACTGGAATATGGACTCTCAGTATTATATGATGACAAGCAGATTTCCTGGATTTTATAGATTTATTATATTTATATATGCCATAAATATATTAAAAGTTAGGTTTTCACACTTACGTCTAAGACACTGAGATGCGTTCCGACATAAGTGTTCTCTCTCTGTTGAAAGCGTGAATCAATTGAAGTTAGACCACCAGGGAAAACCTGGAAGCATTAGACGGCTGTTTCGTCCTAGTATGGGACTCAGAAATGCACATCCACGATCTCGCATATGGAATTTGAAATCAGGACCTATCGGTCTCATTCGCGAGCGCTTAATCTATAGATCACTGAGCCGGCAACCAATGGTGTTAATGTCTAACTTCAACCAATCCACGAAATTCTGCAACTATCCACCGTTGTCTTTAGTGAGTAACTGCCTCTACAACAGATATGGTTGAACTTCACTGGCCACAGTTTCTCACTAAAACTCCAGGAAATACCTCATGAAGGCGGTCACTAGTGAGCACATGATGATTATCATCAAAATGGGTTTTTTGTGGATTGTAGTAGTTGATAATGGTTGAAATGGTTGATATATGCCGGAGTACTAGGCAAATATAAAAAATCGGTTGAGGTAGTAAATCTGCCTCGACTGAGGCAACTGGGATATGTGTATTGTATTTCCAACCTCAGATTACCTCGATAAATAATATTTATTGGTGTATGAGGAGGTTGTAAGTTAGTAGTGAGTAAATGAAGACATGACATTAGTTTGTGAGGTCATTGATTATCTGTAAAGGTACAGACCACCATTAAATTTATTGTGTTACTGGTTAATATAGTATCGGTCAGAGTAAACTGTCGCTTTTAACATACTTGATACTATGTCTTGGTCAGTGACAATACCCGTCAAGACTATAATTCATAGGTAAACCAATTGGATTTAAGAGAGTGAGTCTCCGACTTTGCTGCGAAATCCATTCATCCATATGGCTAAATAACATTTTGGCATTATAGCTTATGTCAGTTCGTGATGAAAACCCTAACTCTAATTATTAAAACATGTCTAAGCTACTGAAGTGGGCGAACACACTGATAAATATGAAAATTACCAATGTAGTGTTGCCATCCTATATCAGTAATCCTTCAGCGATGACAACTATCAAACACAGAGAGTCGCCTAAAATCTTCATCTCGGGGAGAGGGTTTCACAAAAATTGTGCAGAAATGCTCTCACCGACTCGTTTTAAGCCCGATATTTTACAACTAAACTAACACCACAACGAATCAAAGATGATCCAGATTGGTATACACTGCTCTGGCTTTCCCTTTGCGCAGATTGATTTCATTAGATACACCACAAGTAAGACTTACACAAATACCCAGATATATGAACTTTTCGACTATTTCTAACGGCCCTCTATAAAGTGTGACTGCAGATGCATGCTCTTGTCAGCTTTGTAAAAGTACTTTGGTTTTGCTAGGTGTAGAGTACATGCCATCTGATTCTTTAAGTATCTATATTTTATTGATTTTCGAGGTATTTGGTAACAAAATATTTATTATTAGAAGGGGTTTTGTGGAGATTTAGTATTTTCAAAGTCGAAAGCGTGAGTCAATTGAAGCTAGACTAACAAGGAAAAACCTGGAAGCACTGGATGGCCGTTTCGTCCTATTGTGGGACTCATGGGACTGCTTAAAATGAATGCATATGAATCCATATTTTGATACATGTTATCAAATGGTTGCTACTCCATTGGTCATGATCATTGACCATATCTCAAGGAAATAGTCATTCGCTTCCATAGACAGATATTTCGTCTTTATTTAGGAACCTATAGATTTCTTTCAATATACTCTCGCGTTAGCTAGTACTATACGTTCCAGGTAGATGTTGATTAGAGATGCGTAACACATATACAGTACAGTAGATGCTACATATTTGTACAAAGTTATACATTACTTATGAGTAACTACCATCATTACTACAATTATACCATTCAAACTGAGGTAGTTAAACCTGGTAGGGTTCACACTCATTGCAACCTAGTAGTTGAAAGAGTAATATTTCACTATTATATTGTTTAATATTCATTAGGCGTTATATTTCACTCGGCTATTTCCAAATAATGACTAGAATCGGGCGGGAACCTCGTATATTTTAATAATCCAAACTACGGAGATATATCATTACAATTGTAGTTTATATGTGATTTTTATAAGAATCTTCTAGTATCCTTTAAACTTATCCACTAGCTCATTCCAATTTGATCCTGATACTGAAATGCAATATATGCATTCAGGGCTCTATCTTTCTAACAAGTAAGGTAAATTCACTTAGTATTGTTTGTTTAAATCTTCCCATTAATGGTTAGGACTGCAACTGGTCAGTCTCTAATTGGCATATGTGCATACTGTGCGTACTACCTCGATATAGCCTTATTTCACAAGGATTGTAAGCAAAGATGGATAGTGGCCGGCAGTGGAATCCAGGATGTGCATTTCGTCCTATTCTGGACTCGTCAGCTGGACGTACCTGCATTTCAGAGTTGATGTTCACTGTAGGACTCGAACCCAGTACCTTTCGCACAAACGCCATCACGTTATCCACTCAGCTACTGAGTCCTGATAGCCACTTGCTTGTGCAATGGGGTGAAGTTTAAATTCACATAGTATTGTTTGTTTGAATCTTCCGATTGATGTTTTAGGACTGCAATTGGTCAGTGTCTAATTGGCGAAAGGTACTGGGTTGGAGTCCCAGAGTGAACATCAAGTCTGAGATGCAGGTACGTCCAGCTGACGAGTCCCGAATAGGACGAAACGCACATCCTGAACTCCACTGCTAGCCACTATACATCTTTGCTTACAAAGTAAGATAAATGTTTCAAGTACTGATAGACCATTTACTATTTACTATTTACTATCTTTATTTCATCTTTATCAATCTCTGCATCTGATAATATCACTATTCTTTTGTAATTAATCATTCTCATATTACAGATTCGTTTAATACGTACATCTTCACCAACAGATATCGATTATGAATCCCGTATAAAATTATCTCATAAAATTTATGAACAATATCAAATTCACATACATAATGATGATAAAGAAGATTGTACTTGGGAGAGATTTCAACGTTTCTTAGTTAAATCACCATTAGTATTGGTAAGAAATATAATAATAATGATAATAATAATGCCCTGGTACTGTCGAGAGTGGGGAGAGTCATCTCTCCCTCTCAAAATGCTCTCACATGGTCAGCGAATATATAGCCTCTGCCAGGGAAGTCCTACTCACTGCCTTCTCGTGGCGGGGGTGTTGTTTAAGAATTTGAGGGGACGAAAAGCGAATGTCCGGCACCTTAGCTGGGTTGGTGGACACGCAAAGGGGCACCAGGTACATGTGCGCCACACAAATCTCATTTGATTTGTGTGAGGGCTGTGATACTACCCAGGTGTTCAAACCGAAACAGGTGGTTTTCTAAGGTGGCCACACCCGGAGCCTTTGACCTAAAGATCTGATCCACAAGGCAATGGAGCATCGTAAGGAGATGCAGTCTCATGGTAGCCGGTGACCAACGATTGATTCATATGCCATCTATTCGTTCAGAATACTGGAGCCCATATGCACTATTGGTTTGGAATCAGGGCTTCCCAACTCCCCTACGTGGACTTTCTGTGTCTACCAACCTGGTTAAAGTGCCGGACATTCGCTTTTCGTCCTCTCAATTTCATAAACACCCCTGCCACTAGAAGGCAATGAGTAGAACTTCCCTGGCAGAGGCTATATACGCGTGGCCATGTGAGAGCATTTCGAGAAGGATAGCGGACCCTCCCCACTCTCGGCCATACCAGGGCATTTGGGGGCTGTGTTAATAATAAATTGAAATTCTATAGATGTGAATAGTTTTAATATATAATTTCTTCTAATCACCCAATGTCAATTAAATTATGACAAAATTTTAACTCTTGTTGTTTATAATTGTCAAATTAAAACTTGACTGATAAAATCCAATCAGTTTTAGGGAATAGACAACACAATGTTGTTTACTACTCAGTTATCGATCAGTGTAAACATCTCAGTTTTACAGTAGACCATTAGTTATCGATATAGATGTGACATTCAGTGGTGCAAGCTTGAATTTTATATCAAGCATCAAAACTTACCCTCCTCAAGATTGTTGATTAGCCTTCCATGATGAGTAATATCAACTAGTTTAAAACCTAAATTCAGAGTTCTCTTCCGATTTCTTTTAACTGTCTGAACGTTTGAGATGATACATGTTAATTCGATCATGATTAACTGGCCGAATCTAAAATATATAGTTTATATCTGAAAACTGTATGTGCAAAGATGTCAACACACACTTATACCCAGTTTTCTAACAGTATCTGCTACTTAGACATAGTGGTTGGTCTTGTCCTTCGTGATGGGCCAGTCAAACTGTATTAGTAGGAATACTCTTTCCGTTAAGTTATACTGCACTAAAGAGGCCGGTTGGAGAGCAGTAAGTTTGAAACCAGAGCAATCAAGGTTCAAGAGTGAAGTCGTACTACCGGCTATCCTCTGTTGTAAGGGAAGTAAAGTATTTTCCTCTAGAAAACCTACATCTATAGCGGTTCTACCTTCTTAAAAGGATAGAAGATTATAGAATGCCGACCCTAAAAATAATAAGATTGAGGTTACCTAACGGATTTTCATCATCGGCGGTAAGGTTTGACTGGTACAAAGCTGATATATCAAGAATTACCTTCTGAAAAACCGTGTATGACCGCCGATGTATTGGAGGTCATTGTTACAATGCTCTTAAGTTTTGCTAACTTCTTACTTAGTAGTAAAACTTATCTATAACTATAATCACTAACCATACAATGATCTTGAGTGCTGTTAGATGTATGAGGGTAGTTATCACTTCCCGGTTGCCCACACCGTGGAAGGGTTCTTCTAGAGGTACCTGAAAAGGAAATTGGGTTAGAAGTGGTCTTAATGACCTGAGGGCGTGACCGCAGTGCCCAAGGGACAACTACTTGAGGTCGGTCACACACGACCAGTTTGTGAGTAACTTTTGTGTTAGCTCCGTACTTGTCGGGACTTTACCGTCGGAGACGGATATCCGTGGGATAAGGCGAGGTGTGCATTTTTATGGTCGACGTTTTCTAACCTCACCCCTCCTTGTGGGAAGGCAGCATCGCTGTTATACTGGTTGTCTGAAGGAAACATCTTACTGCTGTCACACCTCTGTACAGTCAGCAGTACGACTTCGCCTTCGGACCTTGGGTTTGCTGCTTTTAGTCTTATCGCTCTTCAATCGACCTGCCTGGCATGGTAGGACCTTGAGGAACGATTGTTCTAGTCAGTATAGCTCGATTGGTTCATCACGATAGGCAAGCCCGACCACCACGTCAAGGTAACAGCAACGGTCGGGAATCGATCACAATGGCGTAGGTGTATACACTCTTTATCTTCCCTTAAACCTTGAGATTGAAATTTCTTCATAACGTTCTTCCTTCCTATACTATATCCTTATATACAATCTTTCTTTTATATACTACGACCACCAAATTAACTATTTCTATGAATTCGGTGTTCATCTTGTTGTGCTAACGAGGTATGGCAACTTGGACCGATGCATAAGTATGCCTTGTCCTACGTTGTAGCTGACTGACTGACTCATTAACCATATATACTTAGACGCTATAATCATGAATGATTATTGTGTACAAAAAATTATTGATTGACATTTATGTGCAAATTTCCTGTGTATCACTGAATGAATTCTTTTAAAGGATGATTTTGAATGGAATTCAACTTCACCAATGTTTGGTTCTTATCATCAACAATATTGGCTTGATGGTGAAAAATTAATTGCTGTCGGTGTTATTGATCTACTTCCACGATGTCTTTCATCAGTTTATGTTTTCTATGATCCAAACTATTCATTTCTTCATCTTGGTACATATACTGCTTTACGGTGAGTCATTAAACATAGTTATTTTATATAGTTTATTTCACTTACATTATATTTATGTTAATAACATTGACTGCGAGTGGTGTTCTGAAGTGAAGTACGCTGAAGTAAGTCAGTCAGTCATTTACAACGTAGAACTTCGTACGTACGTACATCAGTTCAAGTTGCCATACCACATTCGCACACACTGAAGTAAATCAGAACTCATGACTCACTAGTTCTTATAGTAAACTTTTTAATCATCAGACTATTGTCCCACTACATCAGCAATACACTATGGGCATTGACTAAGTTATCTTTTGATAATTAGTTCTCGATTAACAGACATTTCTATATCTTGATAGAAGTTATCGTCTGGAATGTTTTATTGATGTGGTCGGTTCCATGAATGGATGAGTTTTCTAAACAATTGACTATGTAGCGGCAGTATAGATCGAGCTTCTTAATAGCCTCCTTAAGTGGGCCATATATTTATTATTATTATTTATTTAAACACATATATATTGGTACAAAAGGGCACCAGGTACATATGCGCCACACTATTTGTGTGTGTGGGCTGTGATACTGCCCGGGTGCCCAAACCGAAGCAGGTGGTTTTCTTAGGGGGCCACACCCCGAGCCTTTGACCTAAAGGTCTGATCCACAAGGCAGTGGAGCATCGTGAGGAGATGCAGTCCCATGGTAGCCGTTGACCAATGACAGGTTTGTCCGCCATTCGTTCCATCAGGATACTGGAGCCCGTGTGCACCATTGGTTTAGAATCAGGGTTTTCCAACTACCCTAGGTGAACTCGCCGTGTCCACCAACCCGTTTAAAGCGCAGTACATTCGCTTTTCGTCCTCTCACTTTCGTAAACAACACCCCCGCCACGAGAAGGCAGTGAGTAGGACTTCCCTGACAGAGGCTATATACACGTGACCATGTGAGAGCATTTCGAGAGAGAGAGTGGACTCTCCCCACTCTGGGCCGTACCAGGGCATATATATATATATATATATATATATATATATACAAGTATATGGTTATTTCTTGATTCGATTAGACAATAAACTTTCTCCTTCGTTTTCACTTTTTCACTCTAGTGACAGGGCTAACGCGCCCCTAAATGGCCTAATACGACCGAGGGTGGGGAGAGTCATCTCTCCCTCTCAAAATGCTCTCACATGGCCACGCGTATACAGCCTCTGCCAGGGAAGTCCTACTCACTGCCTTCTCGTGGCGGAGGTGTTGTTCACGAAAGTGAGAGGACGAAAACCGGATGTTCGGTGCTTTACCTGGGTTGGTGGACAAGGTGAGTTCACCTAGGGGAGTTGGAAAACCCCGATTCCAAACCAATGATGCACATGGGCTCGACGATCGTGAGGGAAAAACGGCGTATGAACCCATTGTTGGTCATTGATTATCACGAGACCGCATCTCCTTACTTTGCTCCGCTGCCTTTAGGTTAAGGACTCGAGGAGTAGCCTTCCAAGAAAACCACCTGTTTCAGTCTCGGCATCCGCACAATATCACAGCCCACACATAAACCAAGTGATTTGTGTGTCGCATATGTATTCGGTGCCTCTTTTGTACCAATGTTTTTGTGTTCAAATAAGTAGATAAACAGGGCTCATGCATAGTAAGAGTGTGTATCATTATCAGACCTTAGACACCATGTTTAACGATAGATCGTTAAAAAGTAGCTAGGGATCAATCAGTCCATAAATTCATCGATCTAACTAACTAGTCTACAGAGTTTTAGATGCACAAATATTGTAAACACTGAAATGTTTTATTCTGTGTTTACTTTCTGTTTATTTTCTATTCGGAATCTGTGTTATTGTTGGGAGTCTCATCAGCCCTTCTGGTCTGGTGTGTGACGAAATCTCAGCACGGATACAGAAGGCTAGACTAGCTTTCACCAACTTGCATCATTTATGGCATAGGCGAGATATCCGTCTAGCAACCTAAGGAAGGTTTTACTGCTCAGCAGTTCGTTCCTTCCTACTTTATGGCAATGAAACATGGCCGATAAGAGTAGAGGATATTCGTAGGCTACTAGTATTCGATCATAGGTGTCTTCGACGCATTGCTCGTATATCTTGGGACCACGGAGTAAGTAATGCAGTTGTTAGGAAACGGATAATAGGTAAGGATGGCGAATCAACCGATGAAGTAGTGAAACTTCATCAGTTGAGATGGCTGGGACACGTGTTGCGTAAGTCCAACCACCGACTGCCCCGACGTGCGATGTTTTATGGTGTAGAAGTAGGTTGAAAGAAAGCTAGGGGCGGCCAGACCAAAGCGTGGTACAAATCCATGAAGTCATTCACTGACAAGTGGACTGAGCCATGTTGGTAGGTGTAGACTACCTGGTTGGGATTCGCGAGATGATAACAACCGATGGTTAGAGACCTTGAATGACATGACTCAAAATGGTTTGTAATGGCGAGGGTGCATCCACTCTTTGTGTTCTCCCAAATTCTAATCTTCTGAATTCTTCATGTCTCTATCTTTTTTCTCTTTCCAAGTTTATTTCATTGGATTGTACTCCTTCAATAACATCTTCAAACCCTAATCTTTCACATAATGCTTATACTCTTACTATTTTTACCACTATGGGATTTGTTTTATTTTATTTAAACACATAAATATTGGTACAAAAGGGCACCAGGTACATATGCGCCACACTATTTGTGTGTGTGGGTTGTGATACTGCCCGGGTGCCCAAACCGAAACAGATGGTTTTTTTAGAGGGCCACACCTGGAGCCTTTGACCTAAAGGTCTGATCCACAAGGCAGTGGAGCATCGTGAGGAGATGCAGTCTCATTGTAGCCGGTGACCAACGATTGATTTGTACGCCATTTGTACCCTCAGGATACTGGAGCCCGTGTGCACCATTGGTTTAGAATCAGGGTTTTCCAACTACCCTAGGTGAACTCGCCGTGTCCACCAACCCGTTTAAAGCGCAGTACATTCGCTTTTCGTCCTCTCAATTTCGTAAACAACAGTAATGCCACTATAAGGCAATGGTTAGGACTTCCCTGACAGAGGCTATATACACGTGACCATGTGAGAGCATTTCGAGAGGGTGAGCTGACTCTCCCCACTCTCGACCGTACCAGGGCATTTGGCGGCTTTGAATGGACAACTGCATCTCTGTGCTAAAGTGGTATAGCAACTCGAACTGATGTATGTATGACTGACTGTGGAAAATATTTGCCTGAAAACGTTCTATTTTTCAACGGAAGTCATATATTTACCGTGAATGATACAGCTTGATTTGACCTCGCAACTTAAATGAAAGAGATTGAGAAAGTGAAATAAGAAAACGGTAGCATTCGTATGAACTAATATGTTTTATTAACATAACAGTAACCATGTAAACATTTTAGATGGAGAAGTTTTTTCATGTTTCGTGTTATAACGGCATGAACACGAGATATTCCAATTATCCAATCCTCAAAAATGAACCTGAAAGTAAGCAAGCAAGAAAGAAAGAAACATTTAGGTAATTTGAAACAAGGGAACGGAGATTCAATATAATTAAAGACATTCAGACAAGTCAAATCACTTATTCCATCATCAATGATTTGAAGTTTGGCTAATTCCACCATCTTAAGGTGAATGTGACTTATCAATGCACAGATCACAATAATTTTGATCATAAGAGACTTTTGTGCTTGAATAAAATTCATGGCCACAGTGTTAAGTTGAATATTCGTTTCCAATTCAATTCCATATTTATAGACCACAGTTGTAGTTGAGTGTATATAGTTTTGGCCAATAAAAACAACCTGATAGAACACTTTGAATTTTATGCAATGTATGTTGGCCAATATCGTTTAGCTTACCAACCGATTGAATCGATAAGTTATAGTGTGTCGTTTCAACACAGTACTGACATTTACTCAAGTCATGTACACTCTCAATAGGACAAATTGTCCATCATTTATGATATGGAAGATTGAGGGAAATGGACATGCAGTAGGCTTACATGATTGAGGATTTGGATTATTGATAAGTTTGGTGAAATACTGTATTCTTTTTTAACTGTGCGAGGAAATTCGTCTTGAAATTCGATTATCCATAATCTCAAGTGCCTTTTCCGTTGTATTCTGCAGATTTTCCTGTACATGTCGATCTAATGTAAGGTATATTTAGGCCCCCAAATGCCTTGGTACGGCCGAGGGTGAGGAGAGTCCACTATCCTCTAAATGCTCTCATATGGCCACGCTTACACAGCCACTGTCAGGGAAGTTCTATTAACTAATATTCTCGCAGCGGAGGGTGTTGTTTACGAAATTGAGAAAACGAAAAGCGAATGTCCGATGCCAAAACTGGGTTGGTGGACACGGAAACTCCACCTAGGGGAGTTGGAAAAGCTTGATTTCAAACCAATGGTGCACATGGACTTCAGGATCCTGAAGTAACAAATTGCGTATCAACCAATTGTTGGTCACCAGTTATCATGTGATTACATCTGCTTACATTGCTCCACTGCCTTGTGGATCAGACCTCTAGGTCGAAGGCTCCGGGTGTGATCCTCCAAGAAAACCATCTGTTTCGGTGTGGGCACCCTGGCACAAATCCATGAAGTCATTCACTGACAAGTGGACTGAGCCATGTTGGTAGGTGTAGACTACCTGGTTGGGATTCGCGAGATGATAACAACCGATGGTTAGAGACCTTGAATGACATGACTCAAAATGGTTTGTAATGGCGAGGGTGCATCCACTCTTTGTGTTCTCCCAAATTCTAATCTTCTGAATTCTTCATGTCTCTATCTTTTTTCTCTTTCCAAGTTTATTTCATTGGATTATACTCCTTCAATAACATCTTCAAACCCTAATCTTTCACATAATGCTTATACTGTTACTATTTTTACCACTATGGGATTTGAATCGATAACTGCATCTTTGTGTTAATGTGGTATGACAAGTCGTACTGATGTACGTATGTACATACGAAGTTCTACATTGTGACTAACTGACTGACTGACTGACTTGTTTTATTTTATTCATTCATTTACTCGTTTTCTTTCCATAACATTGTTATCTACTTTAGTTCATTGTAAATTATTTACCTTTCAATATGAGTTAATCGATCAGTAGTTTTTTTGTTTCCAACAGAAATCCACTTTTTTTTTACCTTAGTTACATCATGTTTTGATATTTTCCCAATGTTTTTTAAAATTGTTGTATATCATGAATATGTGTTCATTTTCCAGATATGAACAAGCAAATGATTCATTTGAAGTATTTATCATTCAATCAAATGCATAAATATTGTTAATCTCTTTTATTATAATAGTTTATCATCATTGTCACTGTGTAATTTTGCATAAAATAATAAATTGGTTTTAACCGTAACTGAGTTTTTGTTCACTATAGTAGTAGTGTAGTGGACAAGATTGTTTGTCAGTAGGGTGTAGCGGAATGTAGGGTCGAAGTTACAACAGCTGTCAGACGGAGGGAGCAGTTTCAGTACAGCGAAAGCATAACATTAGTAAAACACTTGAAGGCCAGAAGGGACGACAGTTTGGATAACAAAACACACTGAAAGATGCAAATGAACGATTGATAGCTATGTATATGTATTATGTAAATACTTTTTGATTTCTCACGACAAATATACACTCCAGCCTATTGCCTTCATACATTTGGTGTCACTGCCTACGGCAAGGCAGAGAGAGGCAGTTTTGCGAACGCCGTTGCGGGGCTGGGACAGGTGTTGCTTCTTGGGGCGGTCTGACCCTGGTACATGTCGAATGGGTTGGTCTGGTGAGCTGGTGTTGGGTTTAGCGGTCGCTGTAGACAGAGAGGAGGCGTTGGACGTCCTCAGCACTGGGCTGACATCGGATTCAGATAACTCGGCAGGTCGACAGAGCTATGTTGTTGTGTCTTCCATTTTATTTATTAATTTATTTGAACACATAAATATTAGTACAAAAGGGGCGCCGAATACATATGTGACACACAAGTCACTTGATTTGCCTGTGGGCTGTGATACTGCCCGGATTCTCAGACTGAAATAGGTGGTTTTCTTGGAAGGCTACTCTCCAAGCCCTTAATGTAAAGGCAGTTGAGCAAAGTAAGGAGATGTGGTCTCATGATAAGCAATGACCAACAATGGGTTCATACGCCGTTTGTCCCCTCACGATCCTTTTATGTGCGTAGCTCAACATTCTCGCCGCTTATATGTGTACTACGTAATATGAATTGTTTTCTTTTTTTGGAGGAAAAGTTCGCGCAATTCAACCTGAATCGATTGTTATTAGTTCTACGATTCTGATTTTTTGTTCTGGATATACTAGAATCAATATGCTACAACTCAACTTGTAGATCTTAGTGTGAACAAATGATTGAGGATATATATTAAATAATTGACTTATTTTAACATAACCGACAACTTGTCCGTTAATATTCGAATATTACTTGTATAGCGATTGGAATATACACGTCCTTATAGAGAATGAAATACATTGTTACTAATTATCCCCAAAAAACAATGACATAAGGATTCGTTCCACTGAACAATTAAACCAGTTTCGTTCACTGTTACTATATTATCCCCATGTCAGTAACAATTATGTTAGCATCAGAAAATGGAATATTAGCACAATCAAACAAGATCAATCGTGTCAACACAACTTGTTATGCTAATGAGATATGGTAACTTGAACCGATGCATATGTGTGCCTGGTCCTACGTTGTAGCTGACTGACTGACTGCTTCCATAACACCCTTACCTTATGGAATAGATGTTATTATAAACATTATTTAAGGATTCTTCTATTGTATAACGTACTACCACTTTCTTATAATTGCATGTTATCTATGCAAAATGGTAACTGAATAAACTATTGACTGTTTCTTTTCAACATAATTACTAGTTAGTTTAATTAATCAAATTTTATCATTAAAAGACAGAATAATTCATCTCAGTAATCATGTACAACTTTGGATCGCTGGACGTTTTAGTCACACATTATATATAGAGATATATGTGTGAGAGGGTTAATGGTCATCGATCTACCCTGGTTTTTTTTTAACTGAATTAGATACAATAGATCAATCGTATGCAAGATATATTACCTTAAATCAATAATATGGTTCGATCTAAGTCACCATATTGCGTCGGTATAACTAAATAGAATTATTTAGAATAGTTAAAATGGGATTATCAATAGGATCCAGAAATCGGATTTCATCCTATTTGAGATTCTTCAGATGAATGTAATAACAATGGGATGATCCTGTTGTGTGTTCGCACGTCGGGATTACCAATTATGTAGTGCCGTGCTCCATTAATCGTTCACCTCGTTAACCGTTATAATACAAATCTTAACGGTGCATTAAAATCAGAACGCAAAGAGAAGCTGCAGCTATAGTTTTATTGACAAATGATGCAGGCCAGAAAGTTATAAGCACATGAGTAAATATCGGCAAGCGAAACAAAAGTGACACACATTGGAGATGGCGGGTAAGCCAACTCACTTTAATCAAGCGTTAATCAATATTTATAGTCAGACATTTGATAAATAGGATAAGAAGTGTACACACACTCATGCTCATATAAAAATGGTGAGAGTGGATAAGTGAATAATTGACGAGGTGAAAACATGACTGATGATGTATAGGTGAATTAAGTTGTCTAGATATTAGAATTAATGCATATGGGCTTAACATAACAACCGATACTACAATCCAAAATATTTAAATTAATAAGATCGATTATCAAAAACATTGCTGTAATACAATTGAAAAATAGGGATTAACTTCTAGTAATAAAAAAAACCCCGTATACAATCATATTAAAACTTAAGATTGAAAGTGTGATAAAATGTAAATGTATTTGTACTATTGTGATTGGTTTTTAATCTTTCCTATATATCAATCACAACTATCATTACTTACTAACTACTTACTTACGCCTGTTACCCCCCGTCGAGGAGCATAGGCCGCTAACCAGCATTCTCCATCCAACTCTGTCCTGAGCCTTCCTTTCCAGTTTCTATTCATCCTTTTCATATCTGCTTCTATTTCCCGGCGTAGTGTGCTCTTTGCACAATTATCATTAGAACAAATTAAACAAATCAAGATTCAGAATTACATAACCGTCGTAGTCGAGAATCAAGGGTAAACAAGAATTGGATAATAGTGCACATGGGCTCCGTTATCCTGTAGGAACAAATGGCGTATGAATTAATTGTTGATCACCGCCTACCATGGGACTACATCTCACGATGCTCCATTGCCTTGTGAATCAGATCTTTAGGTCAAAGGCTCGGCGTGTGGTCTGTTTCAGTCTAGGCACCCGAGCAGTATCATAGCCCTCACAAAATTAAATGAAATGACAATTTTTGTGTGTGGCGCATATATGTCTGGTGCCCCATTATACCAATATTTATGTGTTAAGATTAAATAAAAAAACAATTGGATAGAACTAGAAAGGAAGACCAATGACAGAGTGGGTTAGAGAATGCTGATCAGCGGCCTATGCTCCATTGGGAGGGGGGTAGGGGTAACAGGCGTAATTAAGTAGGTAAGTTGACAATCAAATACTTTAATCACTAGGCTATTGATTTTTGTTGTTACCATGTATAATATTAATATGGCAACCACTATTCATTTTAATTATTTTTTTTAGTGAAATTGCATATGTACGACATTTATCTAAATTATATAGTAGTAACAATTCAATTCAATCGGATATATTATATTCCAATTTCAATTCATATTATATGGGTTATTATATACATAATTGTCGTAAAATGTCCTATAAATCCCATTATACACCTGCTTATTTAGCATGTCCTATAACATATCATTGGATACCTATAAATGATTGTTTACATATATTAAATCAATTCAATTCAATTCATTCTATTATACGTTTCTCATCATTCACTACTATGGATAATAATTCAATACCTGATACAATAGATATAGATATATTAGATTCAAATATTTATTTTTATATCAAAGATAATCATAATAATAAGAAGTCATCATCATCAAGACGATCATCATCATCGACGTCGTCGTCATTGACATCTTCATCAACAACAACTATATATACTAAAGAAGATTTCATTCAAACTACACCAATCTCATTATATAATTTACGTTCTTATTTAAATAAACATGCTATACCAATATTTCGTGAATGGGCTAAATTATTAGGTAAACGTGTATTATCTGGACATTTTCAAATTATTATTTCTTCAAGTTAATGATAATAATAATATTATTATTGTGATAGTTACCATGGTGATAACATTCATAATCTATAGAGAAACGAAAAAAAACAACAACAACAACAATGTTTGGAGATAATTCAGTTTGGTAATCATTATTGTTATTTTGTTTAATGAGTATTTTTATTGTTTAACTGATATTATTAACACCCACCCCCCTCCCACCTCCATCCTCCTCCCCCCCCCAAAAAATACAAAGCATTTTGGCATATAATATCTTATTGTGTTTTTTTTTTTCATTTTACAATGATATTTATTATTTTTTTTTTGTAAAGTAATTCATACATACACTGGTCTACATTAACAGTAGTTCATAAATCTCATCAATTAAAGGGATATAGTGTTTTTTTTTATTGTAAGAAGAAAGTATTTGTTACTTTTCATTTATAAAAGTGTAAGTGATAGTGTAGTGTGTGCTACTGATGTCAACAGATATAAGTAGTATGTGTTATATCCTAGCAAAGACATAAGTACGGGTAACTCCCAGGACCTATTAATGGACGATTATTCTATATGTATTCTTATTGTATGGCTATTCAGTAACTAAATTATCTATATCTATATTCATCTTATTATAAGCTTCATTTTGACTTATGGATTATTATTATACGGTTTAATGTCCCTAAATTAGATTCAGTTTATTGATTATTGTCTCTCACGTTCACAGTCACATTTGGCTTGATCTTGTATAAATATTATTTTCTATTTTATGGTGTGATGTGGTCTGTCTGTCTGGTATAACAAGCAAGTATGTTTGAAATAAAGGATTCGCATAGCAGAAGCTGTAATTGGTGCCTTTGGACTCAATTGGAAGGGTCAGGCGGATAAATGACCAATAAGGACGCTAGATTACTCATACTAATCGAACGTCATTGATTGTCATAGTGTTAAGGTCGGAAAAGTCGTATTTCCATTGGTGGATAATTCACATGATAGAAGTAGGGCATAAAAACCAATAACGAATTAGGATACGTCCTTTGTTTATTTTTGTAAAGTCATAACAGTATGTATCATCAATCGAAAAGGGGGATGGCTAGAGGTAGAAGGTTATAAAGATCAAAGAAAAGAGAACTAAAACAGAGAATTATTAGTATGGAAACGACGAAAGAACAATGAACTATGAGATAATTGATGGTGTTATATCTGAAACGTTTCGAATTTACTAGTCAGCGAACGGAACAAAGACTTGTGACCAGAGACCGATAAGCTAGCTATTCTGACGCGTCCCAGACCCAGCTAACGAGAGTAAGAAGTCCAAAGTTACCATTCACTATTATTATCGGGATATAACAGATGAATATTTTGCAAATGAAGAATTTATTGTATGATTCTTACATTTTACTAAGTGATTGTGTAATTTTATGTGTTCAAATACATTCGATTGTCCCGCACTTGTGTTCTTGTTCACTACAATAGAAGGATATATATGATGAACTTGTTTTGAATGTTCTACGTGGTTATTTATGAGTGAAACATACCAAGTGATTGATTCATCTCTATTGTCCTTTTATGCAATATACAACTAAATAAATCCATCACTTATCAATGTCCTTTTAATCTGAAAAAAGCGTGTTCAAGAAACGATACATGGAATAGATTGTGTACATTTGATTAAATGTTACTCAATCATACAGATTTCTTAATTATATGTATGTATTCACTGTGCACACCATGTTAGTAATACAGAGAGGTTCAGCATTGTGTGTTCAGGCACAGAGACAATAATCCAATTAGTGTCACCATCTTGAAACACCGACTTCGGTGTCTTGGACATGTTCTACGAATGTCACCTCAGAGAATTCCACGTCGTGCATTATTTGCCGACGCTGGGACTGGTTGGAAAAAGCGGAGAGGTGGTCAGTGCATGACATGGTGTCGTGGTGTTGGTCCTTCATGACTCCCTGGTTGGGGTCCGAGAGTTGGTGCAACACAGTGGCTAGAGACGTTATCAGATATGGCTCAGAATAGAAGCCAGTGGCAATCCTGCTGTAACCTTCTTTTACTTTCTTCATAAAGAGTGGTCATAAATTCCTTAACTGAAAAAGATCTTCCGATTGTACATTTCAGTTTCCCCCATTATTACTCTTATTTTTTTGTTATATATATATGCATCTTACCCCTTCTCTCTTCCCATTCTTATTGTTTTGTGTAGCGCATATATATCTGGTGCCCCCTTGTACCAATATATATTTGTTTAAATAAATAAACTATCAACAAGCTGTACATTTCAAGTTAGTTATCTAAAAATATATTTTAATAATCACTGAAGAAAATTGGTGAACGGCTGCTCAATCTTCATGGATTGGTTGAAGTTAGACATTAACACCGTTGGATGCCGGCCGGCTCAGTGGTCTATCGGTTAAGTGCTCTAGCGTGAGACTGGTAGGTCCTGGGTTTGAATTTCGCGAGTGCAGGATCGTGGATGCGCACTGCTCAGGAGTCCCATAATAGGATGAAACGGCCATCCAGTGCTTCCAAGGTTTCGATGGTGGTTTAGCTTCAAATGACTCCTGATTTCAACTATGAAAATACTAAATTCTCCACAAAATCCCTTCTGATTTATTCTTATGTGTCAAGTGATAACGGGATATTGAAAATGATGTTTTATTGGTAGGAAATTCCCAACTATACTTTCAATTCCTTGTAGTTCGTGCAGGATATCATGTGAGGCTAAGTATGTCTTTAAAGATGTCGTTAGGATCATTCAAATTATATGGAGTTTGAGCTATAATGATATATGTAGTATCTGATTTTGTATTAGTTTTAAAAATAATATTACCTAGCTGGAAACGATCGGATGTTGACTGAACGTAACTTGGATTATATAGTAGTTGTAGCTTATCAACAAGGTGTCTGCAGTCCTATTGGAAGACTTTCACATAACACTAACAAGTTAATTGCTTTTAATTGCTCCCCATACCGATTTGAAAAGTGAATTCAACATACTTTCTCAATAGTACGTATCAAGCTTCTCAAATGTTCTCTGTGAACTAAGAGGTCAAGATAGATTTTAATTAAAAGAGCCAAAAATAACGTATCAGGGATCTAAAAATGATCTCAGTAATCTTAATTTTATTTACCACTATGGACAGATATCTTCTGATCCATGCTTTGCATATTTCATACGCTGCCAACTAAAGACATGAAGAGTACTGCGTTTTTTGTGAACAAACATTTGTAAATATTTCATCTTAATCGGTGGCGTTTATACGCCATCAAAACTCGGCGTATACACAGTGATTATTGTACGTTATGCCTTAACATAATGCTATTAAGTTATTGAGAATCTAACAGTACGTTTTTTTCCTCCTTAGTTACTCTTTAACTGCCTAATATGGCAGCTGGTTCAAATATAATGTGTGGGACAAAGTATATCTGAATGTCAGGTTGATAGAGGGTTTCTAGAGGAGTCTCTGGCCTCAGGTTACTCATCGGTAGGGATTCATGAGTGAGTCGTCACTAAGTTCCGTACAAAATTTCTGTATATCCGCTTCGTCGGAGGCACTACAAGTGGCGAAAGACTTCTAGAAGATTTACGCCTAGATTACTTCGAAGTCAAGATAAAAGAATGACTCGGTTTCATATGACTTTTATAACAAACCAGCCGAAATGTAAGTGCATGTGACGATGAGCAAGCCTGAAAATGTAACTACTTGGAATGTGGCCACTATGATGAGCGTAGTTGGGGCTTTGGGAACTAGTGCGTAGGACTCATAAAGAAAAGAAATTACGTAATTTATAGATATTCTAGGCTAATTACACTTCAGTTGAGAGAGAAGCCATTTAATAGAACTTCCGCTAAGATATTACTTGCTGACATGTTTTGAAAATAGATTGTTGTAAATGGTATCCTACTCATATAGTGATGTACATGGCTATTGTTTTTGGGTGGACGCACCGAAAAGCCTTGATATTATTCACTCCAAAAGACTAGTCGTCCTGGAAAGCTCTATTAGATGTTGAGATCATAATATATTTGGTGAGCTACTTCGAGTGTAGGTTGAACAATTACGTACACCTAGAAAGACTGTCAGCTTAGTGTTCAGAAAATAGCTCTAACGTTTGTGTTAATTGAACAATTCATAATGCTAGTAACTGACTGATATCTTTGTTGAGAATGAATGACATATTTATTAGGAAACAGTGGTTAACGATCGACTCCGAATAAGTATTATACTACAAATCATTCCAACAATTTACAAAAAGAGTGGGCCAAATAAAAGTTTATGGCTTCGAATAGTCAACGAATTCAATGTACTTCTATTTTATATTTGCTCCAGCGCTGCCAAGTATCCTATATTGCTCTTCTGTGTTGAAGATTTGAGATTTGGACGAATAGAATTTATTGATCTCGGAGACTATTACGAATAGCTACAATACTAACGATTGAATTCGCACTTCTCTTCCCATCACCGTGGTTGGGCTTCTTTTTTTCCACTTCCCATCCGGATTACAAGTTAGCGCTTGCCTCGTGATGCAGTTTGGTGATTTCCTCAATACATGTCCTATCCACTTCCAACGTCTTTTCCTAATTTCCTCTTCAGACGGAAGTTGGTTTGTCCTCTCCCATAAAACGCTGTTGCTGATAGTATTCGGCCAGTGAATGTTGAGTATTTTGTGTAGACAACTGTTCATAAATGCTTGTACATTCTTGACGATGGTTGTAGTAGTTCTCCACGTTTCAGCTCCGTACAGTAGGACTGTTTTGAAGTTCGTATTGAATATTTTGACTTTGATGTTGGTTGACAGTTGTTTGGAGTTCCATATGTTCTTCAATTGTAGAAATGCTGCCCTTGCTTTGCCAATCCTCGCCTTTATATCTGCATCCGATCCTCCTTGTTCATCAATGATGCTTCCAAGGTACGTGAATGTTTCTACATCTTCCAGAGTTTCGCCATCAAGTGTGATTGGGTTGGTGTTCTCCTTGTTGTATTTGAGAATCTTGCTTTTTCCTTTGTGTATGTTGAGGCCTATTGATGCAGAGGCTGCTGCTACATTAGTTGTCTCCGCCTGTATTTGTTCGTGTGTATGAGATAGGAGGGCTAGGTCATCTGCGAAGTCCAAATCATCTAATTGATTCTGAGAAGCCCATTGTATTCCGTATTTCCCCTCCGATGTTGAATTCTTCATAATCCAGTCAATCACTAGAAGGAAGAGGAATGGGGAGAGTAGACAGCCTTGTCTGACTCCGGTCCTTACTGGAAATGCATCTGTCAGCTGTCCTCCATGCACCACTTTGCACTGTAGTCCATCGTATGAGTTTTGGATAATGTTGACGATCTTCTGAGAAACTCCATAGTGTCGAAGAAGTTTCCATAATGTTCTTCTGTCCACGCTGTCAAACGCCTTCTCATAGTCAATGAAATTGACGTATAGTGATGAGTTCCACTCAACTGATTGTTCCACGATGATCCGTAGTGTCGCAATCTGGTCTGTGCACGACCTACCCTTACGGAATCCAGCCTGTTGGTCTCGAAGTTGGGCATCTACTGCGTCTTTCATCCGATTGAGCAACACTCTGTTGAAGACGTTTCCTGGTACTGATAACAGTGTGATGCCTCTGTAGTTCTCACATTTGCTCAGATCTCCTTTCTTTGGTGTCTTGATGAGATATCCTTCTTTTCAGTCCGTTGGCACTTGTTCATCCTCCCGAATGTTCTTGAGTAGAAGGTGAAGCATGTTTGAAGTTATTATGCCCTGAACAGAATTATGATTGGTTCCTTTTGAGAACTATTTATGGACCAATACTATGTGTATATTTTAATCGTATAATTGTTAACTAACTAAACTATTCATAATCGCGTCCCTCGTATTATAGACTTTATTTCAACCTATGAACTATTATCATGTGATTTTCCGCTCACCATTATTATCGGGATATAACAGTAGTTACTTCAATGTTAGGCTCCAGTGCTTCAGCTGGTATATTGTCGGTTCCTGCCGCTTTCCCGCTCTTGATTTGTCCGATGGCCATCTTGACTTCTTCGATCGTTGGTGGAGTGACAGCTATTTGAATGTTTGTGTGGGCTGCTTCGATTTCCAGTGGGTTCATTCGGGCTGGTCTATTCAGCAGTTCCTCGAAGTATTTTTATCACCTTTTCTCTGTTCTTGAATCTCCTTGAACGAATAAAGTACCCTTAGATCCTCGCCAGAAGGGGTTGATTTTTTGGTGCAGAAGGGGCGAGTACGCGTCATTGATGGAAAGAAGAAAGATTAATGGGCCAAGCGCACGTCCTTGTATAACCGCTCTGGTTAGATTATCCGGCTTACGGTAGCAAAATCCAAAGCGAACGTTTTGGCTGCTTTCTGATGAAAAAGATTTGAACTATGATAAAAGAGGATTCTGTGTGCCAAGTGAAGGAAATGTTAGAAGTAGGTTATAAGAGACACAGGGGAAGTCCTTACTAAAATCGCAGTAAAGAATTATCACTGACTGACTGACATCTATCCTTTGGGTATTTGATCATTGAATTGGAAGTGCGATGTGTAACATGAGCATTTAGTCATAAACCTATGTTGAGATGAGCTCATCAGGTTTGCCGAAAGTAGGAATGATAATAGCTGTTTGTGCCCGATTTTTCCATATGAAGGGCAGCTAGCCCTATCTGTAATCATGCAGTTAAATAGACTACTCTCTTAAATAAAAGAACAGAACAAGAAGGGCTCATTGGATTGTAACCCTAAATACTGAAAGAAGTGTTTCTCATATGAATGAGGAAGACCAAGACAAAGAAAAGCCATAGCATCCATTTCGGGATAGTTTTACGCAAAAATCTATTCTTAACGAAGGATTAGGCCCACAAACAATGTCACAAAATCGTTCGCTCACCATGAAAGTCGATCGAGACGATGTCTTTGAGGCCCTTAGCACTTTAGACTCGGAATAATCAACAGGACCAAACAAATTACACCCTAACATTTTAAGACAAATTGTATAATGTACTACTGCTCCATTGACTACGGTATTCAATATGTGAATTGGCCAAGGTGAGTTAAATAAGGCCCTCAAGGATTTAGTTATCAAACCAATACATAAAACAGCATACAGACCACTCTCCAAACGAGATACATGTCATTCTTTCGGGTGTCGTAGTTAAAATACTGGAAAGAGTAGTCAAATGGACAATACTGACATTTGTTGAAACCAACAACACGGTTTTATAAAAGTTTTATCTCGCACAACAAACCTGTAGTGGCATTGAGCCCTAACCACACGATCCTCTAAGCTGAACACGAGACAACTGGGAAAATAGATATCCAACTTTTAACGCGTACAAAAGCCCAATGATGGAGAAGATGAGAAATAGGAATTCAATTCAACCCGTCGGGTGGCATCACTCAACCTTGTATGCGTGGTCACTCTGTATGGATTGTATTAAATCATAATAAATATGATGTTCTCTCTCGATCCTGAATGTGTTCTCCATCATATGTCGGTAATTGTTACGATACTACGAAGCAGTATAGACAACGATGTGACTCCCGTGTAATATCTTGTAGATGAGGCAGGTACATCTTGACAAGTCTACAATCTTAGGAATAGGTCTATTATTAGAGTAGTACTAATGACGAATGAGATCATAATTTCTACATTGCTGAGCCCGGCTAAAGAAACAGCCTATCATTAATAAAGCCATTAATAATAATAATAATAATTCCTCATTTTCACCTTAACTTCCTCGATCGATTTTTACTTATATTAACCCATTATTCTATTTGTCACCTGATTAATGCTCACATGTATTATCGTGTTGAAGTGTTTATTAAGACTTGTAACTTTCTTGCTCAATTGATAAAAGTAACAAGTCATCGATATTAAATTATTAGCTACTATGGTTCCTTAACAAGCCTTAATAGCATTTACATGCTTCAGTGAAATAAACTTGTTAAAATATCTAGCAAATGTGGCCTTTAGATGACGTAAGTAAACATTGGGTAGTAATGCGAGCAAGAACTGAATAGTTATCCAGATCTATTACTTCATATCATTAATATGTATGTTGCAACGCTACCTCCATAAAGTGCGCCAAGTGTGACATTGACATGTTTCTTACGAAATCCATTTACATTCATATCTTGTGAAATATCAACCCAGCAGAGTAATTTTCAACAGTGAAAATTGTAACTTCTTTAAAAATTTGATCTTGCCTGTAAACCGGCATCCCTCATGTAACAATCTGTTACTTGAGAATAAATTATTATTATTATTATCATTAGTTTTATTCAATATTATGTTTTTGGTACAATATAGAATTCGTAGCACAAAGTGTTTCAACAAGTTTCCTCACTTAATGTTTCACTCTGTTTTAAGCTATGGACTATCCTGTATTATCTTTCCTTCCGACCTGCCTGATTTCCAATTTTCGAGTTCCATTGCCAAACAACTAAGACAATACTCTGGAAACTTACGACTCTTGGATTTTTACTTAGTCAACAAAGCAACAAAGTCAGTGGCACCATACACATCCAGGAACTTGTTGGAATACTACGTGTTTAATCTGTATCCTTTTGGATCGTTACTATTCGTCAAATATGGCTTTATACACGTCAAATCTATTACGTGATCTGATTTTCAAAAGTAATCCAGGCGATTTTAACTATTTTACTTGATGGTTTGTCTTTTTTTGATACTCCTTAACATGTACGTATTTTCACTTAGACTAGCCGTATATATTTTATATGAACCAATCTCAAAGCATTTTTGGTATAATATATATTTCATAGCTTTGTACTAAAACATGTTACCATTAAAAAGTTTGTTATTTACAGACGTAGCATATTAGATTCAAAACTCAATTAACATTTCTTAGTTTCAATTACCTTTGTCACGGTTTTGTAAGTGTAACTAAGCTAACTACAGTTACTTCGCATGAAACGTCTATTTTGTAACTTCTCATACGCCTAACTGTAGTCTCACGAGTCCTCTCAACTAATAAAAATTTTGTTGGCCAAGCTTATTTTCAAATTTTTACATTCCTCATCAACCTGCATACTAACCCGGACTGTACGTGCATTGCATTATATCTCTATGCCATTTAAATTCAATAAGTATTTGAATCGTCTTCGACGTTGTTCACTAAACCCATAATAATCGTCATTGTTATACGTTTGTGAATCGATCTGTCATATTAGTTGCCAAATTTGGGTAATTTCATAACTTACTAGTATAATAACTAAATTATCAGGCAGTTGTTAGCCAAACAAACATATAAAATCAAAGCTGAGCTGCCTTCTATTAAAATTAACACTGTATCAAAGAATATTTCTGAATTGCAATCTATAATAAAATTGGACAGCTTGGATTTGTTAACGCTACGAATTGCTGATCACTTAAACCAACTTTGCCTATTTTCCACTGGCTAATCCTCAATCAGCACTACAGCTAGTTACACCTAATAGTTTCAGGACATTGTCACAACGCATTGTCATGACTTGACAATCACGTGATATGATCGATAAAACTGATGGAACTATGAACAAATTCGGTCAACAAATTGACTAGTAATTATCAATAAATGTTGTTTTCTCTTTATCTTCATCCACGACAGATGATTACAGTATGTATGCTCATTCAGTGGATATTTTAAAACATTGTCAGTCTAGTTAAATGTTTAGCGACACAATCACGTACGCAAATCATCAGTATAATCAGTCGAGCAGATCTCCTGCAAACTGAAAACACAATTGTCGAATTTACCCCAACACTGACTAGGTTTCAAGTCATTACCATAGACATTAGTTGGGAGTTTACTCCCCATGGTTACAACTTATGTTCTCCATGATAATTATATGAGGATCATTCAATGTTTATTACCATGTAAAGATTTATTTAGCTGGAAGCACCGTGCGGCACTACAGCGCTTATGTTTATGATATATAGACTTGATCTGTCTCAACACTACTAAATCATTATATTTGTAACCAAATTATACGAAACTCGATACTTGCGACTGACTTCTATGCACCATCAGCCTGTAGGCATGAATATAAATAACATTGAGTCTAGAGGATGTCTCTCACAAATACACTCATGTCTAACTAATCACTGCCAGCTAATTGTCCGAAGTTCACATAACTATCCCTTTTCACGTATTGAAATAATTTTCAATGACCATTTATATGTACTAGTGGTGTTACTAAATTCTATCACGGTTGAGTAACGATGAGGTCGAGAAAATCTCCCTGTAACTGAATAAACCGTATCAAACTTATCAAACCAACAGGGATGCTAGTTGGAGTTCTTTTCAGCAGTCATACTTTTGTTCTTTTAATTAGCCTACTAATGCAGATATAATTGAAAATTAACTCATTCGGACAGTATAACAGTATAAACGTCAACCAACTTTATAATTTAAACAAATGTAATACCAATATCAGAATTTCTACAATACTGATTGTTCTATTTTTTGGTACAAATAGCACAAATGGCACAAATCTCTATACCAGATCACTCTTATTGATCATAGTCCCTCTTCGTTTAGCTCAAATATTCTTCGCCTTCTCTTTTTCGCGTTTTATGAATCAAACCAAACATTTTGAAATCGTAACGTGTAATTCACGACCAGTTGCTGCCGCCTTCTTTCTGGTTCATCTTTCAGCTTATCAATATCCGGAGGACTTTTATTATTCTTGGTAACCTCCGGCGCGCGACAATCCCGCTAAATTCGGTATCGAACCAAGGTCACGTCGATTCTGGTGTGAGAGTACTGCAGTGGAATTGGGTCTCAACCACACAATCCTCGAAGTTGAACATGAGAAACCTGGGGAAATAAACTTTCAACATGTAACACTAAGATAAGGTCAATACTAGTGGACGCGGTAACATCCATTCGAAATTGTATCCAATTAATTGGATGGCATGACTCAACTTTGCAGACACGGTCTCCCTTGTATGTTGTCTCGTCTCCTAGCCATATTAAATATATTGTTCTATCTCCAGCCTAAATGTGTTCTCCATCATATATTAATAGTTGCTACGATACGATGAGTCGGTGTAGACAATGATATGACTTCCACGTAAGATCTTATAGAATAGGTAGGTACACCATGACAAATTTACAATCTAAGGATTATGTCTATTATTAGAGCAGTACTAAAAACGAAGTATACCATAAATCCACAAACCTCCTTATCTAAGGGAGTGATGGATAGAGGCTCTAGACAACAAAAATTTGATGGATCTTGTCTTCAGAACATTTTGTTTGTATCAGGCTCTTTATGGATGAGAACAAGTCAATAGATCTGTGATATTGAGATTGTTCACCTACACTCACCATTAGGACTCATGTTTCTAATTTTTGTGCTGGATTAACTATTCTACTAAGACAACCTTTAACATGCTAACTCGGACTTTTACATGAACACTGTGTGGCAGGCATCGGATGAGAAAAGAAAAAAAAACTGACTGTAAAGGATATGGTTGCTATTTTACTTAACACTACTCTCTATATGCACTCTCTGTTCTTCCTCATTCCAACCTTGACTTCCCTCCTTCATTGGAACCTACTCCACCTTGATAAATATCACAACTCATTGTTCTTTATTACCGCCTTCTCTCTTCTGGAGCCCCTAATCGCAGTTCACTCTTGCAACATGAGCTAGTATCAATTTAATCTAATAATTTATCATACCTCCATCTGTTCCACTAATAAATGTTAAGCATTGATTATCGCTCATATCCAAATGCCTTGCTGCTCCTCGGTTTCTCTTTTGTTTTTTCTCTTCAGAATCTTGCTCTGAGGGTGAAGCTATGTAACTTCGGACATCTGGAACAAGCTCGACGAACGCGCTTTCCCAAGGTCATAGCTCGAACCAGGCGCTCCACAAGCCTACTTTATAACAACTATAAACTTAAAAAGCTGCATTACATAAATACTTAGCACTACCGAAACCCTATTACACTTTTTGTCGAGATTGGATCTGGTATATAACGTGGACTCTATGCCTCTTTGGAAACTATTCTTATGAAAACACATTATATGTGAACGAATGAACTGCTATCAACTTTTATAGATTATAATTACTAAACAACCCTGCTTGGGATGCATACTGTGAACCAGTATATGTTGTAAATTGTAGATCATGCCTGTAAAAATGGCGTGTACCTGCTACTGCAGAAATATATTATTATTATTATTCATAGATTGCAGAGAAGCATTTTATAAGGTGCTGAAAAATGGACTGTTCTTGAAGCTGGAAAATCTAAGTACTGTGAACCACTCCCCAATTGGATCAGTGGTTCCCAGAAGGGTTGTAAACAGAAAGTAAGTGTAAATTCTAAGTGCACCATCTAGAAACCGGTGTCTGGCAGAGTAATGCGAGTCTCTTTCCCAGGTCGTTTACTTTCTATATTATACGTCAATAAACTCCCAATTATAGTTGAGTTTCCAATGCTACTATACTTTGACGATGTAAAAATCTGGCGAGAAATAACGGGAGATGGAGACGCATACTTACCTCAGGTAAACTCAAATATTGTGAATGGTTGGTCTAAAGAGTGGCCGATGCCTGTCAACACAGCCAAGTGTGTCTACATCTATTTTTGGGATACAGAGGTAAAGCAAAGGGGAGATGCCTTTACCCGTGGTCCGGTCTCACAAGGATCTTGGGGTGATAGTGAGTCATGGCCTCAAGATCACGGACCACTGCCGCGATGTTGCAGCTATGGTGTTTACAACCCTATAAACCTTGAGATGGACATTCAGTAGGTTAGATACTACCATGTTCACTACAGTGTACATAATCTTGGTGAGAACTAGACTTGGATACTGCGTTCAGCCTGCAGGCTCCTGTTAAAGAGATGATTTGGATATCCAGGAAAAAGCACAGAGAGAAGCTACTTATGCAATTCCGGAACCTCGGTTTTCTCCATATAAAGGGCGGTCTGGAAAACTAGACCTCTTTTCTATGTCCTGCCACAGAATAATAGTAATCTGATTTTGATCTACACAATACTAAGAAATGATTCGGACCTGATTTATCATCTCTTTTTCTTTCTAATTGATTGGAAATACCCAGGGGATATAAATGGCGAGCACAAAAGCCAAGAACGAATAAAATACCAGTAAAATATAGGTTTTCACACCGAATAGTCATTTCTTAGAACCTGTTTCCCGAAGTGATATCTATCTATCCAAAAGACTCGTTTAACAGAAGATCAGACACAGAAGCATTCTAAAAAATACCTAGCACACACCCATGCTTTCTATTCCTACTTCACAAATCTGAAAATATTAATAAAAAGCCCGAGTAGAAGAGTACAAACAACCCCGCTCCATTTTATCAAAATATAACTCCACACCGCAATAATGACGTATAAAAGCAAAAATAAGGAGACACAAGCACTCTCATACACACATACTCAAGATTACACACATATATAACAGGGTAACTGGAAAAACAAGGATCATGCTTAGCCTGATGTTTTCACATTCACTTAGCCTAGTTACATTACCAGAAAATTGGGAGCTGGCTCACATCACACCAATTTTCAAAGGAGGTCAATGCAGTGAATCTTCATGCAGATGCCGACAGATTTATTAATTTTCGTTGATGATGTGATACTCTGGATAAAAGTCTGAAACCAAGGGGATAAACTGGCACTTCGGGAGGGTCTGACTCTACATCAAAGTCGGGCACACGACAACGGACTTACTTTTAACGCTTCAGAATGTGAAGTAGTCCATATGAGACATGTTGCAGACTACGAATACAACTTGGGTAACTCCTTCCTAGAGGTTGTAGTATCGGTTTATTTGTTAAGCCCATCTACTTTATTCTAGCTACTGGCCAAGCCAGTTCACCTATATATTATGAGTCGTATTTTGGTCTTGTTAATTATTCACTTATTAACCTTGACTACTTTTTATATGAGCATATATGTGTACCCTTCGTATCTTACTCATCATATGTCTGTCATTCATTTTTGTCTGATTATAAATATTGATTAATGCTTGCTCATAGCGAGTTGGCTTCCCAGCCATCTCTACTATGCGTCATTTTGCTTCGCTCGCTTACACTTGCTCATGTGCCCACAGCTTTCTCATCTGCATCGATTATCAATAAAAATGTAGTTGCCGCTTCCTTCTGATTTAATACACCGTTAAGATTGGTATAATGACGGTTATCGAAGTGAACTATTATTGAAGCACGGCACTACAGATCTGGTTAGCCCGACATGCGAACACGCAACAAGGTATCCCAATTTTAGCATGATCCAGCAGTGTTGAAACCATATAATCTGAAGTCTTACGGCAACTGCGACAAAGATGCTTATCTGGAAAACCTTGCACTGGTAACATTGAAGCGCATATTTGGCCAGTTTGATGGAAGAACTTTCCACATGATCTTCAACGGTTTTATTTGTCGTGGTTTAGAGTACTGAAATATAGTATTTCCTCCCTCATTCCAAAAGGATAAGGACACTCTAGAGCATAACCCCCGGAAACTGGTTACAACACAGAAGAACGGGCTGTGGAACTATCTGAACCGTTCAGACTGATCAGTTTGAAGTTTGGAGTATATTACATAGTCATGTAACAATTCTTATCGTTAAAGAATTGTTACAGAGTTGTGAGACCGACATTAGAGGACCACATAAACATTTCTGGGGCAGTTTTAAAATAGTCACAAGCAATTAAAAACAACTATGTTTATTTAAACGATAGAGATATTAGCCCAGTATTGGACATAAACCATGGTGTGGGAATTATTTCCTCTAGGTCGTTTGCTATTAACACGGCTATTAGTTTAACAGTCTTGGCGTTTGTCTGTCAGGTTACTTTCGTCATCACTATTATCTCATCCCTAAAATAACGAGCGGCATGTGCGTGAAACATCATGGGTAAAAAAACCAATAAACAGAAGCTCAGTTTCCCAGTGGTTCCGGGTTGGGTACCATACAAAGCGTTTTCGGCAAAAAGTTGGTTATTAAATTTTCATGTTTGAAGTATTTTTTTAAGAACTTCATGAAGTCTCAGAGCCACAATATGCTGAGGTTCCAAAAGATTGGAAGGAGCCTAAGTTCAATCCTGAGGATAATCCACATGGAAGGTTGTTTGCTTCGTCATCATACACAACGCTCTTCCCAAAATATCGTGAGAAGTACTTGACCGAAATTTGGCCCGTTTTAAGAAGAATAATGATGGAACATGTAAGACTTATGTGCATGAAATTAATTATTATTCATATATTTTCTAAATATCACAAAAACGTACTTCATGTATCCTGTTCGTCAGTTGATGTGATCACACCTTGCAACTTGCAAAGTTCCTGGATTATAAGCATCGTTTGTAAATCGTACTGAATAACCTGAATAGACAAAATGGGGAAATAAAGGTGGAAGATTTATTTTTTGCTTGTCATGTAAGCAAACCACAAGAAAAAATTATCCAATACAATTTATGTCTGATGTTAAGATGTTCAGGTGATCGTCATTCACTAACTTCTTGGATAAGGGTAAATGTGTTCGGGGCGAACATTTGCATTAAGTGGTCGTCTGTATTCCCAATACCTGTGTGCTATCCCAATCTCCTCATTCTGAAGGAATCCCCAAACTGTGGGGAAACTTTGGGGTTTCTGTGCCATGTCCTCAAAATTTTTCCATAGCGGCTTCCCCAAAACGGGTAAAATTTCCCCCAAAATAGGGAGATCGGGATATTTTATAGTAGGTATATAATTGCTTCTCGTTAATTGCAATTATGAATACTATGCTGAATTTGAATAATAAATTACCGATCCCTAATGCATGTGTATAGCTTAAACAATTGCATGGAAATATAATGAATTGTATAACATAATTATGTTTTTGAATGCTATTCTTTCGAAATTGTTCAAGCCAGTTTATTATGTTCCACATTTTTCATGCTGGTTTTCTTGTGAATTGAAGTTTTTTTCTGACTTATTCTTAAGTAATGGAGATGTATTTCTAATTTTATGAACAGCATATCCGAGTGGAGATAGATGTGGCTGAAAGCACTATGGAAGTTCGAACAACTCCAAAAACTTTTGATCCTTTTATCATACTAAAGGCCAGAGATGTTATACGCCTACTAGCTCGCTCTGTTCCTATGGAGCAAGCTATCCGTGTTCTGGATGACGAGACATTTGCAGATATTATTGAGATAAACTTGACTAATCGTGAGCGATTTGTTAAACGACGTAATCGGCTTATTGGCCATGATGGTGAAACATTGAAAGCTCTGGAGCTGTCTACCAACTGTTATATAGTTGTGCAAGGAAAAACTGTTTCTGTGGTTGGTCGATATAACGATTTAAAGGAGGTGTGTTTAATTATTTTATGTATCTGCAATATTATAATTATTTGAATCCTAATTAGTTTTATCGTCACTATTATAATATCTGGTTCGTGAACTATAGAAGTCCCGAGTACACACCAGTCACTTATTCTAGAAGAATAAAGGCAAATGCACTAGTCTAAGGTGACTGTATAATCGATCTTAGAATTGGATTCATATTGCCACTTGGTAACGCTTATCCCAATAGCCAATAAATCTTTTCTCTTCATTTATTTCCAAATTCTAAAATTAGCACATAGAACTGACAGTCGAGAAACCTAATAGTACTGTCTAACTAAAGAATTGGTTTCTCGTTTAGATTCACTTAATTGTATGACTACGTTAGAAATTTTATTTGGCTTTGTACGAAAATAGTTGTTCTTTAAAACTCATTTCGACATCCTTTGGGGGGTGTTTCGGGGCCATTATATTTTGCTTTAGATTTCTGATTATGGACTTTTTTAAAGGGTAAAGATAATTGTGCTAATCAAGAAAATTACATAAGTGTTGAAATACTGACCTCAGGATGCATTAAACGCATTCGCAGCGTGAAATGACTTTTCACTGATGACATAAAACTTCTAATTTGGATATAATAACATAGAGTTCATCATTTCATTCATTTGTGAATGCGGATGATATTGTCTTACTGTGCGATAATGCCCAAGGCATGCAATCAGCACTTAATCAGTTGGCAATCAGTGTCCGCAGGTACGGCATGTGCTTTGCACCCTCCAAGTGCAAAGTACTCCTACAAGACTGGCAGGATTCTCATCCTGTACTCACCCTGGATGGTGAGGAGATCGAAGTAGTTGAGAAGTTCGTGTATCTAGGTAGCTATATAAGCGCTGGTGGTGGCGTGAGTGATGAGATTGATGCACGTATAGTGACAGCCAGAGCGGAATATGCCAATCTGGGCCATCTTTGGCGCCTTCGTGATGTTAGTCTGGCTGTAAAAGGTCGGATCTACAACGCGTCGGTGAGAGCAGTTTTGCTCTTTGCTTGTGAAACCTGGCCTCTCCGAGTTGAGGATGTTAGACGTCTCTCTGTGTTCGATCATCGTTGTCTCCGAAGGATTGCTGACATCCAGTGGCAACACCATGTTAGTAATGCAGGGGTTCGGCATCGTGTGTTCGGGCGCAGAGACGATAATTCAATTGGTGTCACCATCTTGAAACACCGACTTCGGTGGCTTGGACATGTTTTACGAATGTCGTCCCAGAGACTTCCACGTCGTGCATTATTTGCCGACCCTGGGACTGGTTGGAAAAAGCGGAGAGGAGGTCAGTGTATGACATGGTGTCGTGGCATGAAAGAAAGCTGCAAAGGGCTAGCTTCCGTTGGTCCTTCACGACTCCCTGGTTGGGGTCCGAGAGATGGTGCAACACAGTGGCTAGAGACGTTATCAGATATGGCTCAGAATAGAAGCCAGTGGCGATCCTGCTGCAACCTTCTTTTACTTTCTACATAAAGAATGGTTCTAACTTTCCTAACTGAAAGAGCCTTCTGGTTGTACATTTCAGTCCGCCTTATCTTTTCATCCCTTCTCTTCCTACTTTCATTATTTTGTGTGGCGCATATGTACCTGGTGCCCTTTTGTACCAATATATATGTGTTTAAATAAATAAATAAATAAATAATAACATAACTCCATGGTCTCGTTTATTTTAATAGTTACAGTAACGTTGAGAAATCGAAAGTTATGACCCCAGAGTGGTTGTCTTCCTTTCTAGATTTAATTTGTTAAACAATTCGTCATAATGTGCAGGTTTCGGAATTTACACATTTTCTCTCTATACGATTGTTTTTTAAATAAGTATGCTACTTAAGCTAATTAGTTTTGTTGTTGTTTATTATATAAATAAAGGTACGTAAAATTGTTCAAGGCTGCATCTATGACAATATACATCCAGCTTATTCTATTAAAAGGTTACTTATAATAAAGAAACTTTCTATGGATCCTACAAAACAAAATATATCCTGGGATCGATTTTTGCCTAAAATGAAAAAGAAGGTACTTAGTCGACGTAGAAAACCTCACAAAGTACGTTTATTATTAGTGTGTATATGATATTAATCTCACAGTTGTAAACTGTTAAGTATGAAACACTAAAAGAATCATGTAAATATCTTCATAACTGTTTGTAATTTAATAATTAATAAATTAGTGGGAGGCAGTGACCAGTGGAGTTCAACCAGGTCTGTTGTGAGATATCAACTCATTGAAGATATTGGTGATTGGTTTCTCAATTTCGTGGATTGGTTGAGGTTAGACATTAACACCGTTGGATGCTGGCTCAGTGGTCTAGTGGTTAATCGCTCGCGCGCGAGAATGATAGGTCCCGGGTTTGAATTTCACGAGACGGGATCGTGGGTGTGCACTGCTGAGTCCCACAATAGGACGAAACGGTCGTCCAGTGCTTCCAGGTTTTCCATGGTGGTCTAGCTTCAATTGACTCATGATTTCAACTATATAAAATTAAATAATTACCAATCATTTTTTGATTATGTAAATATGTAATCTACCTGTAGGTCCATATTAATATAAAAAAAACATGCTAAATCCCAATAGAGTGTCAATCAGTCAGTCAGCTACAACGTAGGACCGGGCATATATATGCATCGGTCCAAGTTGCCGTACCTCGTTAGCACAACAAGATGAACACCAGATTCACAGAAGTAGTTAATTTAGTGATGGTAATGTATATAAGGATATAGTATAGGAAGGAACAACGTAATGAAGCAATTTTTAATCTCAAGGTTTAAGAGAACATAAAGAGTGTATACACCTACGCCATTGTGATCGAATCTGAGCCATGTCACACAGACTCTCCAACCATTGGTTACGATAGTCACGCGGACCCCAACCAAGTAGTCTGCATCTACCAACATGGCTCAGATTAGAAGTTAGTGACTTCAAGCTCTGATGCCACATTTTGGTTTGGCCTCCCCTAACTTTCTCCTAACCATCGCCAATACTAGTCAGCATATCGCGTCTTGATAATCGGTGTTCAGGCATACGTAACACGTGGCCCAACCATCTCAGTCGATGAAGATTAACAACCTCATCAACTGATTTACCATCATTCCATAAAGTGTATAATTTACTGAATAATTTTAACTGTTTATTTTTAGGTTCGTAAGAAAAAAGAATACAATCCATTCCCGCCACCACCAGTTCAATCAAAAATTGATATTGAACTTGAAAAAGGTACATATTTCTTAGCTGAAGCTGAACGTAAACGTTTGAAAGTTGAATCAAATATTACTAAATCTAATCAAATATCAAAAGAACGACAAAAAGCTAAACGTTCCGCTGCACTTATTCCACCTAATGAATCGAATAACAATAATGTTAATCATCATAAACCGAAAAAAGTAAAATTTGACGAATAAAAATGAAACTGGATTTATTGTATATTTCTTAAAATTGTAAATAATTAATTCAGTAAGATGATAATTCTCTTCTTTTTCTATCATTTGTATTAGAGGCTAAGACTAAAAGAACACCTTTTTTTCTTGACGGACGTTCAACATCTTAATTAAAGAAGGAACCTGTTATATCATGTGACCGAGTAGATGCCTTGCTAACGTATGACGTGATAAGACCGACAATCAGAGAGCAGCGAATTATCGATTGGGAACAGTGACACACAAAAACTATACAAGCAGTCTAGAGTAGGTATCGGTCCTGCTTTCTGCCTAGCCCAGCCAGTTAAGTCCAGAACAGCAATAACAGCCTCTGCGGTATGAGTTTATATACCAAACAGACTGACCATATCGTACCAATAAAATAGGAAATAACATTTGTACAAATTGTAGCCTAATGTGGCTGTGCATGTGGGAGGCAGTAACTAATAGACTAGGGATAATTCAAGAATGATAAATCGTATAGTAATAGTTCATAGGTCAAAATAAAGCTTATAATAAGAGGGAAATGAATATGGATAGTTTAGTTATTTAGCGAATATACGATAAGTCAGTCAGTCAGTCACAACGTAGAACTTCGTACGTACGTACATCAGTTCGAGTTGCCATACCACATTAGCACAGAGATGCAGTTGTCGATTCAAATCCCATAGTGGTAGAAGTAGTAGGAGTATAATCAGAAATCCAAAAGATTAGGGGTTTCAAGAAATTATTGAAGGAGTATAGTACAGTGAAATAAATTTGGAAAGAGAAAAAGATAAAGACATGAGGAATTCAGAAGATTAGAATTTGGTAGAACACAAAGAGTGGATGCATCTTCGCCATTGCAAACGATTTTGAGCCATGTCATTCAAGGTCTCTAACCATCGGTTGCTGTCATCTCGCGAATCCCAACCAGGTAGTCTACACCTACCAACATGGCCCAGTCCACTTGTCAGTGACTTCATTGATTTGTGCCACGTTTTGGTCTGGCCACCCCTAGCTTTCTTCCAACCTACTCCTACACCATGAAACATTGCACGTCGGGGCAGTCGGTGGTCGGGCATACGTAACACATGTCCCAGCCATCTCAACTGATGAAGTTTCACTACTTCATCAATCGATTTGCCATCCCTACCTAGTACTCGTTTCCTAACAACTGCATTACTTACCCGGTGGTCCCAGGATATACGAGCAATGCTTCGAAGACACCTATGATCGAACACTAGTAGCCTACGAATATCCTCTACTCTTATTGGCCATGTTTCACTGCCATAGAGTAGGACGGAGCGAACTGCTGCACAGTAAACCCGTCCTTTGGTTGCTAGACGGATATCTCGCCTACGCCATAAATGACGCAAGTTGGCGAAAGCTAGACGAGCCTTCTGTATCCGTGCTGAGATTTCGTCACATACCAGACCACAAGGGCTGATGAGACTTCCAAGATAAGTGAAGTGGTCTACACGCTCAACTACTTCACTCCCTATCATTAGTTCAGGTGTCGATGCAACCCAATCCTGAAGTAACATTTTGCACTTCGAGGGAGAGAATCGCATTCCGAACATGCCTGCATTGTTGCTTATAGTGGTCAGAAGACTCTGCATGTTGTCAGCGTCTTCACCGAGTAAAACTATGTCGTCGGCGTATTCTAA
>NC_031500.1:18087489-18091995 GCF_000237925.1 Schistosoma mansoni | reverse complement strand
CACACCGTGGAAGGTATTTCTTGAGGACCTGAAAAAGAAGTTGGATTAGTGTTGTCTTAACGACCTGGGAGCGTGACCGCAGTGCCCAAGGGACATCTGCTTGAGGCCGGTCACGCACGGCCTTTTTGTGGGGGATTTTTGACGTGTTAGCTCCGTTCTTCAAAAGTCCTTACCGCCGGAGACGGAAATCCGTGGGATAAGGCGAGGTGTGCATTTTTAGGGTCGACCTTTTCTAACCCCACCCCTCCTTGTGGGAAGGCAGCATCGCTGTCATGCTGGTTGTCTGAAGGAAACACCTTACTGCTTTCACACCTCTGTACAGTCAGCAGTACGACTTCGCCTTCGGACCTTGGGATTGCTGCTTTTAGTCTCACCGCTCTTCAACCGACCTGTCTGGCATGGTAGGACCTTGAGGAACGATTGTTCCAGCCAGCATAGCTCGATTGGATCATCACGATAGGCAAGCCCGACCACCACGTCAAGGTAGCAGCAACGGTCGGGGAATATACGATAAAAAAGTATATGCATAATATTGGTTCATAAATAGATCCCCAAGTTACCATTCATTGTCCTTATCGGGGCATAACAAGAAGATAATTGACGAGGTCGAATATAATGTCAGTATGGTTTGAATGTGATGAATGCATACCCATATATGTCATCCAAACGTTACATATCATATGTTATTACTTTTTGGAGAAACGCAGATATAACGAATTACAATATCAGTCAATGCCGTATTTTACCAGTGTTGTTTTAAGACTGATATCAGCTAATTTATAAACACCAAGAGGATTTATATCAGATGTAAATGTGCAGTATATCATTTAAAGGTTTCCCAGAGTAAAGCTAACAACTGAACCAAATCAGGTCTGATCGATAAACGCATATTTGATTGCTGAGTATCTGAAGTACGCTCTCTATTAACTTATCAGTTCAACAAGATACTCTTTTAAAAGTCTAGCTGAATGAACGGTAGATCTTGAATATTTCTGAAATGAAATTAAGATCATACTACATAAACATATTTTGTTAGTTTCGTATACATTATCTTTGTTCTCACTCAACTCATATTTTTCGTGGCTTTATACTACTATAGTCCCCTTTTTAATATCCGGACGTATGGTATAATGCACGTTGATTTTTTGTGATATCTTAACGTACTCACACAAACTAGCTTTTAGTGCATGTGTTACTATAATTACTTCCTCTTGACCCTTGTAATTTATTTACAGTTTTTGTACATTTCTTGGATCTTCGACTAAACACAATAGGTTCCATAGTTGTATGCTTTTAGTTCCTGGTTTGATTGTTTATAGATATTATTGATATTAGACAGTTACCAGCTGTTATTTACGTTGCCGTATGTTGTAATCAATTTTGAAGTGATCATTACAAGAAGCCGTTCTATTTCCAGACATACAGACACGTTAATCCCTACAAATATCTCACGACTTTAGGTTTGTAAATAGTCTATATATGTATTTCATTGAAATCATGAACCGATTAATGTTAGGCTATCA
This sequence comes from Schistosoma mansoni, assembly GCF_000237925.1. Taxonomy (NCBI): domain Eukaryota; kingdom Metazoa; phylum Platyhelminthes; class Trematoda; order Strigeidida; family Schistosomatidae; genus Schistosoma; species Schistosoma mansoni. Next base: position 18,090,472 of record NC_031500.1, on the reverse strand, counting down.
TTGAATCCACGATGTCGCGTGACATCGTGGATTGGTTGAAGTTGGGTGCCGGCTCCAGTGGTCTAGAGTTTAATCGTCCGTGTACGAGACAGAAGGTGCTGGGTTCGAATCTCGCGTATGTGATTGTGGAAATGTACTGCTGAGAAGTCCCATACTAGAACAAACGGGCCGTCCAGTGCTTCCTGGTTTAAAATAGTAGTCCAACACTGATCGGTTCATAGTTTCAATAAAATTCAACAATCTTCACGATCCCAAACTGAAGATAAATCATTGTTTTCAAACCTTCGCTTCACGCGTATCCCAATAGTGTAGTTGGATGCCTTGATGCATTATAGGTGTTACTCATTCAACTGAACAGCTCTAAGCAATATTTAAAACGTATTCAGATTGACAACAAATATGATTACTCCAGTCATTATCCTATTTCACACTGATCTATCAAAATATCATTAGACAGCAATTGACCTATGTTTGAAAAGTAGGATTGTCATGTAAAAATACAACACTGAATACAAATTACTGACTAATGGATACAAGCGAGTTAAGCCATATAAATTTGTATCTTCATTTATTCTGTGCTGTATATCTGATGATAAATAACAGGAAATTATAATCATAAGGTCTTTCATTGCATATATTCCGACTACGACTATTTGGACTGCCTTTGTAAACCTAAGCAACAAGCATGAATAAATCAGGAATCATAAGTTATGAAGAATATTATTATGAGAGAGGTTACACCTGTTAGTTCAGGGTATTAAACTTTCAAATAAAACTTAGTAGGAGGACAATTATATGATTGATTTTCAAGGTAACTTTCGTCCAGATTATTTTTGTACTGTTCAAATTTGAACTTCACTCAACCTATTAGATTTTGCCTTCAAGTGATAATCCCCCAGTTAAACAAATCTTGTTTGAAAGATTGTATTTTGGAATAGTCGAGGTTAATACAGAAAGATACTGTTGTTTCTTGATCCAGAGTAGCACTAGAGGATCGCTGCTACCGCCAACCATATAAGTCTTTCCAAAAATGTAGACGATCATCGTACTCAATAACGGTCAACAAACTTAATTCAGGCATAGATTTCTATTGATCGCCTTCAAAATCTTAATGAGTAAAAAGTCATTCAACAGTGAACTATCAAGTTACAGTTTATAGTACATTACTGACACGTGTTACATAAACCCAATCAGCGTCAATCTCCGAGTGGTAAGTTGGTCAAAAAAACAACAGATATCAAAACAAATACATGTAAAAAATTCATGAAGTCAAACGACTTTTTCAATCTGCGTATCTAAACTAAAACATTGTTGTTTGATAATTATTTACTGATCACAATTGATTGATCACTGAGTGGTGATCAATGTCATGCGTGTCAAGTCCGTCTTGGTGCTGATCGAATGCTATCGATCAAGTTGCACTGTGGTCACTAGACTAGGTGGCTCGACACTGCGTGCACTATGTTGAGATAAGATGGTGGTTGGAGGTGGTCAACAGAAAACCTTGGACCCGGGTTTCGTGCTACTTGGCACTCGTCAGCAAGGTGTACCTGTAATCTTGAGGAAACTGGTGCTCCCTGACGGATTCGATCCCATGTCACTCAGCTTCACAGTCAGACGTTACCACTGAGCTATTCGGGCCGTGACCGACCTCCTGTAGGACTGAGATGTAATCACAATTGATTGGTCACTGAGTGGTGGTAAATGTCATGCGTGTCAAGTCCGTCTTAGTGCTGATCGAATGCTATCGATCATGTTGCAATGTTATTTACTGAGTTCAAGTGTAGAAAAATTAACATGGTCTAAGTTTGTTACGGTTTCTCTTATTGCTTAGTATTGTTGAACACTAATTCACTCGACAATTGTCCAAATCAGAACACGGTTGAACACGAACGTAATTGTATTCTAAATAACAAGGATGGATAAAAGTAGGAATCACGTTAGTATATTTATAATTATTACGTAAGAAGATTCTACAATATTCTCCAAATATCCTCTACCGCTGATTGGTTAGGAAGTAGCCCAGTCAGTGTGCCGCAACACAATCCTTCACAAAACACGAATTAGTCTAATTTATTATCATTAGCTTTATTCAATATTGTGTTTTTGATACAATATAGAATTCTCAGCACAAAATATTTCAACAAGTTTCCTTTTCTTATTTCTTGATCGATCCTGACGATAAATATTGAGTGGTTGCCAGTTAGATGCTGGCAGTTCAGGAATCGACATCTGAACAATGTATATTTGTTTCGATGCGTATGGCCAGCAATCACGATGTCTCTGATTGGGCTTTTTTGTAAATTGTACAGCGAAATGTCATAAAACTTTTACAAACGCACCTGAATAGGTTCTGCGACTAATAGGCATAATCATGTATTAAAACAAATAAGAAAACATATAACTTGCTGAAATATCTTAGATGACAGGAACAAGTAGCCCAAATATTCAATCAGGTCATCTTCCAACACTATCCAGTTCCAGAGCACTTAACCGATAGGCCAGTGCTTCCAGGTTTTCCATGGTGATCTAGCTTCAATTGACTCATGATTTCAACTATGAGAATAGTAACTAGTTGAAATATTATTTTTGAGATTTTCAACATTAAACTATATTCATAAAAATCGACAAAAGTCTCATCGTAACTATTTTAACTGGATAGTGTTGGAAGATGACCTGATTGAATATTTGGGCTACTTGTTCCTGTCATCTAAGATATTTCAGCAAGTTATATGTTTTCTTATTTGTTTTAATACATGATTATGCCTATTAGTCGCAGAACCTATTCAGGTGCGTTTGTAAAAGTTTTATGACATTTCGCTGTACAATTTACAAAAAAGCCCAATCAGAGACATCGTGATTGCTGGCCATACGCATCGAAACAAATATACATTGTTCAGATGTCGATTCCTGAACTGCCAGAATGTAACTGGCAACCACTCAATATTTATCGTCAGGATCGATCAAGAAATAAGAAAAGGAA
>NC_031500.1:18076924-18087289 GCF_000237925.1 Schistosoma mansoni | reverse complement strand
GTTACCCCTCGTGGAGGAGCATACGCCACCCACCAGCATTGTCCATCTAACTCTATCCTGGGCAATTCTTTCCAGTTGTTATTCATCCTCTTCATATCTGCTTCTATTTCCCGACGTAATGTGTTCTTTGGTCTTCCTCTTTTCCGATTCCCTTCCGGATTCCAAGTTAGGGATTGCCTCGTGATGCACATTAGTGATTTCCTTCTGAAAAACACTAACCAGAAAAAAATAGTTCAGGAGAAGATAGGGAATAATTGCAATCGATTTTGCGCCTTACAGTCCACAATCATTGTTAATAGCTATCTCACAAGCTTGCCAATGACTTTAATTTATGTTTCAAGTTATTTATTGCATGGTTTATAACGTACGTTGTTCAGTATTGGGTGACTTTCGATGTTGAATGCGTTGAATACTACCGTTTCGTCAATTATCCTAACTTACCTGGTTGGTGTTTTCACGGCCAGTTGTTCGGAACGTTGACAGAAATAACGTATTCAATAAAACAACAACAACAGAAATGATTTTATATAGTTAATATCATGAGTCAATTGAAGCTAAACCACCGTGGAAAACCTAAAAGCATTGGACGGCCATTTCGTCCTATTATGGGACTCCTCAGCAGTGCGTGTCCACGATCCCCCGTCGCGAGATTCGATCCCAGGACCTACCAGTCTCGCGCCAGAGCACTTAACTGATAGACCACTGAGCCGGCCGGCATCCAGCGGTGTTAATGTCTAATCTCAACTAATCCAACTTCCATTGTACCTGACATGGATTAGCTCCACCGGCCACGACTTCTCACTAGAACTCCAAGAAATACCTCATGGAGCCAGTCACTAGTGAGCATATGATCATTATCACAAGGGGGTACTCCACAAAAACCCCCTTGTGAGAAGTGATTGTGTGTGTGTGTGAATATTTTACATTGGCTAAATTGTATAATTCTTATTGTGATGAACTAATTAGAATAAACAAATATAACTGTTATTCAATGTATGTTGTATGATAATTAATGGTACTTTTCGATGGAAACAAATTATGATGAAGTTTTTACTCTCTCAAATGTCCTGTTATGGCCGAGGGTGTGGAGAGTCTGTTACCCCTCTTAAAATGCTCTCTCGCATGGCCATGTATAAACAGCCACTGACAGGAAAGTTATACTCAATGCCTTCTGGTGGTGGGGATGTTGTTTATGAAATTCAAAAGACGAAAAGCGAATTTTTGACGCATTAACAGGGTTGGTGGATATGGAAGATTCACCTAGAGGAGTTGCAAAACCCTGATTTCAAACTAATGGTGCATATAAACTCCAAGATCGTGAGGCGACAAATGACATTTAAACATATTATTGCTCACCGGATAAAATGGGACTGTATTTCCTAACGTTCCCAAATTGCTTTGTGGATTAGACCTCTAGGTCAAAGGCTTAAGGAATGGCCCTCTAAGGAGACCACCTATCTCGGTCATGGGGCCCAAGAAGTATTTGAAACCTTACACAAATTGAATGACGACATGTAGCGCACATATATTTGGTGCCTTAATAGTCATCATCGACTTTGTATGCCCAAATATTGATGACACCAGTAAAATTGTCGAAAAAAAATCATAAGTTTGTGTAGAGTAGTCTAAATTACTTTATGTAACCCAAGATTGTTTTCACTTGTAATTCTACTTCAAAATAGTGAATAGTAATGAAATTATTCGGGTTTACAGCCTCGTTAAAATTACAACTTATTGACAGACTTTTGATCACTGGAATTGAGTGTTTGAATCCTAGATTACTACCTAATTCAGACTAGGCAATTGGGTAGTAACAATAACCCTCGTACAAACAATGTGGATTGGCAATCATTAAAGAGGTAGGACACAAAACCTGGAGTACATTAATCTTAGTTCCCATACCTTATAGCAACACAAGAATATGAGAATTATTCATTTTATATACTAATATATGTTAACAAATTTGATTTCCAAAAAAGTATCTCCAACATAAAAGTTGTAATCCTCAATTCCGTTTTGAACTGCATATTTTTACATAAACACAAATACATTCCTTGAAAATAAGCACAGCGTTCTACAAATCCATCATTATATTTACACAAAAGTAACAAATGGAATCATATTTAGTATTATCAGAAGGGGTTTTGTGGAAATTTAGTATTTTCATAGTTGAAAGCGTGAGTCAATTGAAGCTAGACCATCATGGAAAACCTAGAAGCATTGGACGGCCATTTCATCCTACCATGGGACTCCTCAGCAGTGCGCATCCACGATCCCGCATTTGCGAGATTCGAACCCAGGGCCTACCAGTCTCGCGCCAGAGCACTTAACCGATAAACCACTGAGCCCAACACTGAGTCCCATAATAGGACAAAACGGCCGTCTAGTGCTTCCAGGTTTTCCATGGTTGTCTAGCTTCAATTAACTCACGCTTTCAACTATGAACATATTTAGTGTTGTCGGTATGCATTGTTAAAGGATCTGTGTCAAACTAACATGAAATGGTTATTTAATTCTTCATAGTTTCAAAATGATTTACTGGCTAATGAAATATGCTGGTTTGTAATGAAAGACAAATAAACAAATTTTCAAGTAAAGTTTTCAACTAATTTATAGCTGGTATCCAGTACTAAATCTTAATCAGTCTTTATTGGCATACATGCAACTTGATAGGATTACTACAGTATAGCTATTTTATCACAAGTTTTACAGAATAGATGAGTTGTTCTTCTTCTAGTACTGGAATCCAGGATATGCATTGTCTTATATGAGAATCGTTAGCTGAATAAACAAGTATCTTAGTGTTGATATTCACATTGGAACTGCAGTCAAGTACCGTTCACTCCAAAAAGGAATATTGGATAACGCAAACATCGACATGTACATCCTAGACGATGAATCTCAAGCTGTAAGATATACGTAACTTGAATTCTACTGCCCAGCTACAATCTATCAATTCTATAAAACTGTTGAAGAATGTCGCTTTATAGTACTTACTAAACTGCCCATTTAAATCAGTTAATCTGATTCATTTTCAATAGTTGAATCAGATGAATTTTCTTTCAATGAAACTTTTGGACTATTCAATTGAGATAATTTTTTTCTTTCCTCTTTCAATTTTTTACGTTCAGCTTGATGACGTTGACGAATACGTTGTCTCCATAATTTCTTATCTTCTTTATCTATAATCTCATGTAATAAACGACGTTCTTGATCAATGTTTAATGCTTCATTTGATGCCATTGTTGTTTCAATTTGATTGTCATGAGGTATTAGAGGTTTAGCAATAGGGATATCACCAATTTTCTCGCATATTACCTAAAAGAAAGGAGTAGAATTCATTAACTGATTGATTCATTGTAAGAATGTTAAGATTTTAGATGGTTAGAGGCATTTGACAAGAAATCCTTGATCTATGTTTCGTTTTAGTAAGCATTTATCAGCAAAAGGATATCTACAGAGTTAAAGAGGAACAGGTATTTTCTATGATATTCGAATAGACGTTGCTCAGCTTTACCTTCTGAGATATTACCGCCTCAGCTATTTAGACTTCGGCTGACTTTTCGACGGATAATTTTGATTAATCGATAATACAAATTTTTCGAGCAGAAAAACATAAGATGAAAGAAAAAAACATTATTTTTCAATTCATTTATCGCTATGGTTCTCAGTCAGTCAGTCAGCTACAACGTAGGACCACGCACATATACGCATCGGTCCAAGTTGCCGTACCTCGTTAGCACAACAAGATGAACACCGGATTCATAGAAATAGTTAATTTAGTGGTGGTAATATATAAAAGATAGGTTGTATATAAGGATATAGTATAGGAAGGAAGACAGATATGAAGCAATTTTAACCTCAAAGTTTAAGGGAAGATAAAGAGTGTATACACCTACGCCATTGTGATCGATTCTGAGCCATATCACCTAGAGTCTCCAACCATTAGTTACGATAGTCACGCGGACCCCAACCAAGTAGTCTGCATCTACCAACATGGCTCAGACTAGAAGTTAGTGACTTCATCCTCTGATGCCACGTTTTGGTTTGGCCGCCCCTAACTTTCTTTCAACCATCCCCTACACTAGTCAGCATAGCGCGTCGTGGTAATCGGTGTTCAGGTATACGTAACACATGGTCTAACCATCTCAGTCGATGAAGATTCATGACCTCATCAACTGATTTACCACTATGGTTCTAAATAAACATGATACTACATTTATAACTGATGGTAATCAAATCTATATAGTGTGTTAATCAACAGTATTATTACAAATATCAGGATTATTAATGAGAATAGTTATGACTAATTAAGAAATGGTTTATTGAGATTTATTTATTTATTTAAACACATAAATATTGGTACAAAGAGGCACCAGATATATATGCACCACACAAATTTGTATGAGGGCTGCGATACTGCCCAGGTGCCCAAACTAAAACAGGTAGTTTTATTACAGAGCACACTCTCCGAGCCTTTGACCTAAAGGTTTGATTCAGAAGGCAGTGGAGCATTGTGAGGAGATGCAGTCCCATGGTAGCCAGTGACCAACGATTCATTCATACGCCATTTGTTCCTTCAGGATACTGGAGTCAGCCCATGTGCACCATTGGTTTGAAACCAGAGTTTTCGCGCACTGAGGAGTCCCATAATAGGACAAAACGGCAGTCCAGTGCTTTCAGGTTTTTCATGGTTGTCTACCTTCAATTGACTCATGATCTCAGCTCTATAAAATTACTGAAATCTCCACAAAACCCTTCATATGTCTTCATTTATTAATTAAAGAAGTGGTTGAATCCATATAGCCCATAGAACGTACCATCATAAAATGGAAAAATCATAGAATAAACAAATATATCTACATCAAAGCACACTTTTAGTAATTAACACAAATAGACACGCACACACACATACACCCAGAGATACTTACATGACCTTCATCGTCGAATTCTAATTTTCGATGAGATCGAATCTTTTGTTTTAATTCTTTTTTTGCTAACTGAATACGACTTAATTTTTTCTAGAAAAAAAAAGACAAATAGAAACAGATTGTGTAAGAAAAATGGCATTTCTTCGGTGAAAACTCCATATACTATATAACTTTTAAAAACTGATGTGTTGTCAACGTTAAGAAGTAAGGTCTCATGGAAGCCAGTGACTAACAATAGGTTCATATGTCTTTAAATTCCTTACGATCCTGGAGCTCATATGCACCACTGGTTTGAAATCAGGGTTTTTTAACTTCCATCTGTGCCCACTAATCCAATTTATGTGTCGGGCATTCGCTGTTCGTGTTCTCAATTCCGTAAATAATACCATCGTCATAAGAAGGTAATGAGTACGACTTCCCTGACAGTTGTTGTATACTCATAGCTATATGAGAGCATTTTGAGAGGGAAAATGGACTCTCAACACCCTCGGCCGTATTAGGCCATTTAGGGGCTAATATTGAACAGAGGTGAACAATACTTCGAGGTTGTATGAGAATTTAAATATTATTGTTGGTGAGCTTTAGTAAGTAGGCTATTATATCTTACCAAAAGATCTTCACTGAATTTATCTGTAAGTCTCTCTATCTGCATATATATGAGAATTGTAAGTGCTTTATACATGGGTTCATACTATTTTTGGAGATAGTCATTGATCTGGACTATAACACAAAGTCAATGTTTAACCAGTTAACTAGCTTCCATGGGCTATATTAGAAATTACTTAAGTACAATACATAAGTCAATCAGTCACAAAATAGAACTTTGTACGTACGTACATCAGTTCGAGTTGCCATACCACTTTAGCACACAGATGCAGTTGTCCATTCAAATCCCATAGTGGTAGAAGTAGTAAGAGTATAAGCATTATGTGAAAGATTAGGGTTTTAAGGTGTTATTGAAGGAGCATAATCCAGTGAAATAAATTTGGAAAGAGAAAAAGATAGGGACATGAATTCAGAAGATTAGAATTTGGCAGAACACAAAGAGTGGAAGCACTTTCGCCATTGCAAACGATTTTGAGCCATGTCATTCAAGGTCTCTAACCATTGATTGCTATCATCTCACGAATCCCAACCAGATAGTCTACACCTACCAACATGGCTCAGTTCACTTGTCAGTGACTTCCTGGTTTTGTGCTACGTTTTGGTCTGGCCGCCCCTAGCTTTCTTCCAACCTACTTCTACACCATAAAACATTGCACGTCAGGGCAGTCGGTGGTTGATTATTTGAACAAAAGGTTACTAAAAAAAACCCAATTCTACACTATTTAATTACTACTGTACATTCATTTTACATCTAAACTCTAAACATTACACGATCACTGAGATTTAAACAACATAGACATTGGCCACTAATGAATGCAACTAATCAACAATCCAATATACACACTCAATGGTAACAAGACGATTTATAATAGTAATGACTGAATGACAGTAGTTTTCAGCCTTCAAATAGGTTACAAAAAAGTAACATTTCTACAGTTGAAGAACATGTAGAACTCAAAACATCCCTCAACTAACTTCAAAGTCAGAATCTTCAATACGAACGTCAAGACAGTCAGTTCTACTGTACGGAGCTAAAACGTGGAGAACTACTACATCCATCGTCAAGAAGGTACAAGTATTTATAAACACTTGTCTACGCAAAATACTCAACATTCACTGGCCGGATACTATCAGCAACATCGTTCTACGGGAGAGGACAAACCAGCTTCCATCTGAAGAGGAAAATAGGAAAAGACGTTCGAGGTGGATCGGACATACATTAAGGAAATCACCAATGTGCATTACAAGGCAATCCCTAACTTGGAATCTGGAAGGGAAGCGGAAAAGAGGAAGGCCAAAGAACACATTACGCCGGGAAATAGAAGCAGATATGAAAAGGATGAATGTAAACTGGAAAGAACTGGAAAGGATTGCCCAGGACATAGTTGTATGGAGAATGCTGGTGGGCGGCCTATGCTCCTCCACGAGGGGTAACAGGTGTAAGTAAGTAAATAGGTTACAGATATATACATTAGTAATGGAAGGCAGGATGGAGAAAACATTAACCAACAAAAAAGTAACAAAGGCAAAAGATTACCATCTCTAATCAACATTTGAAGGATTCATTATACAAGTAGTCACACTTCGGTTAAGTTAAGATTAATACAAAAGCAAACAAACAAACCAGAAGGTAGAACTACATACCAATTTATTTATAGATTTTCTACTTTTTTCAGGTTGGTTGGTCTTATGCTGATCATTTTCTCCTATATCATCATCATTATCATCTGAACTTGTATCTTGAACAAGATCTAAAGGTTTTAATTTAGTTTCATTCGGTATCACATTGATTGAAGATTTTTTAATCAATAAATTATCATCACTATCAATATTATGATCATCATCTTCATCAATATTATTATTAATGTTTAATGAGATTAATTCTGTTGAATGGGGCAACTTCATCTTCATTAGATTGGACACGTTATCAGTAGTAGTAGTCGATAATTGATTGTCATTATTATCGGATAGATTTGATACAACTGATGGGAAAGATTTAATCAATTTAACTGAATCTGGAACAAGTTGAATGAATTCTTTTGGAAGTGATGATATGAATGGTAAACCTGTATATAGGTATAGGATAAATGAATTAATTTATTAAGATATTACATGTGGACTCATTATTATAAGTAGTTTTAAAGAGGATTAGAGCTGTTGAGCTTTTTAAAGTACAGTTGTTGGTATTTTGGCGTTAATCATTGTTTATGAAATGAATATTTTGGTACAGTAGTAGGATAGTAGAAGTATGAACTGGGACAATTGGGGATGAAAAGAGTCTCTTATCCCTTTCTAAATGCAATTATACCTTCACGTGTTCATGGTCTACTCTACAGAAGTCCTACTCACTACATTCACGTGGCAGGGTGTTTCTATAAGAGTGAGACAGCAAATTGAACTTCGGACTTATAAACTAGGTTGGTGAACACTGATTCCAAATAACAGTGGGTGTGATGGAAGTAAAAGGGCAAGAACCTATAATGGTCACCGGATAGCATAGGATTGTATCATTTGACGTTGCTCTAATGTCTCTTGGTTTAGACCTTTACATTAAATGCTTAGAGCGATGGTACCTAAGAGAGCCACTCGCTTGAGGTTAAAATTCCCGGGAAATATACTACTCCTTAAACAAATAACGAGGGGTACCAACGAAAATTAGGAAACAATTACTTGTGATACATCGTCATACGTTTATGCCTTTTGATGGACTTTTGTTCACTTTAGTTAACACACACAGAACTTCCTGGTGCATATATATATATATATAATTTATTATCAGTAGACGAGATAAGCAATTAATTATTATTTTATTTTATTTCAACACATAAATATTGGTACAAGGAAGCACCAGATACATATGCGCCTCACAAATCTCATTTGATTTGTGTGAGGGCTGGGATACTGCCCAGGTGCCCAAACTGAAGCAGGTGGTTTTCTTAGGGGGCCACACCCGGAGCCTTTCACCTAAAGGTCTGATCCACAAGGCAGTCCAGCATATAAAGGAGACCCAGGCCGTTGGTAGCCGATGACCAATAACTGGTTCATACGCCATTTGTTCCCTCAGGATACTGGAGCCTATGTGCACCATTGGTTTGGAATAAGAGTTTTCCAACTCCCCTAGGTGAAATTTCCGTGTCCATCAACCCAGTTAAAGTGCCGGACATTTTCTTTTCGTCCTCTCAATTTCGTAAACAACACCTCCACCACGAGAAGGCAGTGAGTAGGTCTTCCTTGGCAGGGGCTATATACGCGTGGCAATGTGAGAGCATTTGGAGAGGGAGAGCGGACTCTCCCCACTCTCGGCCGTACCAGGGCATTTGGGGGCTTAAAGTGTTTATTTATATTATCACTGTTACAGTTCAAACCTTGTGACAATGAACAAATCGCCAAACTTTTTGATTCCAAACCAATGATGCACATGGACTCCAGTATCCTTAGGGAACAAATGGCGTATGGACCAATCGTTGGTCACCGGCTACCATGGCACTGCATCTCCTTACTATGCTCCACTGCCTTGTGAATCAGACCTTTAGGTCAAAGGCTCCGGGTGTGGCCTCCTAAGAAAACCACCTGTTTCGGATTGGGGACCTGGGCAGTATCGCAGCCCTCATACAAATCAAATGAGATTTGTGCGGCGAATATATATCTGGTGCCCCCTTGTACCAATATTTATGTGTTTAAATAAATAAATAAATTGTTACACTGGTGGACACAAACGAATATAAAAATTATTTGACATTCTTTTCACATAGATTCCATCCAAATCCACAACATTCAACTCCATACTCGAAAAATATTCAGGAAACTTTGTTACGCTCAAACTAAGTTATTTATCCAGGAACTGATTACAACCCTGACCTCCCCTTCTTTCAATTGAAAATTGGATGGAGCCACGCTAATAGGTGTAAACAACTTGGTTGAGGTTCGCATAATTATCGTAACCAGTGGTTAGAGACTTTCAATGAGACGGCTGAAAATCATTCTCAATGAAGCAGGTGGATTGACTGTTTGCCTTCCCTCAGATTCTAAGCTTCCGAAGTATTTCTCATCTCATGAATTTATGTTTTCTCGAATCATATATTCCATGACTAGTCTTTCCAATCATCACTCATACTGTTCCTACCTCTACTTTCTGATTTGCTCTGACAATTGCATTTCTCTGTGCAAATGGGGTATGGGAAATTAAACTGATGTACATACATACATACCAGGTCGTAGGTTGTGTTTAACGTGATTGACTGGTTACCTCTCTACAATTCGAAACTAGTTACTAGTTTCAGTTTTTTTTAACTCATTTACTTGGCTACGAGTAATACTATGTGTGAGAACTAATCATACTAAGTCGATGCCTAAAACCCAAGTAGATAGTGCACAGTTCGAACCTGTAACCTATTAATGGGTAAGAGTTGAATACTTTAGTCATTAGGTTATCATTACTCTTTACAACAATACGAAATGAATGGTTACATAAAGTTAGTAGCAGATTACTTACCAAGTGAATTAGCAAATTTTTCTACAGGTAGATCTTTTGCATTGAACACATTCAATAGCTCACTAGGTTGTTGTTGTTTTTGTTGTTTAGTTGGATTTCGTCTAGCCATTAAACAATAATCACGTAGATAAGCAGTGAATGCTAATCGTGCTGATTGAGTTAATTCCAATTTACGTGCTAATAAACTTGACGATTCTTTAGAAACTCTTCGTTGTAATTTGGATTCAGGAAATCTATACATTCGTTTTTAATTTATTATAAACAGTAATAGATAATAATAATAATAATAATAGTGATGATAATAATAATAATAATAGACCACCATGGAAAACCTGG